>NC_142011.1:61609764-61935876 GCF_049901735.1 Notechis scutatus | reverse complement strand
AAGAGACAAAGTGAAACTGACAAGAGATTAATTTATGGGACACTATTTGATGGGGCTAAAGATGGGGCTTTTTTAAAATGAAAAGAAGATATAGAAAGTGTGTATTTTATAATCTGACTATGGATAAGGGATTAAACCAGTGGTGGGATTCAATTTTTTTTACTACCGGTTCTGTGGGTGTGGCTTGGTGGGCATGGCAGGGGAAGGATATTGTAAAATCTCTAGTCAGAGGTGGTATTTGCCGGTTCTCTGAACTACTCAAAATTTCCGCTATCGGTTCTCCAGAACTGGTCAGAACCTGCTGAATACCTCCTCTGGATGAAACATGGGAAGAAGAGGTTTTTTTAAAAAAATCAAATACTAAAGAAGTTAGACAAATTGTTTATACATGTCTGGATGGAGGCGGAGACATCTTTTTAATATATATTTTCTCTTTTGTTTTTATTATTTTTTCACTTTTCTTTTTTCTTTAATTTTCTTATTTGTATGTCTTTTAACTTTGTATTTCTAAATTTTAATAAGTTTATTTTAAAAACCCTGCATGGATTATTGAGAATACACTGTGCATGTTTCAAAGTATGCTTTTTCCATTTCCTCAGCATAAGTATGAAGAAATAAATGTAGTTTCATAATATATTTTTTTTGTAATAGAATAATAAGATTCTGGAAATAACAGACTTTGTTGGATAAGCAAGGCCTCAGCTTAAATAGTTTTGAAAATAGTGCCTTCAGGAAAAGAAGTGTTTATTCTCAGTTCTAAGTCAAGCTGTAGAAATAGATAAACAAACAAGATTTGAAATAGATAAACAAACAAGATTTGAAATAGATAAACAAACAAGATTTGTTATTCTTATAAAATTTTTATTTATTCTACTTTGCTTTATTCTTAGAAATAAAACAAATTTTATGGAGGTAGAAATCTTCCTTTGATAAGTCTTGTAAGTGAAAAAGCAATAACTAAATACCTGATTTGCCTCTCAAATTGTTATAATTTGTTTTATGCCAGGAAAACTGGATGAACAGAGTAATAAACACTGGGTTGTATGTTATGTTGTTTACTGTCAATCTATATAAGCTTCAGTTATATTCAAGCAATTAGGGTTCCTTTTCAACATTACAGTAAGATTGTTATTGTTTCTGTCATTTACTATTTGCTTGACTATGTTTATGAAAAAATGATACATGAATAGTAACAGAAGGAATGAACAAGTCAAACTAATAAAGACTCCTAGAATGAATTGAAATTATATTACATATATTAACTTCCTTCCCCAAGGGAACATTACTAATAGTTCCCTGATCATAATTTCAGAAGTAGAAAATATTGGGTTGATTCACATTATTTTATCAATGTTTGCTCCCTTTCCCCCTGTTAAATTAAATAAAAGTTCATATTCAGTAGAATTATGAAGCACTAGTTTTAATAGCCACTTTAATAAATAGGTAGACTTTAAACAATATAAAAATCTAACAAATGTAGTCCAGCTGCCACTTGTCAAATGTCCTTTATTTGAAGGCTACTAGGAGAATTTTCCAGAGAATCTTCTTTGGTTATCAGCTGCATTTATGTATGAATAGTTTGATTGGATCTGTGTAAGTGGGAAAAGTGATATTTGTGTTTTATCAGGATTAATTAATTAATAATCAAGAACCATGCTTAACCTCTGCTTGAAAATTACCCTGGTAATATGAGTTAAACTCAAACTCTTTACATTTTGGTTTGGGGCCTGTTATGTCTACTTCTGGATCCATAGCTTCTAATAATTAGTACCATTGTTATCTCAGGACGTACCACATTTTTCGCTCCATAAGACACACTGCCCCCCCTCCCCCAAAAGTGGATGGAAATGTCTGCGCATCTTATGGAGCGAAAAATAGAGCTGCAGCAGTGGGGTCCTTTTACAGTGCTGAACCCTGCCTCTTCTGTCTTTGTCATTGCCCATTTTCCTCCTCTAAACCTAGGTGCATCTTATAGTGCGAAAAATATGGTACTTCTTTTTCTTTCCATGGTCTTACACAAATGAAGGTCAGCGAGAACACAGCCCCAGTGTCAGGCTTTGCATCAGAAATAGTGTTAACACTCAGTCATCCAAACATTTTGCTCCCGTATTCAGAAATTCCTTACAGTACAAGTTCATAAATACAACGTGAGTAGATAAAGCATTTTATGTATGTGTTTGTTCCACATTACATTCTAGGCCTTTTCATTTTTCTTTTCTCTATCAATAACAATTTGATTGTTTCATTTCTAGCCTTGAGACTGAGAACCACCTGCTTAGTGTTTAAATAACAGTTGTATATATGGTAGTCTGAAAATCACAGGTTGTCATTTCACCAGCTTTTGTGATTATGACTAGGAAATTCTTTTCCCATTCATGTCATTTCTTCCATCAATACAGACACAAGAAAATTACATTTCTCAAAGATTCTTGATCTGGTATGCCACTACTACTACATCTGCTATTGAGGATTCCTGAAAGAAGAAAGAAATGAGAAAGAGATGCCAATATCACCATTACAGCACTGCCTTGTTACTTGGTACATTTAAGAAAATGAAAGAAATTAGAAATCCATTATTTCCAAAATTCACAGAAAAGGCATGAAAATCAAGAGATGATGAAAGAATGATATGACAGCTTACTTATTACAAAACAATTTGTTTTGCTCTCAAATGAATTTAGTTGCTATTATGCTAGGAAACATCCAAGTAACACAAGAGCAATTTACAAATTGCTAATCCGGGTCCATTTTTTTAAAAAAATTGGGTGGTTCCTGCATTTCCTGAAGTTTATTTAGTAATCCAGATGTCAATATTGCTTCCAAAGCTGACATCAGAATTACAGGAAATATGGGAAAGTTTTAACTGTTCTCCAGAATGCTTTAAGAGCTAATTCTCTGTAGACTAGATTGTGGTTTGATAAATTGCTCAAAGTATTTAGTGAACTTGTTGGTTAATTAGTGTTCTCTTGAAGTGATACATAGAATTATATCTTCTTAAGTTTTATTTCTTCTTATGTTAAGTCCAAAATAATTAATAGCAATTAATAGGAATTGCATTTAGAAAACATCTCTCAGTCAAAATAACAGTCACATGGAAGAAGATTTAAGTTACTTATATCCATCTTGTCATATCCGTATTCCATAATGTTTATGTGACTAAATAAGTATAAAATATCTACACATAACTGATTTTATAATTGATTTTTAGACCTGGAGTTTATTAAAAACATATGAAAAGCAGTTCAGAAATAAGATAGTATTTTATTATATTCACTGAAATTGAATTGTAGAATAAATGGTGTAGCAGATGGCAACCTTTGGGGGAGGGACAAAGGTCTAGTGGAATTGATTGTATCTTACTTTATGCAACCTTTTTAATCTGGTAATTTCATTTAAAGTTGGTCTGTTGCCAGGCAGCAGTCATTCACTGCAGTGGTGGGATTCAAATTTTTTTTACTACCGGTTCTGTAGGCGTGGCTTGGTGGGTGTGGCAGGGGAAGGATACTGTAAAAGGTCTTGACTCCTGGGTCACTCAGGCGCCCAGCCAGCAAAGCTCTGGGGATTCTGGGAGTTAGTCCGCCAGGAGGTTGAGACCCTGCTGTAAAATCTCCAGTCAGTTCTTCTCCAAACTACTCAAAATTTCCGCTACCGGTTCTCCAGAACTGGTCAGAACACCACCTCTGATTCACTGTTATTACTTTATCCGGACGTCAGCCCTCTGATAGTTTTCTTGGCTATTTCTACTTGGTTTAGGAACAGTGATATAGGTTTAGTCGTTCCTAGGATTGGGAATTCAAATCCTCATTCTTAAGATTAAATGATTTCTTTCCTTGCCGTGACTTTATGCAGAAAAATAGCAATAGCACTTATATACCACTCCATAATGCTTTACATACTGTCTGGGCAGTTTACAAAGTCAGCATATTGCCCCCAACAATCTGGGTCCTCATTTTACCAACCTCGGAAGGTTGGAAGGCTGAATCAACCTTGAGCCAGTCAGGATCACATTCCTGTTAGTGGGCAGGGTCAGCTTGAAACACTGTGCCATCATGTTCCAATGCTTTCCTAATATTAGACTCTTATAAATATGCATACTTTTCATATGCTTTCTGTACTGTTTTACATTTTTATTCTTTCTTTTACAGCTGTCTAATCCCTGCATAATAAAGTTTTCTAGACATGCATACGAACGTATTCACTGTGATTTAGACATTTAGTTGTTTAGTATTTTATTCATGAAGTAATTTTATAATTTAGTCAATTAGTTTTAAGTATTTAAATGTTTTAGTATTCTATCACTGGTATTATAGTGCGTTGCAGTTTGAACCATTTTATTTATTTCTATTAATTATCTAAGAGATGAATATTAAAGGCAAGTGGAAAACTACATTACTTCTGGCATCCTGTCTTAGATTTGAAGAATGTCTTTTGTGCTTTAAAATTATGTGGCAGTATTTTGGCCACCTTGCACTGTTCTATAAACTACATTAAGGATATAGTTGCTATTTTGTTCAAAAGAACTTTCAGATTTATTCTGTGAATGAAATAAGCTAATAGACCATATTCTTGTGAGTTACTAAATCAGGAAGACTTTTAAAAATAGATTTTCATTCCATGTCACTTTTGTATACGTTTTTTCATAAATCCGTTCATTCCACATTTGCACTGATTTGAAAAAAAAGTTTTGAAAAACCTTTGCATTTGGTTAACCTCGTCTATTATTTTTCTATCAATATATCTACTTATAAATGTATTTTATATTAAAATAAGCATTTTAAACATATTTTTATCACTTTGTTTTTAACTGTGCCTCACTTTTTAGAAAGGTCAAGGCTAAGACATAATTAACCACTATGGATTCTTCCAGAAAGTATAGATTAAATTCATTAATATCAAAATTTATGGTGTTTTTATGCATCTCACCTCACAGGGTTGTTTTTAATTTTATATATTTAATATGCTACCCATCTCCCTATTCAAAATGACTCTGGGCAGCGTACAATCTCATAAAAACATAAATATTTAAAACATAAAAATATTAAAAGCATTAAAACCAACAATTAAATAAAAGTTGAAAACCAAGAGCATCAAGGCTGGGCTTTTATCTCTCACTCAACCACCAATCAGGGCCCCAAGCCAACTGGTAGAACCAGGTTTTAAGGCCCTTCCAGAAGGCTAGAAGGGTGGAGGCACATCTCATCTCCAGTGGCAAGCTGTTCCAGAGACTGGGGCCATGACAGAGAAGCCTCTTCTCCCAGATCCTGCCAGTCAAAATTCCTTGGTCGATGGGGTTAGCAGAAGGTCTCTTACAGGGGAAAGTCTTCAATAAATCAAGTGAGTGAATTTTTAAATTACTGTGATACAATATCTTTTTGCTTCTCCCAGCTAACAACTGAAAATTACAGAAATCTTAATTCAAGAGGTATCATAAGCTGGCCTTTTTATTGAATATCTATATACACAGAAAGAGACACAAATGATCTCCTTATCTGAAAGTGGGCTAATTCTTTTTCTTCAAGCTTACTTTTTATTTTATTTTATTTATTTTGATTTGTCAATCGCTTACAAGATAACAGGTATACATAGTTATGAATACATGAAATGGGTACATATAGGAAAAATAAAAGAAACAATAGGACAGGGATGGTAGGCACATTGTTGCGCTTATGCACGTCCCCTACAGACCTCTTAGGAAAGGGGTGAGGTCAATAGTAGACAGTCTAAGGTTAAAGTTTTTGGGGTTTGGGGAAGAAACCACAGAGTCAGTTAGAGTATTCCAGACATTGACCAGTCTGTTGCTGAAGTCGTGTTTCCTGCAATCAAGTTTGGTGCGGTTAACCTTGAGTTTGTATCTATTGTGTGCTCTTGTATTGTTATGGTTGAAGCTGAAGTATTCATTGACAGGTAAGTCGTTGCAATGTATGATTTTATATACCATACTTAGATCAGACCGAAGACGGCGTAATTCAAGGTTTTCTAGGTCTAGAATTTCAAGCCTAGTGGCATAAGGTATTCTACAACGAGTAGAGGAGTGGAGAACTCTTCTTGTGAAATATTTCTGGACTTTCTCAACTGTGCTAATATCAGATACGTAATGTGGGTTCCAGACTGTTGAGCTGTATTCGAGTATTGGTCTAGCAAATGTTTTGTATGCTCCAGTTAGTAGTGTGATATTACCAGAGAAAAAAGCTACATAGGATTAGGTTAACAACTCTTAATGCCTTTTTGGCTATGTAATTATAGTGGGCTCTAGCACTTCAATAATTAGAGATGAGTATTCTAAGGTCCTTTACAGAGCTTGACTCACCAACAAGGTCTTACTATTCAGCTTGTATTTTAATTTCTGATTTTTTTGCCAATATGTAAGACAGAGCATTTATTTGTTGAGATTTGAAGTTGCCATTTGTTTGACCATTCTGATACATAGTCAAAATCTTTTTGAAGGGTAGCAGTATTGTCTGTGGTATTGAACAGCTTTACATCATCAGCGAAGAGAACGCAGTTGCTCTTAATATGATCACAGAGGTCATTTATGTAGAATATGAAAAGAGTTGGTCCTAGAACACTGCCTTGGGGACACCACTATTGACAGGTACAGAATTTGATAGGACACTACCAATTTTGACCATTTGATGTCTGTTTGACAGGAATGCTTCTATCCAATTATGCAGTTGTCCAGAGATACCATAAGATTTTAGTTTTGGGAGTAGTTTGTCATGTACCACTGAATCAAAGGCTTTATAGAAGTCTATGTAGATTGCGTCTATTGTTTTGCCCTGATCGAGTTGTGTAGTCCATATGTTTTTGCAGTATAAGAGTTGCAGATTACAGGATAGGTTTTTTTTCCTGAAATCAAATTGTTTATTAGAGAATAGGTTGTTTGTCTCTAAGTGGAGGATAATGGATTGGTTAATAATTGATTCCATGACTTTACAGGTGACGCAGCATAAGGAGATTGGTCTGTAATTTTCAACTAGGCTTGGGTCTCCTTTTTGAAGATGGGGATTGACTGTGGCTTGTGACCATAGGTTAGGCAAGGAGCTGGTCCTGAAAGATTTTTGAAGTTATGCCTAGAGGTTTGAAGATGGGGATGACAGTGGCTTGTGACCATAGGGTAGGGAAGGAGATCTGGTCCTGAAAGATTTTTTCAGTCTTTATCTGAAGATTATGCCTAGAGGTTTGGCTATGGCAGTGGATAGCTTTTTTGGTTTCTTTTAAATAAATTTATTAAATTTACAATTAAAAACATATCATTACATCACAAAGGAAAAAAAAAGAACACCGGCTTACAAACTGGAAAGAAAGAGAGGAGATGTAAAAGAAAAAACAAGGAAGAAAGAAAAAAAAAAAAAAGATGCTAAAACAGACAATATCCTTTTGAATGCAAGATCAATTCTCCAATTGATACACACATTCGATATCTGCTTAATACCCATTGTCCATTAAGCATATCTCTGGCTAACCAATTATACCAAGAGTTCCAATTATCGTAAAATGTTGAAGCCTCTTTGTTTTTAAGTGCTATAGTTAATTTATCCATTTCTGCACAATCACATATTTTCTGGATGACCATTTGTTCTGTAGGTGCATAGGGTGATTTCCAACACTGGGCAAACGCTAATCTGGCTGCAGTTAGGATATGAATTGTTACATATTTCATCTTTTTGGGTAAATGTTTATCAGAGATCCCTAGTAGGAAGAACTCTGGTTTGTATTCGATTTGTTCTTTGGTTATCTCCTCCAACCATTTTCTGATTTTTTTGCCAATATTTCTGGGTTTCTTTTAGCAAGACCACCACATATGAAAGTAGGTTCCTTCTATGCTTTTACATTTCCAGCATTTTGGACTCGTGTTTGGGTTCATTTTCGCCAACCTCGAAGGGGGCAAGTGCCATCTATAAAACATTTTGTATGTATTTTCTTTATATGCTGCCGATTTTGTAATCTTAATATTTCTGTTCCAAATCTTTTCCCATTCTGATAATGTAATACTTCTTCCGACATTCCTGCTCCAGGCTATCATGTTCCCTTTGACTATCTCTTGTTCTAATTCTACTTCCAGTAAGTATTTATAGAATTTGGATATGTTCTTTTTGTTTGATCCTAGTAAAATTTTATCTAAATACTGCAGTTTGTTATAAATTCAAAGTCTTTTATATCTTGTTTGTATCTGCTATGGATTTGTATATATAACCACTGATCAATTTTAAATCCCTGTTCCTGTAGTTCTTGTCGAGTTTTAATTTCCCCTTAGGATCTAATAAATCTTTATATTTAATCATTTTTGTTATGTCCAAATTATTGGGATGTACCATTGCCTCCATTGTTGATAGCCAGATCGAATTTTTAGATAGTGTTTTTTGCATATTTTTCCAATTAATTAATAATGAGTCCCTAATGAGGTGTCTATGAAAGTAAGACTGCTTGGGTTTCCCACTTCCCATAAGAAGGCATGCCATCCTCTCTGGAGGTCATGCCCTTCTAATGCTAAAATTCTTTTGTTAAGTAAGTTCACCCAGTCTTTATCCATAATAAGATAGCTGCCGAATAATATAATTCCCAATTTGGAAGGGCTAGACCCCTCTACTTTTCCGCATCTTGTAAGGCCTTTACATTGATCCTGGGTTTTTCCCCTGAAGTTGGCAATGTGACCAGAATTGTTTTTCTGCCAGAGTGATCTCTTTGGATGGAAGTTTCCTTATTGTTATGGGTAATCTGTTTTTGTTTTTGTTTTGGAGTTGTTATTGGTACATATAGTTTGATGACTCTTTTGACTTCAAGTAAAAATATGTTGTAATGGTTTTCAACAGTATTGCATCCAGTGAATAGAGATTGCCAATCAAGGGATGAGAGATCATTGTCTATAAGATCATAGTTGCCTTTTTTGAAGTTATAATTGTGGATTATGTCATTGTGATGATTTTTGTGTGGGTGTATGTTGAGACAAAAGTCGATCATATTGTGGTCACTGTTGGAAAAGGGTTCTTTAGTTTGTATTCCGTAAATTAAATTCAAACTATTGCAGAAGATGAGATCGAGGCAGTTGTTAAGTCTAGTTTTGTTGGTTACTAGTTGTTCCAGTCCCATATTTGTAACAGCATTGTAGAAGGCATTGTACAAGGTTGCATGTATGGGTTCAGTTGTACATTCATTTAGGGTCCAGTTAATATGAGGTAGATTGAAGTCACCAAGAAAGATAAATGCGTGTGGGCAGGATGTTGCCCATGTTAGTAGTGAATTTAGCTTGTTTACATGTTTGATGTCATAATCAGGTGCTCTGTAACATAGTAAGAATTGAAATGTGATATTTAAGGATAGTTCACAGATGATGGTCTCAGGAAGAGCAAGCTCCTGGGTAACTTGGATGTTTTTTAGATGTACGGACTTTTTATAGAAGATAGCAGTACCATCTCCTCTACGCATTTCACGATCTGATCGGTAAACATGATAGTCTCTTACTGTGGTAATGGAGTCAGGGAGAGATGCATTGAGCCATGTTTCACAGACAAATATGATGTCGAATTTAGCCATATTTAGTAAGAGGAGAAATTCAGGTATTTTATTCACAAGGCTTCTTACATTGAGTAGCTTGCATTTAAGGCGAGCTGTAGTTGGAATTGAGGTAATTAGGAGCGTGCGTGCCTAGTCTTGGGTGATGGTGGATTGGTTGAAGTAGGATTGTGGTTGAAGGTTAAAGCTGAGTTGAGGATTGTGTGACTTACTTTTGATACAGTCAGCACGGTAGTCAATGTACAGGTCTTTCTCTCCATTGTCTAGACGTTTTTTGAGTTCTGTGCGGAGTACACAGGAGCGGGCACGTTGCTGTATGGTTAGGTCAGAGCGAGAATGGAGGTTCTTATGTTTGGTGTTGCTTTTGGCAAGTGAATTTATAGTATAAATGAATTTACTTTTGCTTGATTCATTTTTGCAAATGACCCTGCAGAAGGTGGGGCCACAGAGCCGTCTCTGTTTTTGAGCTCTCGGCCAGTGCAGGAAATGTCAAGTATTTCATCAGGGGAGATGGTTGATGCTTAATAATCACTGATGATGTTTTGGACAGTTGTGATGTCATCATTGTCATTGATGTCCTCTAGACCAAATAAGATGGCATTTGGATGTTTCCATTCATGCTCAACAGCTTCTCTGATGAGGATTGGGATATCATTATTTGTCTGATTTATGATTTTTTGTGGATTGGGTTGTGGTTGTTGGGTAGAGATGTGTTTTGTAGCTATTGGATGTTCAGGTTTTTGCGTTGTGTCTTTTTTTTCAAGGTTGGATAATCTTTCTTTTAAAGCGTCCAGGGATGCTACTATGGTGTCAAGGGATGTTATTCGTGTTTCTATGGTATCAACTCTTTCAAACAGATCCAGTTTGGGTCTGCATGATTTTCAGAGATATGGAAACTCATTGGATGATTCTTGGTATTGAATCATTTGCTCGGGTAATCCCAAGCAGTCACGATGAGCGTATTTGTTACATAGAGAACATTTGATGGAATTTTCATTATCCTTTAGAGTTTTATAGCATTTAAGGCATATGCAGGAGTCTTGTGGTTCATTAATGGGGATTACTTTCTCTTTAGGTTGTGGTTTGGCATTGGACTTTTTTCTTGGCATGGTAGGTTTGTTAAGATGGTACGTTGATTAAATTACTTAATGAAACAATTTTAGGTAATCAATATAGCCAATATCACACCAATCAATCAATTGCAATAATCTCTCTAGTCAAATAATTTTGCTAAGCAACAATCAGCCTAATCAATTAATTACACTAATCACTAATCAATTAATTATACTAATCATTAATCACACTATTCAATTAAATTCACTAAATCACTAATTTTACTAATCAATTAAATTACATGAATCTTGATCTTTTAAACTAATTAGTAATCACACCATTTGCACTAAACACTCTAATCACACTAATCAATTAAAACAATAAATCAATTAAACCATTAATAAATTATTTTATAGAAATTTATTATCTAATCATTGTTATAGGTAATGAGGTAGAAAAGATGTAAGTTTTGAAGTAATGAATTAATCAGTATTTGATTAAAGTAATGAGGTAGTATTGAGAGTCTGCAAGGAAAGGGTTAATTGTTTTACTAGCAGCTGTTATTTACTGGGTGGGAGGAATTTATTGCTCCGATGGCTGCTGCTATTGCACTGTAAACAATAGGCTGTAACAGGATGTTCAAAAGCACACTGGTTTATTGAAAGAGAGCAAAACTCGCTGAATTAAAACACTTCAACTACAATCAATATGTCTCTGAATAAGATTGTTTTCCAATAGTTTCCCAAAGTTCTTCAAGTTGAGGAGTGGTAAAAATACAGTCCAGAAATTTGGGTTAACCAATCCAATCTGTCCTTTACTTTTAAAGTTACTTCTAACTTCAATATCTTTTTTTTTCTTTACTAAATCTGACAGTCACTTCCGATCGTTAATCGCAGCTAATTTCCTCCTTTGAGTCCCACTTTACAAGGAAAATTCCACTGCAGAAATTGGGGTGATTCTTACCAAGACTAAGCACGCTGTTACAAGATCTTTCCTTTCTTTTTCACTTCCATCTCAGCTGCCTTCCCGGTTTCGATTCAGCCATGCTGGCGGTTCTCTTTTTAGTTCGGATGGAGGGGTTTTCTTTGGGTCAGTTGAGGAGACTCTCCTCTCCTAACAACTACCGAAGCAGTTGGTGAGTTCCAAGTAGAACTAAGAAGAAAAATGTCCGGGACTAGTATTCATGATCCAAGTAGGGCTCTCCAAACTTGGCAAGACTTGTGGACTTCAACTCCCAGAATTCTCCAGCCAGATAGTATCAAATTATCCAGCCAGATAGTATGAAATGTGTGTGTTTGTTTTAGGGACATCTATTTTTTTTTAGTGTGACATATATTAAAATCAGGATTGTTTTCCTTATGGAAATCTTGGTGAATTGACTTATTTTTATTTCAGTAGTTTTGAATTACACACTAAATGCATATGTAACTCATACATTTGCTTTAGCTTCCATACTACATCACTTGAAGACACTAAATGCTTTGGAATTCTTACATTCCTTGCTCCATCATTAATATAGACATTTTTGTAGCTTCTATTTCTAGAGTTTCTACATTTGCAATGAGCAGATTCTAGCTTTATTGACTGGAATTCTTCTTTTTCTCACTAAACTGTTTCTTTGGATGCTTTGTCTAGAATTGTCAGACAACTGCTAATTCTACACTACATGCATAAGTGCCCAGAAAATTAACTTGAAATAAAACTGTATGGGAGTATTTTGTTTTGTCCGAGTAAGTGAAAGTTTACGGGAGTGGATCGAGAAAAATAAAATTGCATAAACTTGAATGGTTCCTCTTTTGATAGTCAACAGTTGCCTTCTTAGCCACCTCACAATTGACAGAGTTTTGAGCATTCTGGAAGCATTACAGACAGGAGTGGGATTCAATTTTTTTAACAACCGGTTCTGTGGGCATGGCTTAGTTGGTGGGCGTAGCTTGGAGGCCATGTTATTGGCTGGGCGTGGCCAACTCAATATAGCTCACATCAAGGCACGCATCTCCTCGCCTGGCCTCTCATGACTGTGGGGATGCTGCAACAGTCGTAAGTGTGAAAAATGGTCATAAGTCACTTTTTTCAGTGCCATTATAACTTTGAATGGTCACTCCACACAAGCAAAGTACCAGCAAAGGAGGGGAAAAAACTCCAGAGACATTCCTGAGACAGGAAGTCTAGTCCTGCCAAGAATGTAATAAGGGTTAATGGAGAGGCAGTTTCTGTAAGCAACAATACCAGAATGTTTCCTTCCTGCCTTCCTTACAGGATTAGGCCAGTAAATTCTTCTAACAACTGGTTCTCCGGACTGCTTAGAATGTTAACAACTGGTTCTAGCAAATAGGTGTGAACTGGTAGAATCCCATCCCTGGTTACAAATCACAATACATTCCTCCAGATTTGAATGATCAGTGACTGGCTGCTGCTCTATATAATTCATTTGAACAGCATTAACTAGGTTAGTGCCAGCATCTTCCTGTTGTGTATGAGAAGAATACTGATTCTCTTCAGTGAAAGTCTGCATATTTCTACTCTGTGTGCACAATGAGAATATTTTGTTTTTGTTTTTGTTAGATTTATATCCTATTTTTTCCTTCAGGAGAGCTCAAGGAAGCATACATAATGCTTCCTCCTCTAATTGTGTGGCAGGTACTCATAGGTATAAAAAGAGGTAATGCAAAGAACTGTAGAGATGATCTTAGAGGAGTTAAGTGAAGACTATTGGTATAATAATATCCAGTATTTCTTGTGGAATGTATTTCCTGATCCATCCTACATGGAAGGGACACGAAGAAAAGATTTCATGGAGCACTTAAATTCCCTTAACCTAATGGATACATGTGGTTTCAACTGTAGTCTCATTTAATTTACAAAAATAACCTTGAATATCTTGAATCCTATGCCATGGATTTATTTGTCCTTCAGGACTGTTTCAGTGTTACTGTATCCCGCGTGCAAAATGATTACGTATGAATATATTCAAAATAATAATGCTTTAATAATACTTGAGTGTCTTCTGGGCAGATAGGTAAGATACAAAATGAATGAATGGATAAATGAATTATGTATATGACTTGATGGAACTATACAGTGCCTGCGTTCATCTGCTTGACATTTCTGCTTTGTTTGCACTTTTAATTTTTGCTTTGAGCCCATGACACAATTGTTATCTGAATAATATTGCTAGATTTAATTTGGTGGTTCATGGTAAAGATAGAATTAATCTCTTGAATGTGAACATTAGTGGAGTAGCATTGGCTATATTCAGTTAGGTAGCATCTAACTGATAGTGCAATAAGCACTTAGACTAATGGAATTTTAAAAGCAACAATCATCACTCTAGACTAAAAATGAATCTTCATGCTGTTCTTTTTTTTAAAAAAATCTCTCTGTTATTAATGAGAGACATATGGCTAAACTGTCATGCACTACTTTGAAAATGGAATTTTTGAGTTCTGAAAGGGAATGTTCATCTATCAGTGCTTAACTTGTGTCAAGAGTACTTTGCATATAAAAAGGACCTGGGGATAAAACCAGTTATATAAAGCAAAGTTTCTTTTCATAGAATCCTTTTGTAGTACCAACATTAAACGGCTTCTTAAGTGGAAAATTTGATTATGAATAACCTTTTAAAAGAAAGTTCTTTATTACATTTCATTTCCATTATTTATTTATTTTGCCCTTTGAAAAAGTTAGAGTTAACAGCCTGAGATTCTACTTTGATATTGATTGTTCCCAAGGGAAATCACCCACCCATACAAATGGTTTCAGCTGGGTTACATGGCTTTCCTTTATGCCATGCATTTGTTCACTGACATAACACCACAAACTCTGTGTGTTTGTGTGTGTGTGTGTGTGTGTAGGAATACTAGCTTTCAGATTTCAATTTAAAAGATGATTATTCTTGAAAAAGCACAAGGTTACTCTGTGGTAGATTAAAAGTCAAATCTAGTCCAAAAATTTGAATGAAGATTTGTATAATTATATGTGATTTCTTCTAAGCATCGTGTAGTTTATGCATTTAAATTCCAGTGTCATAATTCTTTGGTAAAATGGGAGAAATATTTTTCCATTACTCCATCATTGATATTAAATATAAAATCTCAATAGCATTTCAGTGATAACAAATTTCTGAGGAACTTTTAAATTGTTAGTTTCAGATGCCCTTAGAATCATTTAAATGTCATGCTATTAAACTATTTTGCAGCCATATTTATTATCCCCAGATGCCTCCTGGGCATAATAAATGGACATTCTAAGGTAATAAATATGATGGCATCTGGTATTGTTGCTTTGCTTAGTGCTTCTCTTGTGAATATAAGACTAACACTTATTTACTTCTCTCTCCCGTCAATTCCCAGCCCTTGCTCCACCTTCAGTATTTGTGCCAGCAGCTTGTTAGGCATGCAGCGCCCCTTGCTGTGGACAGTCTAATGACTCTGGCAGAAGGGGATCATAGTGGATATGCACATTAAGGGGACTGCTATGTGGTGAGAACCCTCAATCTGTTCAGCCATTCTTTCAATACACAAAGACATTCACATGAATTCTGTACAGTATAATCTTCAGGTGCTGAGCCTCAATCTCGGTCCCTGAAGCCTGGAAAAGCTTTGGAAACGTAGCATTTCAGCAAAAGAGCCCTAGAGGCTAATGCTACTTTGTGTTATGCTGATTGCAGCTTCTCCAAAATGCTACCATTTATGTGCAGTGTGTTAAGAAGCACTGAGATCAATGATAACCTATAACCCCACTGTAAGCATGAAAGTCCTTAACGGTGAATACTGACTTGTACCTGCTTTCTTACAACTTCTGGAAGTGTGGTTCAAATAATAGAAAAAGCATCCAGGAAAACTCAGGCACTTGCAAAAATGCATATTTGTATTAGAGATGTTATGGAATCAATCCAGATATATGGCCAATAAGCCTTTATATGTCTAACTTTCAACCAAGCAGGGGTGGGATTCTACCAGTTCACACCTATTCGCTAGAACCGGTACCTTCTAAGCAGTTTGGAGAACCGGTTGTTAGAAGAAATTACTGGCCCAATCCTGTAAGGAAGGCAGGAAGGAAACATTCTGGTGTTGCTTACAGAAACTGCCTCCCCATTAATCCTTATTACATTCTTGGCAGGACTAGACTTCCTGTCTCTGGAACTTCTCTGGAGTTTTTTTCCCCTCCTTTGCTGGTACTTTGCTTGTGTGGAGTGACCATTCAAAGTTACAGTGGCACTGAAAAAAGTGACTTACGACCATTTTTCACACTTACGACTGTTGCAGCATCCCCCACAGTCATCAGAGGCCAGGCAAGGAGACGCGTGCCTAGATGTGAATGATATTGAGTTGGCCACGCCCACCCAGTCACATGACCACCAAGCCATGTCCACCCAGTCACATGACCACCAAACCATGCCCACCAACTAAGCCACGCCCACAGAACCGGTTGTTAAGAAATTTGAATCGCACTCAAGTAATTCTTTGTTAGGCATCCTGCAAATCAAATGCTCTACAGTAGAGTCAGGATTGGGGTAGTTTCCTAAAGGCTAGGCAGTTGGACCATTTTGTACCTTAGAGGATTAGGGGTATTTCCAAGTATGGCAACTGCAAGGAAGAAAGCATATTCATTCCCTCCCCAATCCTGGGGGAAGATTACTGCAAAATCCCATTCCCTCCCCTCCCCACTAATCTGCTTTCTAGTTCTCCTGTTCAGGGCAACAAAAGAAGGCCAAGCTGGTCAGCTAGGACTTAGGAGGCAGAGAATAGATAGGGGTGGGGCCAGTCAGAGGTGGTATTTTCCGGTTCTCCGAACTACTCAAAATTTCTGCTACTGGTTCTCCAGAACTGGTCAGAACCTGCTGAATATACCACCTCTGAAACCAACCCTACAGTATACGTGGGGTGACTTTTCAGAGAGAAATTCTTGCAGGTACCAAAGACTGAAGCCATGTAGGGTACTTTGAATTGGAATTGAAAACAACTACAGTGTTGATGCTTTGTAATGATATCTGCTATCAACAGTCAATCTGGGTCTGTAAATTGGGAAGCTCATAGATTCTAATCAGTAAGATGCATGATATTATTTAATATTCTTCTTTTTATCTGGATGTTGAATGTGATTCTGCTATTTTTTTATTTCAAGGTTTACTGTATTTCAGCTCATTTAATTAACAAGACTGCTCCTAAAATTATTGACCCTGATATTGCTTACAGTAATTAGTGAGATAAAAATTGTATGTTTGTACATACAGATGTGCATAGATCTGGCACTGTGATCAACATAGGCAACAGAAGTATGTAAATTATATCTCAAACATCTTTCCTTCACCTGAGATTGTCTTAGTCCATCAAGCAAATGAAATAAAGAATTGCTGCACCTGAGCAAAATTTCCCTTGAGAGAATAAATTATATACAAACCTCCAAGTACATCATCAAACAAAAGTGGATTGATGCTCATCTAATTTCTCATACCCTTTGTTTTGACCTTCATGTATGCACTCCTTAATGGAAAGTTATAACTCTTTTTTAAAAATAAACTCTTGCTCCTCACTGCTTTTCAATACAATAGCTTCATTCCCCCTCCCCCAACAACAAATACTACCCAACATTGAATAAATTGAAAATTACAGGTACTTTTTTTTTTTTAAAAAAAAGGCAAATTGTTTATTCATATCAGAAATCAGGAAGGATTTTTAAAATGATTTAAGTGTTTTCTCTGTTAGGTTGTATCCTGCCTTTGTTTCAGAAGCTGAAGCCAAAGCTAAAGATATAATATCTCTTTCTATTTTTTTCACAACAATCCTGTGAAGCAGATTGTGCTGAGAGAATGCCAAGTACCATAATCACTCAGGGACCAAAAATGAGACTAGAACCTGGGCCTCCCTGATACAATCCCACACCTTAACCACTATATCACGTGGGCTCTTGGTGCATGTGTGAATGTGTCTGTGTTTGTGTGTGTATACAAATATACATACATAACAGTATGCACAAATTGCTGTGAAGCAGAGGTGGGTATTCGGTAGGTTCTGACTAGTTCTGGAGAACCGGTAATGGAAATTTTGAGTAGTTCGGAAAACCGGGAAATACCACCTCTTGACTGGAGATTTTACAGTATCCTTCCCCTGCCACGCCCACCAAGCCATGTCCACAGAACTAGTAGTAAAAAAAATTTGAATCCCACTACTGCTGGGAAGGTCTATAAGTGTTAGGAATTCAGCTAGAATACATGATAGGAACTCAACAGTGTGGGAAAGTATTTCATTTCAATTTACCTAATAATTTTTCCTAATGCTTTAAAACTGTTACACAATAATATTTAGTTGCAAAAATAACATACTTGTAGATGATAAATAAAACCCATCTGCAGTAATCCTTCAGAAGGTAATACATGTAAGGGAAGAACAAAACACAATGAAAGTAGAGTCACACACTCTAAATTCTGGGGACCGCATCCATGTTGTTTACTTAGCAGAAAGTGGATTGGTTCTGCTTTTTCCTAGAGTTCTTTGGACCTCCCAGTTTTGACAAAAGCCCTGGGATTCCTAGGTGGTCTGCAATGCAGGCCTGATCCAAAGACAGCATTGGTTAGTTTCCAAGAGCAGCCACAGTTAGCTAGGTAGTGCCCCGTGCTTGTAACAGGTAAAATGTTGTTTTGTTTTTAAAGTATCTGACAATTATGTGTAATATCTTCTACCCCACAAACCCCTATGTTCTTTTTGTAACAAAACTATTTCCAAGCCTTTCTTTTATTAAACAGGCCAGGGGGAAAAAACCCAGGTACATGATGGCAAATAAGCCATTGCTGCTGCTAGAGATGGAAAGGGCAAAACATTTGGATGTTGCATATATTTCTCCATAAATCTGTCCAATCATGTTTTCAGATTAATTCAAACAGTACTGTATGGGTTTTAATCTAATATACTACTGTTTAAGCAATCTGACTATGCATTCTAATACTGGAGGGCAGGAGGGAAAGAGGTGGTGCTACGAACTGAAATGGCTAAGTTTGCAGAAATACAAATCAAATTGGTTTGCTTAAAGTGCTGACCACTTGCAATTCCCAAGCATCAGTGCCAATGTCTTCCCCGATATTCACTTTTACTCAGCTATACCAAACTCATAGGTAATGGTCTAGGACTGGTAGTATTTTTTTAAAAAAATCTCTGCTCTTTAGGAATGGGTCTTACTCTATTTCCTGTGAAAGCCAAAATGCTGAAAATATCAGTCACGTTGCTTTTATTCATGCTCCCACATGGTTATTCGGTTTAACATCTGGTATGGGATTGACGGTATCTTGTCATGAATATATCTTGAATGATGGTCAAGAAAAACAGAAGATGATCATGCATATATTGCTCATGTGGTGGTGGTTGGTGGGAAGCAGGCTGCTAATTAAAATACATGGGAAGAATGTGCTCCAATGCCCAAGCTTGTGCATAGGGGGTGAGGAGTGGGAGGAAAAGCTGTTTCAAGCTTTTCTAGACCTGTAACGCAATGGACTAGTGACAATGCTCTGGGAAACTTGTTTTTTTTTTCCCCCTGCTTGCCAAAACGTATTTTCTTCAAAATTCTCTGTCAAAGCCAAGATCTGGCTTCTTACCAGGATTGTGGAGGTGGAGTAGCAATTCCAATATATTAGCTGATGCACCGGGAGAGCCCAACTGGCAGCATAAGGACAGCCTCCATCTCTGAGATGTTATCAGCCCAAAGTGATGTGTGATAATTTACATGTTGTTCTGAATAGCTACAGGCTGATCATTGCTAAGAAGTACATTGGGGGGAGTGGGTTGATTCTATGGTAACAGAATCTCTTCTTTAAAAAGCTCCACTGATGGAGCACCCATAATTTTGTGGCTTTCTTGTCTTTTTATCATATTTAACTTTTAGCTTTCTATTTATAAGCCTAACCCAAATAAATTTCTTTGATCTTCAATTCAAATAGCTTGCAATCATTGAACCAGGTCTGTCATCAGAAACCATAAGAATATATGGTATTTTTTTTTTCTCCTTTTCCCTTCTCTGTCCACATGGAGTTCTCTTAATTTGGATGGTTACTAAACGAGTTCAATTTTTTTTTTTAAACTGCCTATGTCAGGTTCTGTCACATGACTGAAAGAAAGCACAACAGCTACAACAGGATTTGATATAAGCAGTTTATCTTCCTCTGGAGTGTGCCGGCACTGACCAGCTGCTAGACAATGCAACCTAATAGAGATTAAAGTCAGGGCTAATCACTTAGTCTGCCGCACCACCTTTATATACCCGATGTGTCCTGCTTTGTAGCAACGTCCACAGCTGGCCCCCGAATGGCAGCCCATGGATCACATCGGGCTGACAGCCTATATTTCTGCAACCATCTTAAATATATTGACTGTGCAAGATGATAACCATTCTAATCCTCCAGGATAAAGTTATAGAATACAAGTAGAAAATTAATGCCTTTTCCCATGAGCTGTTCAGAGCATCCAGAAGTGGGAGGTGCTTCAGTCTCTTCTGGAAAGGCTGGGCTTAAAACTCCGGGACGCTCCTCCTCCTCCACGGGACACCTCCCCAGTGTCCCCCAGTTTTAGCTCAGCCTTCGTGGTAAGAGGTTGTGCACTCCCTGACTGGAACAGTTTTCTGATTCAGCTAGTCAAAATTCAGGTTTGCTCTTGGGTTAATTTGGCTTGAAAAATTTTCCCCAATTAATTTGGCGATTTCAAGGCTTGTGGCTCTATTAGGTCATCCCCCCGATCAGTTTGAGAGCAGTTCTTTGTGGCTGGCAGAGCCTGCCACTCTGCAGGCAGCCTGAGACAGCCGCTTCAGGCAATTAGCTTATCTAATCCCCCGATCGTCTTATCTCTGCGATCTTGGCGGAGTGCTCGCAGCCACGGCTCATTTCTCCTTGCCATTTCGACTGACAGGACAATTTATCTGACAATTCAGAGAGTCAGCAGCAGCGGCTCGTTAAACTGCTCAGGCAATTAACACCGGAGATTCTGCCTTCCCGCCATTTTCAACGGCTGGCTTCAAGTTCGCACCTAAATATCACAGGTGCCATTCCCCGCTGGTTTCCCTTCTTGGGGACCGGGGCAAGTACCTTCCCACTCCACTTCCCTGGCATTATTTCTCTTTTATCTTGCTGCCGTTGGATAAGCAGGCTAGTCCTTAAACAGGAATTTTTTTCTTTTTGCAATTGCTTTTGGATCATTACATTGGAGTGAAGCCGCAAGTGCCATTTCAAACAGCGGGACGTTTTTGACAGGAAAGGATCCATCCAGGCCCCGTATAGCTGGTTTCCCTTGTTGGGGACCAGGGATCCAGAATATTTCTTGCTTGGAGTGCTTGGGGGTTTCCCTTGTTGGGGACCCTTAGATACTGTTTCCCATATACACAGTTTTACATGTAGATATAGGCACGTATATGTATATGTATATGTATGTGTATGTGTATGTGTATATATGTGTGTGTATAGAGATAGATATATATAGACTTACACTTATGACCATTGCAGCATCCCCATGGTCATGTGATCAAAATTCAGACACTGGGCAACTGGTTCATATTTATGACAGTTGCAGTGTCCCAGGGTCATGTGATCGCCCTTTGCAACCTTCTGACAAGTAAAGTCAATGGGAAAGCCAGGTTCACTTAACCCTATTACTATCTTAACAACAGCAATGATTCAGTGGGGCACGAAAGGTTTTGTTTAGCAACAGAAATTTTGGACTCAATTGTGGTCATAAGTCGAGGACTATCTGTATCATCAATCCATAGGTTCATAAGTAGAGAGCCTCCTTGATTCAGTTTTGTCACTGGAGGACCAATAACACCATTCTGATAGGTCTGAGAGGAGTAGCTTTTATCATTTTGGCTGCTTCACAAACAGCCTGATATTTTTTTAAAAAGTCTACATGCTTTGGCATTTCCAAATTTCTATCTCTCTATCTATCTATCTATCTATCTATCTATCTATCTATCTATCTATCTATCTATCTATCATCTATCTATCTATCTATCTATCTATCTATCTATCTATCTATCTATCTCCTATGCATGCCTGCAGTTCCTGACTCAGCAAGTGATCAATTAAAAAATATCTTTTGTGATGCACATATGCTTAACAATTTTAGGTAGTTGGACTGATGAGGATAGTTGAGAAAAATGGTATCTTGTCATGAATATATCTTGAGTGATGGTCAAGAAAAACAGAGAAGATGATCATGCATATATTGCTCATGTGGTGGTGGTTGGTGGGAAGCAGGCTACCAATTAAAATACATGAGAAGAATGTGCTCCAATGCCCAAGCTTGTGAGGAGTGGGAGGAAAAGCTGTTTCAAGCTTTTCTAGACCTGTAATGCAAGAGACTAGTGATAATGCTCTGGGAAACTTGTGTTTTTTTTCCCCTGTTTGCCAAAACATATTTTCTTTAAAGTTCTCTGTCAAAGCCAAGATCTGGCTTCTTACTAGGATTGTGGAGGTGGAGCAGCAGTTCCAATATATTACTTGATGTGCCAGCAGAGCCCAACTTGAGAAAGACTAAATCTAGCTATAACAAAGTTACCAAATAAATGAATAAATGAATGAATAAATAAATCATATGTTGAATGCAATATTAATCAGCTTTGTGAATCTCTATGCAGAAACCTTTATACAAAATCATAAACTCTTTGCGCTGTAACTTTCATAAGGCAAAATATTTGAGATTTATAAAAGTTTACACTGCATGGAAAACATAAATAAAAGTTTTTCCCCTCCTTACAATACTAGAATTCAGTGTTATCTCATAAGTGTTATCTCTCCAGTGTTATCTGGAGACTTCCAACAAAGCTAATTCATGACTTACTCAATAGAGTAAAGGAAATGTTACTTCTACACAGCATAAAATTACCGGTAATCTCTTTTAGAAAATTTAAAAGGGATGTTGTGCAAATTCTGGTGAAAACAGGTAGCAGTAAATATTAGATGAAAATAAGTAATCTACTGATTTGAAAGCCACATGTCACTATTCTATTGGTAGATATATGAACAGACACATAATAGTTTTCAATTAACAAATCAATCTCAGCTTGCAACAACACTTAGAATGGAGTAGAATGGGCTGCTGGAATGGAGAGGAGAGCTTTTAGTCCAATGCATTTTAGCGTAAAATATATTGCACGCCTTTCCAAGAAAAACTGAAATGTAGCTCTTAAAAATCCTACCATCCTTACCACTAAGTATGTTAAAGAGCACTTGACTATTTTAGTTTTTGCTAATGTAATCCAAAGCATCATCTGTTTATTCCTTAACTTTTAATGAAAAGCATTTTGTGTTATTAACTGACTGTATTTTAATGATAATCTCAAGGCATATACTATTAGCATACAAATATAAATGCCCTTCAATGGCAATACCACTAAGATCATTTGCATTCATTACTTTTTATGAATGCTATTTTTATGCTATTAATATAAATATCACAGTCCTATTCTCTGCTACTTTCTTTGTACTGCCTTGAGTATTATGTTCTATGTGGATTACTATGGACAATATTACCATAAAAGAACATCAAACTATCACTTTTAAGTAGCATATTCTAACAAACCACAGATTTTTATCTTTTCAATCTCTTTTCTGTGTTTTTATGTGCCACAGCCTTTTAATCAAACATTACAGAGCAACAAATCACATAATGAAATTACTATAAATTCTTTACTAGAATTGAGCAGGCTTTGCTGAGTTTCAAAGGCATTTCCTGAAAAAGTTCCCTAACTCAAATTAGCAAACTACAAAAATATGTCACTAATTTATCAACGGGCTTCTGAAGAGACACTCAGTTCCTTCCAACTAACAAATAACGTTATACTCGAAACAAGACTTAGAATGGAGTAGAATCAATAAGTCTACCTTCTTATGGGAAAAATAAATGCCTAATGGATTTGATACGAAAGAATAAAATGTGCATTTTTTAATAGGAATAGACAATATTCCAGTAAAGTTACTGTTAGGAATGTAAGTCACCTAACAGTTAGTTGGGTTGGAAAATATATAAACCAGGATAGACATTTTAATACTGTCTCTTTAAGGAAATGTAAAATTGTAATTGGGTGTGGTTCCTCAAACGGCCATAAGATGGAGCCAGAAACCTAGGCTGTTCTGTTCTGTTGTTGCTGAGAGTGTTGCTGTTCCGACATTGACTGTTATTGATCATCGCTTTCTTGGATTTGATGTAAGTCTGTTACTGAACTGTTTTTTGATACTGGACTTTGTTATTGGATTATCCCTGGACTGAAAACTGACTGCTTTAACCGTGAATGACTTGGACTGTTTTGTTGAACTTTGCTTAACCGTTTACTGGAAGTAAAAACCTTCATTTCACTATACAGTGTGGCTGTGTGCTGTGTGTGTTCTTCTTCACTATTCTCACTATGTCTCCCTGTGTGCGCTCATTCTCCTAACGGGGAATTACCTCAACAGTTACACTTGCAATAATGGACAAATTTGGCAAAACAAAATTGGTGCATAGTTTTTTGAATTACATTTGTTAACTATGTGAGTCATTTAAGTGCTGATAATATTTTTCATTCACTTCTATAGGATGACATTGATAAGAAAACTAAAATATGAGTGGACATTCTAGCTTGTGATCCAATTACCAGAGTCTGCAGAAAAACCACAGTTTATACATTCCTTCTATTCTATTCAATATCATTCAAAAGATGCATTTAAATCATCTCAGAGTTCTAAGCTTTAATGACATTGTTTTGACTTTTATGATCGCAATCTGTGGATCCCGCTGGATCCCAGCATGAAAAGCTTTCTGAATATTAATCTTTCATATATGGAGATTTGCTGTAGCTATTAATTGGTATATTTCTCTGCATGTTCAGAATAATATAATATAATAATATAATATATTATAATAATATAATAATATAAGGTTCATAACTGTTAAGAGAGCAGTCTGGGGTTAGTCCTTCCAGCATGCTTTGGACACAAAGTTCTGGTTTTTTTAAGAAATGTAATCAACTTTTCTCTGGCTTCTGGGTGGGCAGAAAGGTATGAAAGAGCAAATCAGTTTATAAATTAAGTAGGGCACTCTCTTCAGTAAAGCAATTTGTCAAAAATGCTGTTTCAGTTCAAATAAAAAACCTCCAGCGGCCTAATAATATGTTCTCTTATGTTTGTCTGTTTTTATCTAAAGTTTCCAAATAATAATTTTTGACCGGATGTCGATTAAATGATTAAGTATTTATATCCAGTTACTTCCCCAGTCTTAATTCACATGTTTTGCTTCAGGGACTTTGATATGCATACCCAATCAATGCTTTAAAAAAATAATTAACCAGTATGCTACTGATATGCTAGTAATATTAAGCATTCATTATCATAGGATAATGATCCCCCATTGGTACACTGCTGCTTGAGAAAAAGCTGTGACATTTATCAAATATAAAGGGGCAAAGCAAAAAATAAAATAGCATATTATTTTAAAGTTGGATAAATTGATCTGATAGACTGGTTCTCCGTGAATAATTTTTATGATGCTGATACTGTTAAATTAAGGACCAATTGATATGTCCACTTAAGTTCCTGGACATGTTGGACTTTTTCAACTACTGACAGAGGCAAGATTTATGTATGCCAGCACAAAAGTTTGCAGGGACAGACAAAAAAAGATTAATTTTGCAGATATCATTGGCTGTGCATGATCAGAGATATTATATGTGCATATATTTCAAGGGGCTCTCATAAACCCAATTATTGTGCAAATCATCTCTTGTACAGATTCAACTATTTTATGCCCCTGCCATATATATAATGGTGATCCCTGACTCATGGTGGATATTGGCTTTTAAGGGAAATATGATTTGTAAAGATTATGAGCTTGTATACATTAGAAGTCATTAAATAGTTTTCATTTTCTTCATTCGAAGCAGGACCAGAGTATCAAGAAACATAGGTTCTTTTACATTTCTTTCAGGAACAGCAAATAATCATAAATAATTTATCTGGTTGGTTGAGTGACAATTTTAAATAGAGTAAAAATGAAAGTATGTACTTTAACATATTCAAAGAGAATAATGGTATCAGCTATGATTTGCTAGAATATCCAAGTAAAGTATTCTCAGATTATGATTTGAATTAGGTCAACAAATCTTTGAGAGATTAGAAAAGAATAGAAAAGGTATTTTTCCTCTTTTCAATTACAAGTATTGATTTGTAAAGCAGAATCCAAATATTTTTGGGAATCCCCTGTCACAGTAAATGGAGTTCCACAGCTCTTACTAGTGAATGCCAACACTAATTGGTCAACTCAGCCTTCCATTCTTCCGAGGTGGGTAAAATAAGAACCCAAATTGTTGAGGCAATATGCTGACTCTGTAAACAGCTTAGAGAGAGCTATAAAATACTGTAAAGCAGTATATAAGTCTAAGTGCTATTGCTAATTCAATCCAGTCAAAGCACAAATATCATTGGCGGACAACCTTATCTGTAAATTTTGAAACAGAGTGTTATCAAAACTGATCTTGGTCAATTCAGATTTTGATCAAATAAGGATCCATTATTTGACAATGTAAAGAAATGAATCATTATTTTGTGAGGAACAACAAGATAATATTCCCGGTAACAAAAGTTAAAATGTATTATAAGCATTGAAATTAAAATTTAATTAAAGATAAACATTATAAATAAATTGAATTTAAAATATTTTTATGACCTATTGATTTATCATTGAAGCCATGTTATTTTTGTTTGATTTCTTTATATAACTGCTAACCACAATAATGATTTCTGTGTGTCCACAACCAGTCAATTTATTTTATCCATATCCTATGAAAGGACATCCATTTAATTTGAATTTGAATAATACCTTTTTTTAGATGCAAGCAATACGTATAGGGATCCCATGTGGAAGTTTAATAGGGAGGATGAAAAAACAGCCCACAGATAATGTTTAAGGTATCAAATCTAAATCTTTGAATTCTTCAAAAAAAGATGCTTCATTGAATATACAAATCCCCAAATGATATTAACATTACAGTGTGACTAGGCAGTCTGGAGAAGTCAAGACTCCCTAGAGATTTACATCACTTGCAAAAAACAAACCAACAACAACAACAAAAACTTAATAGTTAAATTTACAATATCTGATTAACCTAGAGGGATTGTAATTTGTGTTTATGTGTTTAGTGGGGAACCGTAATAGCTTTGTTTCAGACCTATTAATAAATACAGGTGATTTATTTTCTTTTCATTTCTGTGCAACTATTTGAAGATACAGATAAGATAATCAGAGTTGGAAGGGACCTTGTAGGTCATCTAGTCCAACCCCCCGCCCAAGCGGGAGACCCTACACCATTTCTGACAAATGGCAGTCCAATCTCTTCTTGAAAGTCTCAACTGATGGCGTTCCCACAACTTCCGAGGGCAAGCTGTTCCATTGGTTGATTGTTCTCACTATTAGAAAGTTTCTCCTTGTTTCCAGGTTAAATCTCTCCTTGTTCAGTTTCCATCCATTGTTTCTTGTCTGGCCTACAGGAGCTTTAGAAAGTAGCTTGACACCTTCCTCCCTGTGGCAGCCCCTCAAATATTGGAAGACCGCTATCATGTCTCCCCTGGTCCTTCTCTTTACTAGACTAGCCAAGCCCAGTTCCTGCAACCGTTTGTTGTATGTTTTAGCCTCCAGTCCTCTAATCATCCTGGTTGCTCTTCTCTGTACTTTTTCTAGAGTCTCAACATCTTTTTTATAATGTGGTGAACAAAACTGGATGCAGTACTCTAGGTATGGTCTTACTAAGGCTTTATAGAGTAGTATTAGTACTTCTCTTGATCTTGACTGTATCCCTCTGTTAATACAATTTAGGATTGCATTAGCTTTTTTGGCGGCTGCTGTTAGGGATATACACCCTAGCAGAACGTGCAACGGTAGTCAGTCAGGCAGGCAGATATGTGAGATAAACGTTATTGTAGTTTACACTCAGTAAAACAGATACACAGTGCTAGTTAAATAGTTTATTATTCCAGTAAGAGTTATAGCATAGTCAAACAGTCCATAAATCATACACTAAGTTCAGTCCGTCCGGGGATTATCCATTAGCAAAGTCCAGTGTCGAAAAAGAGGTCAGTAAACTTACAAATAATCAGTCCAGTAATTTATCTCTTTTTGCAGTAGAGATATGAAGAAAATCAAACCTCTTTTCTTCGTTCAGCAATAGCAGGGAAAACACGCAGTTATTACCATCAATCCATCATTGTCAGCAATCCAGTAAAAACCAGCAAACAGTGAGCTCTCTTGCTCCCTCTTATGGTGATTTTACAACCGCACCCAAAATACATGTTTTACAGTTAAAATGATACACACAATCATAGTCTATATATATTATTTTACCCAAACTAAGTTAGGTAACCATGTTATTCCTAACATTCTCCCCTTTTGGGTAATATAATAACATATATATCTATTTACAACTTTAACCCATAGTTTTCACAACTTTCCTTGTGCTTTACTGCACCTTGGGCTTTTGTAAACTGATCAGCAAAATTTTCTTCAGTCATGCAATATTCCAGTCTTATTAAACCATTTTTTACAGATTGCCTTACATTCAAATATCTAAGATCAGTATGCTTAGATCTCGTTTTTACAGCAATATTTGTAGCCAACCGTATGGCTGCTTGATTGTCCTCATACACTACAATGGCATCATTAACAGTTATTCCCATATCCAATAACAACTGTTTATACAGAATTAAATCAGTACATAATAAAGATAGACATGAAAAGTCTGCTTCCATTGTGGACATACTTATGTGTTGCTGTCTAATTGATCTCCAACCAATCAGTGCTTTACCTAATAGTATAGCCATACCTGAAGTTGATTTCCTAGTGTTTATGTCTGTTGCAAAACTTGCATCAGCATATGCACTTAAAATCAGATCATCTTTTGGCTCCAAATACAATGCATAGTGCATTGTCCTTTTAAGATACCTTAATATGCGCTTTAGCGCTTGCCAGTGACGTTCAGTGGGTTCAGCATTGAATCTTGCCAATTGATTAACGCCATATGCAATGTCTGGCCTTGACCAATTACTAATATACGATAAACTACCAATTAATGACTGATAAATAGTCTTATCGAATTTTGAACTTTGAACATCAGTTCGGCAAAATTCCTGACTCATTGGAGTTTTTGCCGGCTTACAAAGTTCCATTTTATACGTTTTTAGCAATTGGTAAATTTTATCTTCTTGAGATATCTTAAAGCCACTCTTGGTTTTGTTTATTGTCAATCCTAAATACTGTCTTATCTCTCCTAATTGCTTTAATTTTATCCTCTTTCTTAATAATGATATTATTTCAGTAGCTTCATTATTAGTCTTTGTAATTAAAGCAATATCATCTGTAAACAACAATAATAATGATACTGTTCCATTTGTCTCTCTCTTAAATAAACATGGATCAGCTAAACCTGCTTTAAACCCTATATTGTTTAACTCTTTAACAATATATTGGTTCCATTCATAACCAGATTGCTTTAATCCATAGAGACTCTTTTTAAGTTTCCAACAGTCATTATTAGTTTTATTATCCTTAATACTTACTGGTTTCCTTAAATATATAGTGTGCTGCAATGGTGCATGCAGATAGGCAGTTTCTACATCTAAGTGATTTATAATATAATTCTTCTTAGCTGCCCACACTAAAGCTGCTCTCAAGGTTGTTGCCTTTAAATTCGGTGCAAATACTTCATCATAATCACATGCAGTTTGATTAAATCCTTGAGCTACCAACCTAGCCTTATGAGTAACAGTCCCATTTTTACCAGTTTTTAATTTAAATATCCATTTGCAGCCAATGGACTTTTCACCTGGAGGTAATTTGGCATTTTCATAAACTTTCATTTCCTTTAATGAATTTAGTTCCTTCTCCATTGCCTTATGCCAATTTTCCTGTTCCTTTGCAGGATACATCTTAAGTTCTTCAACAGTAGTTGGAACTTTACTAACTTGGCAAACTACACTTGCTTGGTACCTGTCAGGTGGTCTGGTTACACGTGTAGAACATCTAGGTATTACAGGGCTTACAGGTGGACTTTCATGTACTACCTGTTCCTGGTTATCTATTTCTTCCTGTTCTGGTATTTCTTCCTGTTCTGGTCCTATATGCTCTTCATGTACTTCCTCTTTAATTGTGCTCTTCTTATTACTGATTTGTTCTTTTGGTCTTTTGTAGGTTTCTATAATTACTTCCTTACTTGAATCTTGTTCCAGTTTTTCCCATCCTACATGTTCCAGGAATTGTGCACTAGCATTACAGTATACTCTAGATGTACCTTTTTCCCAGAATCTGTATGATTGTGATTAGATTCATAACCTACAAAAAATAACCTTTTAGCCATATGCTGCCCTTTGTGCCTCAGTTGTGTAGGGATATGCACCCATGCTGGTGCTCCAAATGTATGCATGTAACTTAGGTCAGGTTTTCTGCCATGCCACTGTGTGAATGGTAATTCACCTGTTGTTGAGTTAACAACATTATTCAATATATGATTACCACACATTATTGCTTCTCCCCACAAGGTTTCAGGTAATCCTGAATCTGACAGCATAGTACGAGCCATTGCTTGTATTGTTTGGCCTCGTCTTTCTATAAAGGCATTATGTTGTGGCTTATATGGTGCAGACTTTTTATGTTCAACACCTGCCATCTTCAGTCTGTTTTGGAATTTATTGTTTATAAATTCCGTACCATTATCAGTTATAAGAGTTACTAATTTCCTTTTAGTTTTTCTTTCTGCAAATTTAAGCCAATTAAAGAAATTTTGATATGTTTCCGTTTTGTTCTTCATTAGATAACAGAAACCATATCTGGAATAATGGTCCATTATACTTAGTATATAACGAGCACCTCCCACACTTGGTTTTTTAGGACCTATAATATCAGCAAATACGACCTCTAGAGGTTCCTTTGTCTTAAATCCATTTATTCTATTTGCTGGTATTACCTTGCTTTTTTCTTGACTACAAGTATTGCAGTGCAAATACTTACTGCAAGACTTCAGTTTTATACCTTTAGATAGTTCTACCGTTTGTTTAAGCATTTTAAAATTTATATGCCCTAAACGTCTGTGTAACAAATGTATGCATTCATCATGAGGTTTAACATTATTATAAACTGTGTTAGCTACCTCTAATGAATTATCATTTAACACATACAATTCACCTTTTAAAGTTGCAGTCACTTTTTTACCTTCTTTTTCTATTATGCAACTTTCTCCCCTAAAGGTAATTACATAACCTAGTTTAACCAAACTCTAACTGAAAGCAAATTAAACTTAAGTTGTGGTACATATAACATCTTTACATTTTCTTTTATGCAAGAACAATATGCTATGCCTTTACCTTTAGCTTTCAGTTTCCAGCCATTAGCTAACGATATCTGCTGTGAACTCGTGGCCATCTTAACAAACCTTTTCTTATCTTTCGTTATGCAATGCGATGCTCCACTATCTACAACCCATAAATTATTATTCACAGTTTCGTTGCTATACATGGCTAACTCTATGCATTTTTTATCCTTTTGATGCCTTTTAGCATTCTGGCTGGCATTTTGGCTTTTTGCTTTCTTGCAGAATCTAGCCAAATGTCCTTTTCCTCCACAATTAAAACATTTTCTAATCGTATATGCTGACGAAGATATTTTCTCTTCTTCTTGGGGTTGTTTTTCCCTTCTGAGTTGATCCCTTTCAAGCCTTCTCCTGGCTTCTTCAATTAATCTGCCAGTAATGTCGGTTAATGTAAGATTATCTTTTGGCAGAACTTCAAGTGAAGTTACATAGTCGTCGTAGCTCTCATCTAACGAAGACAAAATTATATAAACTTGATGTAGTTCTGTGAAGATAAGTTCTTTTTCATGCAGTTCCTGAAAAATTCTCTTCATAGTGTTTATATGACTCAGCATGTCTCCATTCTTTTGAAGATGTGTTCTGAACAGCTTCCGTGTAAGATTTATATGTGCTCCTACACTGTCTCGAACATAAATCTTCTTTAAATTCTCCCAACACTTAGCAGCTGTTTCTTCTCCATGAATATGGACAAGTTGCTGGTCAGAGAGTGTCAGTCCTATTATACAGAGAGCTTGCTCATTCTTCAGTTGATATTCTTGTATTTTCTGGGCATCATCCTCATCCTCCGGATCCCATGCATCTACTTCTGGTGGGTTTTGAATTATACTCCACAAACCTTCTCTGCGTAGAAGTAGGCTGCATTTCATAGACCATGAAACATAGTTTGTTCCATCCAGTTTGGATATTAGAGACAAACTTTGTAAATTGACTTGTGCCATCTTTTTCTGGATATTAAACTATAATTAATAAAACACAGCTGTCTGTTTACAGTATTGTGTTGCTACACAAACTCTCACTTTAAATAAGCCTGTTATATCCTGGTTAATCTGACTGTGCACCTGGGCCCATAACCAGTGTTAGGGATATACACCCTAGCAGAACGTGCAATGGCAGTCTATAATTAATAAAACACAGCTGTCTGTTTACAGTATTGTGTAACTACACAAACTCTCACTTTATACAAGCCTGTTATATCCTGGTTAGTCTGACTGTGCAGCCTGGGCCCATAACCAGTGTTAGGGATACACGGTTGCTCTTCTCTGTACTTTTTCTAGAGTCTCAACATCTTTTTTATAATGTGGTGAACAAAACTGGATGCAGTACTCTAGGTATGGTCTTACTAAGGCTTTATAGAGTAGTATTAGTACTTCTCTTGATCTTGACTGTATCCTCTGTTAATACAATTTAGGATTCCATTAGCTTTTTTGGCGGCTGCTGTTAGGGATATACACCCTAGCAGAACGTGTAACGGTAGTCAGTCAGGCAGGCAGATATGTGAGATAAACGTTATTGTAGTTTACACTCAGTAAAACAGATACACAGTGCTAGTTAAATAGTTTATTATTCCAGTAAGAGTTATAGCATAGTCACAGTCCATATATCATACACTAAGTTCAGTCCGTCCAGGGATTATCCATTAGCAAAGTCCAGTGTCGAAAAAGAGGTCAGTAAACTTACAAATAATCAGTCCAGTAATTTATCTCTTTTTGCAGTAGAGATATGAAGAAAATCAAACCTCTTTTCTTCGTTCAGCAATAGCAGGGAAAACACGCCATCAATCCATCATTGTCAGCAATCCAGTAAAACCAGCAAACAGTGAGCTCTCTTGCTCCCTCTTATGGTGATTTTACAACCGCACCCAAAATACATGTTTTACAGTTAAAGTGATACACACAATCATAGTCTATATATATTATTTTACCCAAACTAAGTTAGGTAACCATGTTATTCCTAACAGCTGCTGCACACTGCTGGCTCATATTTAGCTGGTTGTCCACTAAGACTCCAAGATCCCTCTCACAGTTACTGCTATTGAGCCTGGTTTCACCCAGTCTGTATGTGTACTTTTGGTTTTTCTTGCCTAAGTGTAGGACTTTACTTTTCTCTATATTGAATTTCATTTTATTAGATATGGCCCGGTGTTCTAGTCTGTCAAGATCCATCTGGATCTTGAGCCTATCTTCTTGGGTGTTAGCTATTCTTGCCAGCTTAGTATCATCTGCAAATTTGGTAAGTTCCCCTTCTAGTCCCTCATCTAAGTCGTTAATGAAGATATTGAAGAGTACTGGGCCTAAGATGGAACTTTGTGGCACCCCACTGCTTACTTCCCTCCATGTAGACTTAGACCCATTAAAGACTACTCATTGAGTACGATTTGCCAGCCAGTTGCGAATCCATCTAGTGGTGGTGCTATCGATTTCACTTTTTTCTAGCTTACTAAGAAGTAGGTTGTGGTCTACTTTATCGAATGCCTTGCTGAAATCTAAATATATTATGTCCACAGTATTTATTTATTTATTTATTTAATTTGCCAATTGTTTACAAGATAATAAGTATAAATGTATACATAGTTGTGAATACATGAAATGGGTACATATAAGAAAAATAAAAGAATAAGAGAAACAATAGGACAGGGACGGTAGGCACGTTGGTGCGCTTATGCACGCCCCCTACAGACCTCTTAGGAAAGGGGTGAGGTCAATAGTAGACAGTCTAAGGTTAAAGTTTTTGGGGTTTGGGGAAGAAACTACAGAGTCGGGTAGAGTATTCCAGACATTGACCACTCTATTGCTGAAGTCGTATTTCCTGCAATCAAGTTTGGTGCGGTTTACTTTGAGTTTGTATCTATTGTGTGCTCTTGTGTTGTTATGGTTGAAGCTGAAGTATTCATTGACAGGTAGGACATTGCAATGTATGATTTTATATACCATGCTTAAGTCAGACCGAAGACGGCGTAATTCAAGGTTTTCAAGTTCTAGAATTTCAAGTCTGGTGGCATAAGGTATTCTACAACGAGTAGAGGAGTGGAGAACTCTTCTTGTGAAATATTTCTGGACTTTCTCAATTGTGCTAATATCAGATACGTAGTGTGGGTTCCAGACTGATGAAGTGTATTCGAGTATTGGTCTAGCAAATGTTTTGTATGCTCTGGTTAGTAGTGTGATATTACCAGAGAAAAAGCTACGTAGGATTAGGTTAACAACTCTTAATGCCTTTTTGGCTATGTAGTTGCAGTGGGCTCTAGCACTTAGATCATTAGAGGTGAGTATTCCAAGGTCCTTTACAGAGCTTGAGTCATCAACAAGATCTTGACTATTCAGCTTGTATTTTATTTTCTGATTTTTTTTTGCCAATATGTAAGACAGAGCATTTATTTGTTGAGATTTGAAGTTGCCATTTGTTTGACCACTCTGATACATAGTCAAGATCTTTTTGTAGGGTAGCAGTATTGTCTGTGGTATTGAACAGCTTTACATCATCAGCGAAGAGAACGCAATTGCTCTTAATATGATCACAGAGGTCGTTTATGTAGAGTATGAAGAGAGTTGGTCCTAGAACACTGCCTTGGGGAACACCACTATTGACAGGTACTGGATTTGATAGTACGCTCCCGATTTTGACCATTTGTTGTCTGTTTGACAGGAATGCTTCTATCCAGTTATTCAGATGTCCAGAGATACCATAGGATTTTATTTTATTTTAAGAAATTTTGCTGGTCTACTAATTTAGTCACTGTGTTGAAGAATGAAATAAGATTGGTTTGGTATGATCTGTTTTTAACAAACCCATGCTGACTGCTAGTTATTACTTTACTTGTTTCTAGATGTTGGCAGATCTGTTTTTTTATTATCTTTTCCAGTATCTTCCCGGGTATTGATATTAGGCTGATTTCTGGGTCAAATATACAGTTTTCTGGGTCTGTTTTTTTTCCTTTTTTGAAGATTGGAACCACATCAGCTCTTTTCCAGTCCTCTGGTAGTTCTCTGGTGCTCCAGGATTTTTGAAAGATATGGTGCGGTGGTTCTGAGATGACCTCTGCCAGCTCCTTTAAAACTCTGGGATGTAATCCATCAGGCCCCAGTGATTTGTTTTCATCAAGATCAGACAGGTGTTCTCTTACTATTTTTTTTTGCTTATTTTAACTTTTATTTCTGGTCTGTCTTTTAGAGTTATGTTTTTGGTGGGTTGAGCTATAGCTTCTTTTTGCGTGAAGACAGAGGCAAAGAATGAGTTAAGCAGTTCTGCTTTCTCTCTGTTGCCTGTTACTTCCTTGCCATCTTCTTTCTTTAGAGGACCGACTGTTTCCTTGATTTTTTTCTTGTTATTGATATGTTGGAAGAAACTTTTTTTATTATCTTTGACTTTTGTTGCAAGTCTTTGTTCGTTCTGAGCCTTTGCTATCCTGACTTCATCTTTGCAGATTCTGGCTATCTGCTGATATTCTGCCTTAGTTGTATGTCCTTCTTTCCATTTTTTGTACTTGTCCTTTTTTTCTTTCAATTTGCCAAAGAGATCTTTGTGTAGCCATGCTGGTTTCTTCTTGGATTTCTTGTTTTTCTTTCTCAGTGGTATTGTGCTGGTCTGGGTTTCTATGATCATACTTTTTAGAGTTTCCAAGATTTTTGAGTTGTTTTGCCCTTTAGGATTTTCATCCATAGAAGTTCTCTCTGAGTTTATTGAAATCAGCTCTTTTAAAATCCAAGACTCTGGTGTCATTATGTTCTGTTGCTTGTGTTTGTGTTATGTTGAATTCTAGTATGACATTCTTCTAGTATCACTTCTTCTCTGTTTGTAAGAATTAAGTCCAGTATGGCTGTCCCTCTAGTTTCACCCACTACCTTTTGGACAAAAAAGTTATCAGCTAGGTTGGTAAGGAACTTATTTGATTTCTCACTTGGTGCAGAATTAATTTTCCAATTGATGTCAGTATAATTGAAGTCTCCCATTACTATTGTTGTGTGTTTCCTGCATATGTTTGTTAGTTGGCTGGCAAAAAGGACATCTATTTTTTCTGCTTGATTGGGTGGCCTATAATATACGCCTATGGCCATGTCATTCTTTTTTTCTTTTATATTGACCCATATGCATTCTAGGAGGTTTTCATCTTTGGTTTCATGCATTTCTGTAGCAATATAGTGGTCCTTTACATACAGTACAACTCCACCTCCTCTTTTATGGGGTCTGTTTTTTTTTAAATAGTTTGTATCCTTCTACCAGTATATTCCAGTCATGGGTTTCATCCCACCAAGTTTCTGTTATTCCAACTATATCATATTTACCTTCATGTATTCGTAGTTCGAGTTCACCCTGCTTGTTCCCCAGACTTTGTGCATTTGTATATAGGCACTTGAGATCTTTATGTCTGACACTGTGTTTACTGTCTACATAACCTGTGTTGTGCCTGTCTGCCCCTCCTTTCTTGCCACCTGTTTGATTAGTGCACAAGGTATGGCACTCACTATTAAGTTCTTGGTTTTGGTTGGCATCAAGGTTGATAATCTTACCTGCACAAACATCTATTTTGCATGCACTGGTATCCTTATCAGTTTTAGGTTGCTGGAGATAGAGATGTTCTGAATCCATTAATTCTCTGTCCCCGCTGTTCAGTTTAAATGTTTATCCAGGAAATCTGTGAATTTAATGCCAAGTAACTCAGTCTCTTTCTTTGATGGATGCAAACCATCTCTTTCGTACAGTTTTTCATTGGACCAGCTGCAGACATCATGACTAATAAAACCAAAGCCTTCCCTTTTACACCACTCCTTTAGCCACACATTAAACTCTGCTACATGCTGCCCTTTCCCTTTTTGTTCCTTGTATACTGGTAGAACCTCTGAAAAGATAAGCTTACAGTCCATATTACTAAGTTCATACCCCAAGCTCTGGAAGTCTTTCTGAACAGAAAATACATCCTTCTGGGACAGATCATTTGTACCAAGATGTATAATAGCATCAAGATCACAGCCCTTGCTGGCATTCTTGACTATCTTAAGAATACGCTTCTTGTCTCTGCTGGCAGTAGCACCTGGTAGACACCTGACCTCTTTCAAAACCTCAATATTGTTTCCTAAATTTACATCCCTTACAATTGATTCCCCAACCAGAAGGTGGCTTCTCTTTTTGAATGCCTTGCTCTTCTTGTATGACTGGTGCGTAATACCTGATTCATACTTTCTCCTTTCCAGAGTAAGTTCTTCTTCTAGGACCATGATCCCTGGCTTACTTAAGTTATCATTATCACAACTACCTTGACCTGTCACTTTAGTGTCCCTATTAAGGTCAGCAAGGGCATTGTATCTGTTATGCTGGGACACAGCAAAAGTTTTGTGTTTATGGTCCACAGCTCTCACCCTGCCAGATCCCATGGTTGTCCATACTGCCCTTTTCCTGTACGATCTTTGTGGTAGTGGGGGCTGGTAGCACGGCAGCTCAATAGATGGCTGGATTGGGGACCTAATTTCTGCTTGGAGAGCACAGATTAGAGATTCTAGATAGGTAATCTGTCCATGTAGACTGGTAATTTTTTTACAAAGAGGACAGTATCCAAGTTTGAAAAGAGTACTGCGAAAGGCAGCTGTAAAACAAGTATTACACTGAACTAAGCCGGTCATTTTGAAATAAAATAAAATCACAATCTCAAGCGCACTTACTCTAAATTTCTTATTGGTATTCTTAGTTTATAGTTATATGATTCGCGTGCCATTAGGCGCGCGGGCCTCTATCTTTCTCCTTTCTATTCACCCTCTGCTTCCTTCTCAAGCAGCCAGCAGCTCCTCCCACAACCTCTGGGAATTTGAAATGCAATTGAAGCAATTCAAACTGCCTCTTTTTTTTTTCTACTCACCCTCTGCTTCCTTCACAGGCAGCCAGCAGCTCCTCCCATAACCCCTGGGAATTTGAAATGCAAGATAATCTCACTGTCATTTCTATGTGCATCGAATTCTCCATTTTTCAAAGATTCTGATCAGAAGAGTTTGCCTGCATGATAAGATTTTTAATGGCTGCTCTTTAAAGCATCTAGCTTACAATATTTTTACAGTATTTTTTTATCCTTGATGTGTGTTCTATTTTAATTTCAATAAATCACTTGGCCAGAGAAGTGAGAATATTTGTTTTAAAAAATGGTGCTTGCTGATACTTGTAGGTAAAGTGGTTGTAACTTTTTAAGGTTTTTTTTTTTTTTTTGTAGTGTATATAATTTGTCACTTCAGTAGCATTAATAGATTATAATTTAAAATGTATCATCATATTGGCTATAGTGACTGTAAAAATTGCCCAGTGTATTGTTAGATTGGTGGTTAAGGTACAGGTTAGGAACTGAGAGACTATGAGTTCTAATTCTGCCTTAAGCACAAAACCAACTGGGTGACCTTGGACCAGCTGTTCTGTCTCAGCCCTGGGAAGGAGGCAATGACAAGCCTTCTGAAATCTAGTCAAGAAAACTGCAGAGATTAATCTAGGCTGTTGTCAGGAGTCAAGATCATATTGGTGGGGTTTAACTATTCAAAATTATGAAGTACACTATCAAGATAAGAACTTAAGTCTAAGGGAAATCTAGCATCAATGATCTAGTACTGACTGCTACTTCCCATTATACCTGTAAGTGAGATATGAGAAGACTCTCTCCACCCAATTGGTATATGAGATAAGGAGTATTTATGAGAGAATGTGAGAAGCAGATAAAGAAGAGGAGTTCATTTTGGATGAGAAGATGCAGCATAGACCATATGTTTCTACCTTAATTGGCTCAATATAAATCTACTTAGCACCTATTCTTTTTTTTTTTTTTTGTAAAAAAATTATTTGGGTTTTCACAAAATATAATACAAATAAAATATCTTTTTTTGAGAATAGCATGGTCCCGGGTTATCACTTCTCCATACAGACACAAACTCAATTTCATATTCATCTTGGTGTTCTATGCCATATCTTGTTACTATTTTAACATTTTTCCAATAATTTTTCCCTTCCCTTAGTTTTCTCAACCTTGCTGTAATTAGTTCAGTCTTAATGTGTGTCTTGTCTGCCAATATCTTTCTTCTCATAATTAGTGTTTTAGCCACGGAGTTTATCTGTGCTGGGTGGTGGTGGGATTAACAATATTTTCCCTGTAGTTAGCTGATTGGTGTGGGTTTTCTTCTGGTATATGGTGTGTCCTAGTGTGCCATCTGTTTTTTTAGATTAATACATCACATCAGGACTGCCTTCAAAACAGACAGAAAAATAGCAGCCATCCTTAGCAACCCCAAAGATAAAATTGACCTGGTTCTAAAAACCAAGGCATATACGAAGTCCCCTGTGCATCATGCCCGGCCACATACATTGGACAGACCAATAGAAGAATAAGCACCCGCCTGGATGAACACAAAAATGCAGTCAAAAAGCTGGAACACACTTCCTCACTAGTCCAACACATGGAAGCCACAGGTCATAGCATCAACTTCAATGGCACCAAAACCCTGGCCACTATAGAAAACCCTAATCACAGAATCATCAGAGAAGCCATAGAGATTGAAAAAGACCAGAAAGCATGAATAGAAGAGATGATTCCACCAGGCTGTCAATCATTTGGAAGCCTGCACTCACAAACAAAAAATCTCCACACCACAAGCCAGGCAAACACCTGGGCACAAACAGATCCCCCTGATACCTCCAGCTCAAACACATCCCAACCAGGCACCCAGATGAAACCCAGCTTCCTAACTAATGATAGCCGTCCATTTACCCGAAGCCAAGCTGCACTAAAGGCCTCCATTAAAGCAACACAATGCTGCCAGCCAATCAAGATACAAAAAGAGCCAAAAACAGACAGAAGATATTAGAGACACCAATCAAGCAGAACACAGCAAACTCCGAGACCAATAAACACAGACCAAGACTCCCAACCAATCACGATGAAGAAAAAACCATTCTGGCACAGCAATAGGCTGCCCCAAATTCAAATCTGAAACCACTGTAAAAGTCTGACTCACAGACGGACACAATACAGAAGCCTGATGATGGCAGATGAGATTCTGCTGAAACGTTGCTACAACTTTAAAAGAACTACAATGACGTGGGAAAATACCCGAACCAAGCCGAACACCATATATGTAAGTACCCGCGAAAACTTAAGAAAACAAATATATATATATATATATATATATATATATACATACATATATATATATATATACATACACATACACATACACATACATATACATATATACATCATATATATATATATACATTATATATATATATATATATATATATATATATATATATATATATATATATATATATATATATATATATAAAAATACTTATTCTATTCCAGTTCAGCTCTATCATTAATGTTAGCTATAATCTTTAACATCTTTAACATTTCTTTTCAGTGGGATATCATACTTCCTTAGGAATACTTATAATATTTCCATAATTTTTCCATATTTCTTTCATATTCCTCTTCACTTAAATTTTTATAACTCATTAATAATAATTAAAATGTTCCCATCCTTTCCTAATTTCATTCTCTCATTCTCTTAATTTCATTTATTTATTAACAAATATTAGATTACATTACAATGAGTATTTTATCTATCATTTTAATCACACTTGTTTCATATTTTCTAAGTTCATTTCTATTTCTAATATAACAATACTATCTTATGTACCCTTGCAGAATCCCTCTTTCAATTAAATTTTTACCCATTATCTCAATGTCTTCTAAATAGGCTTATACCTTTAATCCTTGTACGTTTTCCCTGTTTCTCTATATCCTGTTTCTATCCTTTATAACTTCTTTTCCTTTTCCTTTCCCCCCTCTTCTTCTCCCTTCCTTTTTTGACCCCTTGTCTCTCTAATTCTAATTCTCTCTTCTGTAATCCTCTCTTCTGTTTCTTCCTAATATTGTAATTACTTTTCAAACTATTTTTTATTGTTTTTTCAGATCTTAAATTTTTCACTCTCTTTCCCCCCTTTCCTTTTTTCCCCCCACATAGAATTACTTGGTCATTGAAGATGGCTTCTTCTTTTTCCCTTCTTGTTCTACAGGCATTTCTTGTTGTTTCTCATAGTTCAGGATCTCCATTTCTAAAAATTGAAATACAAAGCCAAAAAAACCTGTTCCTTCTTGTGCATCTTCTTTCTGTTTTTTAAGTTCCATTTTCAGTTCTTCCAATAGTGATACCTTTTAAAAAACTTTTAAAATAACTACCCGATTGATTTTAGTCCTTTAGATCCAATAACCAAAAATCCAAAAATCACCAAGTAATCCAAATAATCCAAAGCTGTTTCTTCTTGCTTCTTTTTCCACTTTCTCTTCCTGGGGTTCTATTATCTTGTTACAAAGTTTCAGTTGGAATGTATCTTTTAGGAATCTTGTTAAAGTTTTCGTGTTAATTCCTTTTACTTCCAGGTGGTCTCCTCTATTTTTCCAGATCCCACCCTTTTGTTTTTTCCTTTTCTCTCCTTTCCTTCTTTTAAAGGATTTTTTGAAAATCCAGAAGTCTTTATTATCCCTTTGACATTTTATTTTCAGCCTAAATGCCTGTTAATGTCAAAGTGGATTTTTGTTAGTTTCTTACTTAAATCTCTTAGTTGTCAATATGGGGAAGGAAAGAAAAAACAAACAAATCCTTTCTCTTCCCTCTCTCATTCGCCTCTTCAAAATCTTCTTTGGGAGCAATGTTATTCTTTATAGTTCAAATTCCAGGGTACCTTATGTTGTTGCTTTTTCAGTTCGACCTGGTCAGCCAAAACTTTCTCTTCTTATCTTCCTCCTGCACATTCTTTTCCGCTCGAGCTCTTATTTGAGGTGGCCATTTCTGACCACCGCTGCAACTGCCTTCGGGAAAGGGAGTAATGGCCAGCTGGGGAGGAAAGATGCAGCTCTCCTCGACCCTGTTGGTGGTCTCCCGCCTCTTCACTACCTCTATGGGGTGGCTTACAGGGGTGGGATCCAACAGGGTTAACTACCAGTTCGGTCATTTACGAGGTTTGGTGATTTATGATGTGCTTCCCTGCACGCTGCCGGCAGGCGCCTGTAAATCGTCATCAGCATGCTGCACGCAGAGAAGCAGCCTTTCAAAAAGCCCTTTTTCCTGCATTTTTAACTGCAGCTGTGCCTCGCACGGCAGCTGTAGTTGAAAAAATCAGGAAATAAAGGTCAGGTAAGAGCCCGGGTGGGCAAAAACATCAGCAGACATAGAACCGGTTCTATGTCTGCTGCTCTTCAGAGCTACCGGTTCTACAGAGGTGGACAGAACCGGTAGAAACCCACCCCTGGTGGCTTAGCCCCGAAACCAGCCAGCTCAGGGCGCTCCAGCGGCGAGCACGGATTGAAACTGTGCATGATCACGGATTTTGGTCCGTTGCTGAAGAAGCTCATTGTCAAAATCCTGATTATGATTAAAAATGCCTTTCTGAAATTTGTGTGCTTCTGGCTTCTATGATTTGCCTACCTGATGTGTGTAACCTATTAAGAGCTGTGCTAATCTATTAATGTACTAACCAAGGTACTAACTTATTAAAGAAATACCAATCAGTTAATATTCACTAACCTAACCTTTACAGAGTAATGTCAGCCATTTGAAATGAGTACGTACTTCAGGAGGAGTGCTATCAGGACCAGTGTTACATTATCAGACTCACTTATTAGTCTGTATAATGCAGTTTCCAAACAATGTTTAAGACTAGAACACTTAGGCATAAACCAATTGTGAGATCATTAGGAGATGGCTTATTAAAATCAGGCTACCCCAGTCTAGGTAGGATCATTGTGATGCATTAGTTGCAGCTCAGCAGGAAACTTTCTTGCCATTAAAATGATTTTTGCTTCTATTGATAGACTGTAATGAAATCCCACCCTCAAACTATGTATCTATTTCCCTAGAAATAGTAATGTCTTTCCAAAATGGACCACCTTCTTCATTCTCTGGTCCTATCCACATTTTGTCTTTTCTGAATTCAACTTGAGTTTGTTAGCCCTCAGTCAATCACTCTATTTGGGCAACTGCCAAATACTTTCACAGCCTTTTATTATTTAAATGAAAAGGAGAAATAAAATTGAATGCCTTCAGCATCTCAATCATTCAAAGAATCACTCATATCAAATCATTAAATTAACTATTAGATCAGATCAAAGCCAATATGCACATTTCATCTCTGCCCCCTTCTCTCCCCCTTTTCTCTCTCTCTCCTTCTTTCCCTCCCATTCTTTTTCTGGTAGAATATTTATTTAAATGTATTCATTTATTATTTGGAATTCACATTTCTGAAACATCAGCAACTTCAGATGCTGATTTTCACTTTGCTGATTGGAAGTAAGGAAGAATTACTTGTTGAAGATAAAAATAAAGGTGTGTAAAAACTTCTCTACTGCTCAATATTTCAAACAAATGCCTAAGATTATATCAACAGATAATGCCAACCCAGTATGATCACCTTTTAATATTGGTTTATTTGCTTTTAACCCTTTAACCCAGAGTTATTGGCAGGCAGATGGCTTTAGAAGTTGGCTAAACAAATAAATACCAAAGACACAAAACATGAGCTTACAGTAACTCAGAAGAAGCTGTTACTGACATACAGGCTTGGCATCAAGTCAATGAAGACCTGGAAGTGAACAAATAGCAATAAAGCCATGTTGAACTATTGAGCCATCACATTAGCTGCTGATTTTCTAGAAGAAAATGCTACAAATTTGATATTTATTCTGTAAGATGGCCCTTCCAAAAACATCTGTATGTATTTATTTGCACAAAACTTTTGAGCTGCTCTGTTTACTGGTCAGAATAGTCAGATTAACAGAGTTGGAATGGACCTTGTAGGTCATCTAGTCCAACCCCCTGCCCAAGCAGGAGACCCTATACCATTTCTGACAAATGGCAGTCCAATCTCTTCTTGAAAATCTCAAGTGATGGTGCTCTCACAACTTCCGAGAGCAAGCTGTTCCATTGGTTATTGTTCTCACTGTCAGAAAATACAGCTTAAATCTCTCCTTGTTCAGTTTCCATCCATTATTCCTTGTCTGGCCTTCGGGTGCTTTAGAAAATAGCTTGACACCCCCCCCCTTCTCTCTGTGACAACCTCTCAAATATTGGAACACTGTAAGCGTTCTTCATTTGTTTTAGTCTCCAGTCCCCGTAATCATCCTGGTTGCTCTTCTCTGCACTTCTTCTAGAGTCTCAACATCTTTTTCATAATGTGGTGACCCAAACTGGAGGCAGTACTCTAGGTGTGGTCTTACTAAGGCTTTATAGAGTGGTATTAGTACCTCACTTGATCTTGATACCATTTGTGAAATCAGAAAATTGTTTAAATATCTTTCAGTATAAATAGAATGGAATATTTAGAAGGCATCTTTTTCTCCTGAACCTACACTCTAATGATCAAATTATGCTTACTTTGGGGTGGGTGGGGTGTCTAGAGCTATCATTATTCTAGCACATTGCATATATAGTACTTTTCATAACCTGGCAAAAAAATTGTGAATTCAATAACTCTAATGACATACAACCATCTGTGATTTTGTACGTGCAGAAGCCTTTCTCAGCTGTTGGTGTTCAGTAGCATTCACTTTGTATCAATCTTTTGTCAGGGAATCTCTCACTAACCTTGAAACCTTTTTGACTCATTCAAAAGAAAGACAATTAGTAAAAGTCTTTTGTTAAAAGAATTTTTTATTTGAATCCCTGAACTGAAAGAAGCAATTTGGGCAATTGCCTGCAATCCTTGTCCTTTCACTGTTGAACTGTTGTTACAATTTATGATGTTCAAGTGGTTGATGATTTAAGTTTATTATTCCATATCCTGCTGTCATAGATTTGAAACACAAGTGAATGCAAATTTGTTTTGTGCTGAATTTAAGTGGTATCACAAAATTCGATATGGCACATTCTTTCTTTATTCATGGTGACAAATTCTCTGTCAGGATGAAGATTTTACTAAAGATAATTCATCAAGCCCTTTTCCTTCATTTTCATCATAATGTTGTTAACAATGAAAACTTTGGAAAAGCAAATCAATAAGGAAAATTATAATAAATAAATAAATCTCTCTATATAAAACCGGAATACCTCTCACGCATCACCACAAAATCTCCAGAACTGTAAAGCCTACAGATTTGAAATTTGGCACGTATGTTCCTCTTGGCTTCTAGGTGCTCTCTAAGAAAGGATTTTTCAAAATGACCATCAGAGCATTAGTATTTTGTATATTATTAACACGCTCTGATGCTAAGCAGTTCTACTCCCCTTCCCCACCTGAAAAGTAATCTGTTCCAAATGCAAAACACAACCAGAGGAGAGGAATTTCAGTTTCAGTTTTAGTTTCACAAGCAGCTTTAGTACAGAACAGTTGAGCTAAGCCATGCTCCTTGCTGTCTCCTACTTGCTCACACAGCAAATACTGTTTCACTTTCCAAACAGCCCTCAACTTTCTCATACACTGACAGGATGCTAGCCAGATGAATAATGATGGATGCTGGTAGGCAGAGGCAGAATTTTTCTCCCTTATTTTCCTCCCCCAAAACTAAGCCCAACCACATAGTTTCGTAGCAAAACACAGGTATCAAGCTAGTGAAATAGTAATTTTGAAAATAAAAGACAGTTCATTAACCTTTTAGAGAATTATGTTCATCCTTATGGTTACATAAGAAAAATGCCAAGCTCAGTATTTTTTTTAAAAAAATTATTTAATCCCCCAGTTGGGCTCATTTTCTTCTGGAATGCAAATTTCATGTTATGTTTAAAAGAGGAAGAGTTAAGGCCCAATTTGCACATCAGCTTGATCTTACTGGAATTGCCTTCTGCAGCTTTATCAATATATCATAAGAAAAATGGGGGAAATAACATTTTGCCAGTTTTTGATTTGTCATGGAGAGTATTTTATATCTGCTTTTATTAATTTTTACTGGAGGAAACAAGGTTATCCATCATTATTGGTTGATGGGTAAATGCTATTATATTTTGAGATAATAGGGAACAGGCTGAAGCATTTCCTGTTGTATAAAATTTTAGATAGTTGTGGACTGGTATCACATCTCACAGAAAGCAACTCTGGGCTGCATACAGAAATCATGGATTGGCACAGAAGATCCTGCCTTGCTCCCCTCCCACCTCTCAATCCATAATATAGATACTTTGCTGACAAATGTTTATTAGTCAATGTCAAAAACAGGAATTATTCTATAAACAATCTAAGAAAACTTATCTTACATTTCTGGTGGTAATATTGCTCCTTTTTGAAAGTTCAGGCCACTTACAAACACTTTGTGTTGCACAGTATTTTTGGCACACAATTTACGTTTGTCTTAGTTGTGGTACTTTTTTCTTCCCAAATATTTGTCCATGGGTGCTTTCTAAGTTCCTCTCAGAGGTATTATTCAAATCAACCACTAAAAAAGGGCTGCAGAAAAATGCTTTCTTTCACTATACTGTCAACATGCACATCCAATGAGAACGAAAATAAATAGTTTTCTGAAACCTTTCAATTTTTTAATAAGTCAAAATACACTTTTCTGACAGCATAATTGCTTTTTATAGTGGGTCCTAAATCTGCAGCACTATAAAAGAATAATGCTACAGTAGATCATTTGTGAAAACTTAATGAAAACTGAGTTAGTGAACCTCGGAGTCGCTAGACCTTGAAATTCACTTTCAAAAACTAATTTGCAGTAAATGTATGAGAAACATATTTAGACATGATAAACTTTCAGTCCTATGTTCACCAGGTGCAGAAGTTTATCTTGATTAACTTTTTTCTTTTAATTAATCACTTCCAAGGGGTGGGGGGGAGGGGAAAAGAAAAGGTGTAAAAAAGCTTGATTGTTGTTATTTCCTGCTGTGTTGATAACATTAATCTGATCAGAATGAAATTATTTAGTTTCCCTGCCTTTTGAATGTAATATCATATATCAAAATGTAATGTTTCTCCTGTAATAACCAAGGACATCTTATCTTGTGAAAATCCATTATACTATTTTTTATATAATTGGCCAACAGGAAGATAAAAAATAAAGCTAAAGATCAGCTGTGAAACTAGGAGTACTTCCATATACTATTGAAAAATTATCTATGGACATGTAATCCTATTTTGCTCATCAAATTTTTGCTATATTATTTTAAATCCCATATGACTCAATTGTTTTATCATACAGTAATAGTCTTACATTACTTACCTTTACTGGTAAAACTGTAAAGTCAAAATGTGTGTTACATTTTTCTGGTATGAGGAGTTTAAATAAATTGCACATTACTTAGACTTCAAGTTGCTAAAAGAGTGATACTATGCATTTTAGGGGGAAGATAATAGATAATAGATAGATAGTCCTTGACACATGACTGTAATGGAACCTGGAATTGTTATTGTATAACATGAATTTTGTAAATTGAGGTGCCCACATGACTGACCTGATTTTTTTGTGACAGTCATTTAAGCAAACGCAACAGATGTAAAGCAAATGCCACGGGTATAAAGTGAACCCATGCTCTGCAATGAGTGTTTTTTGAGGGGGCAGAAACCAGAAGTAAATGCAGATTTCTGATAAATAACATTGTAAATCAGGATGCTGAAAACAGATAACTTCTGAGGGCCTAAAATGCTGTCATATGAGTGCAGGGGGACAGCTATTGAAAATTCAAATCTAGGTAGTAAGACTCTTTTTGAGTGAGGGTCTGTCATAACTTTGAATGGTCACTAAGCGATCAGTTGTAAGTCAAGGATTATGTGTAAAGGATTCTTTTATAAATTCTGTAGCTTGAGAACTAGGTAACTAGGTAAAATGCTTAAATTACTACAAGAAAAATCTATACATTCTTAATAACTAAGAAATAAAAACTGGAATGGGGACCAGTTGATAATGGGATTTTCAAGGAATTATATGAATTACTGCTTTGTATTCTTCCAAAACCTAATATCTTCCCTCTGATCCTATGATTTATTAGGGCTTCTAGATCCCAGCTGCAAAAAAGACTAGTAGATGGCAGCCAAGAATTAAGGGATTTTGCTTCCATCCCATGATTGTCTGAAGTCCTGCAGCTCAGTCCTGATAGCTCAGTTGTTATACAAAGTATATTCATACTTTTCTCAGCAGGGAATTGCCCATCCCTTTGACATTTTGACACTTTTCCCCTCAAAGTGTCTCTTGGGTTTCTTCAGTCCACAGGGGCCCTCTACAATAGTACAGGACAAGGTTTGCTTAAGTGTCTGTGGATTATCCTCTACAAAGTGAGTTTTGGTACTAGTTCATGAGCTCCACTGGTACTGATGGCCTCCCGATTCTTCTGTCTCTATGGGTCACATGTGTCTTTGGGTTTCCCTCAGCCAAAGGCAGGGTTTTGTTTTCATGTTCTGAGATATTTTCATTTCTTCTCTCCTCCCGGACAGCTTCAGCTATCCTTCTCATTTTCCTGGATGCATAGCATAAAAATGCTCTCCTCAAGCCTCTTCGCTTCCCCTTCCAATAAGGAATTGTAGCAGGTATGGTATGGGTCTTCTTCAGGCAAGGAGAGAAACATCTTGCCAGTGGTGGGATTCAATTTTTTTTTACTACCAGTTCTGTGGGCGTGGTTTGGTGAGTGTGCCGGGGGAGGATACTGTAAAATCTCCAGTCGGAGGTGGTATTTGCCGGTCCTCCGAACTACTCAAAATTTCTGCTACCAGTTCTCCAGAACTGGTCAGAACCTGCTGAGTACCACCTCTGCATCTTGCCAATGACAGTCATCCTTCCTTTACTGGTGAGATTGCTTCCAGCCTCACTGCTCACTCCCCTTGCCAAACTCCTATGCAAAATTTCCCTGGGTTTTCATTCACTTTGGTGTTGAGCTAACAGAAGCTGCCTTTGTGTGTGAAAGCTTGACTGGACTAGAAAAAATTAGTAACAAGACTGATTTCATTGCAAAAGTAGGAGTTAACCCATGCATTAGAATGCCCCCCTAATAAATAGAGACCTCCAAGTCATTCGCATATACTGTATATTCTCACCAGCTTCTCAAACTCCTTTCTGCCAAATACTGTGCTTTTAGCCAGATAGCAGTTGTTGCAATCTGAAGGTTTGTTTGTTGGTGAACACACTATTTAAAGGCACTAGGTATCACTGTTACATAATGACCTAACAGGCCAATCTCACCAAATCTTTGTAATAACTAATCATGGTGAACTGTGTAGTAGTAAATGCATGACCCTGTGAAATTTGAAACATCTCATAAAAGTCAAGGGATGTATTCAGCATATTCATGATTAAGTCCTTAATGCATAACTCACTTTGAAAACCTTATTTCACTTTCCTACAGGCTGATGCACAGCTGTGCAAGCTAAAAAAAAATACACACGAGCAAGGTCAGTGATAGTATTTCATGCTAAAAGATAGGATCTAAATACTTCTACTGTTATGAAACAGCAGGAATTCTCAATATTGTTGTACCAATAATTATCTCTTTTGCTGTAGCCCATCAGAGTTATGTATTGATACATCCACAATAGCCATAATAAAGGGGAAAGCAAAGGCTGTGGATCCAGCTGTGACCCTTAAGCTCGTCAAACAATTCTTGGGATAATAGTATAGCAGCTATTTAGTACTGTTTAGTTTGATCTGCAACCTCAAAGAAAATGTACACTGTAAATATGTATTCTTGTCTATTTATGAATCCTATAAAGCACATCATGTATAAAATACACATGTAAAGGTGCTTATATAACATGTTCCAACCAAGTATTATACTAAGTGAGGGAAAAACCATAAGGCAGTCAATGAAAGTTTCAATTATTTGGAATACAAATTTTAAAGAATTACTGTTTAATATTCATTTGAGACTGCAGTTATTATTTTTAAATCTGTAGAAGTGTAAGCAGATGGGAGATAAAGTAGGAGAAATAGAGAAATGGGCAGATGATACAGTCCAGTTATGAAACAGTTGCCTCTGTAGAAAAGAAAAACTTCTCTAAAAATATCTTTTACACTTGTGCATATATGAGAGATCCTTCCTGAGAAGCAAAACACTACTTTAGAAGTGAATTACACTATCATGGGATCTACATTATATTAAATTAAATGCAGGCATTTGCAGTAAAATCTTAATTAAATAGGCTTTGGGAGGAGGTTGTATGTGCCTGTTATTCCTGAATGTCGGTTAAATTAAGAAGTATGTTATTTGCCTCAATTTCTGCCATTTGCTTCATGACATCATTATGTAAATGACACATTGATATAGATGATGCAAATTATCACAATTAAACAGGAATTCAAGTACCCTATCTGGACTATGTGGGGTATAATCGACTTATAAGCTATTTAGGGGAATATTTAGACAGAAATTTTGTCCTGGCTACAGATTGATACATCAAGATTTTTGCTGGGTATATAAGAGCCAGAGGCTGTACTTCAAAATAGGGAAATGAATGGGATGAAAGTGTCAATTCATTTAATTGAATTAATAACTACTGGTGAAAATTAAATAATGTATTGTAAGAGACCCCATTTAGAAGATTCATGGATTCCCATTTTCATATAAACAGAAAAATCATTCTCTGTCAAACTCTGTGTCTCTCTCTTACACACACAAACACACGTATTCACAGATTTCCTTCCTTCAGCAGCTGCAAGAAAGACCAGATAAGAGTACTTGAATTAGGAAAGGAATAAACACACTGGGACAGAGGCAAGGAGATGGGGATGATGGGCAGAGAAAGTAAGGAAATAGATTTTAGAAAGCTCAGCAGGAAGAATATCAACCTACAATATGCATGTTTGCCCTGTAGTAAGTGATATTGATTTTAGTGTTTCAAATTACCAAGATTTTGCTGGATAGCTCTTGCGGGTGTCACTAGCAGTATTTAATATAGCATTTTTCAACCCTGTCTGAAAAAAAGTAATAATATTTCTGAACATTTGACAGAAGGGGAAATATATAAAATTTATTATGAGTTGAAGACCTACATGCAAACTTATTTTCCATAGATTGCATACACTTATTCCAAAAGAGCCTAATATCAGTACTACTGTTCACATGAAAGTCGTAATGAAATTTCCTTCACAGTAGCAAAGTATGATGTAATTTAATGATGGTAACGCTGTAGCTCTTATATCAACTTCTGCTGCCTCTTTGAGGTGTAGCACATTTGTCCCTTCATTGCACACTCTCGGAACTTTGCTATGACTGGGAACTCTCAACATATTTGAAATTCATCTTTTTTTCTCCAACTTCCAGTCGACAAGAGTTGTAAATTTGGGATCTCTTTTAAACATTCTTCCTTCTTTATATGTTGTATAAATCTATAGTGGCACTGCATAAAGTCAACATAGCTTTCATCAACAAAACTCGACAGAAAAGAAAACAAATCTTTTTAAGAACCACAAACTCATTTCTGAATATGGTTGGAACTTCCACCACTATTGGAGATTATATCCAGAAATAAGTTTCATGAAGCCCAGGTTGTTTTCTCAAGAACAACACAACAAAATGAAATTATATTATAGAGTACATTTAGAAAGCATTCAGACCCCCCTTCACTTTTGTCAATTTTGTTATGCTGCAGCCTGATTCTACAGTTGTTAAAAGTCATTTTTCTCAGTAATCCACGCTGTATGCCAATGTGATATTTCATTTTTTAAATAAATTTACAGACATTTCTAAAATTCTGTTTTCACTTTGTTATTATGAGGAACTGAGTATAGATTAATAGTGATTATGTGACCGCAGAATGCTACGACTGCCATCAATATATACCAGTTGTGAAGTGCCTGAATCACACTAATGTGACCCATAGGGATGCTGCAAACAGCCATTACTTCAAGAGCAGGTTCTAAATCTCCTTTTTCAGCACTGTTATAATATAGAATGATCACTGAATGAGATTGTTGTTAACTGAGGATTATCTGTATCATTTTTGAGGGAATAAATACATCATAAATTATTAGAGCGACCTTGGGCTATTGATATATAGACATTTAAAAGAAATTTTTGGGATTTTGAAATAGGCACAAGTGTCTTTCCCTTCTGGTTGAATGTAACATGGTTTTGCAAGGAGCCATTTTATGTAACAATTATGGAACACAACTGTGCTGGAAAATTTAATGAAGATGGGAAAATCACGTGTAATTATATCCAAAATAATGTTTTCTCTGTATAAATGGGATAAATAGCTCAGCCTTGAGATTCTAAGCTGAGAGGATAAAAATTGGTGGTGGGTGGGTTGCTAAAAAAAAACAACTAATTTCTTTCTCCTGCTCTCTCTTTGAAATTGCATTTGGGGAAGCCTTAAACGAAACTTTACACCATTTATGTGGTGTGAAGAAATAGTTTCCATTTACATTTCCCCCATCAGGTGGCTTTCAAATATATCATTTGAAAGCATTTCTAGGAACCTTAAGGAAGAGTGTCTTGAAAGACAGCGGTATTAGTTCCCTTGACTAAGTGCCATCATTACTAGTTTGCATTCTATAATTGAACCTGGCAACATGCTGAAAAGAATTTAAGTTGTTCTCCAAATATCTGCCTCTGCTTCTGACATCTCCTAGTTGATAGCACCTAGTCTAAAGCAGAAAACAGCTCATACTAATTCTCCCTGGAGAAATTAAAAATGACAGCTACAAGAGCTTACTATAATATGTAATTGCAAGCCTGCACAGGTGATTCCCCATTTTCCTGCTTGGAAAATGTTTGTTTCTTCTCTTATTGGTTTTGAACTGAGTGAAAATGCTGTGGCTCCTAGAATTTTTCCTGTTTCTGTTAGATTTACTAGTGTGGATTTTCTTTCTTCCCACTTTGTGCTTGGGATAAGGCTTTTTTTGGCATTATATTCAGACCCCGAAGAAGATTTTGCTTAGCAGGACTACAACAGACGATTAGATATATAGTGTTTTGCTAGTGCAAAAAAATGGATCCATCTCTTGTGATACATGGATGGATGGAGATTATAATACCTTTGAATCAGTTTTTGACCCCTGGCAAGTGCCTCAATTAGTCGCTGCAATTTTTTTGGCAAGGTTTTTCAGAAATGGTTTGCTATTGACTCCTTCCTAGGTCTGAGAGAAAATTTCTGACCCCAGATTTCCCAGTTAGCTTTGTACCCAACACAGGATTATAACTCACATTTTCCTGATTTCTATCTCAGTGACTTAACTTAACCACTGGTTAAGAAGATAGGTGACAGACATACCATATATACATGCAGATAAGCAGAGAATTATAGGTACCAAAATAAATCCACAATTGGAGTTTGGCTTATTTTTAGATGGGATTGTAAACAGTGGTAATTTTCTAAAGCATTTATTTATTTACATCCCACCTTTATTATTTTTTATGAATAACTCAAGGGTCAGTGACACAATATCACCAGCCAGTTTTCATATGTCAGATGGGACTAGTACTCATGGCATCTCAGTTTCTAGTGTGGTGCATGCACACTGTATATACCCACAGATAAGCCCACCTGAATAAGCCAACCCTCACATTTTGACCCCAAATACTATGAAAAATGCATCACCCATGTATCCATGTAATTATGAAGATTAAAATATATGAAAATTTCCAAGGTTCTCTTAACCATGAGTGGTATTTTGGTTAAAAATTTGAGGGTCGGTTTATCCATGGATTGTTTGCTGTAAGCTCAATTTTTAAAGGTAAAACTTGCAATTTCGAATGAAACATTCCTGAATTTTACAATGTTATCATATTGATTCTGTCACCTATACTGGAATCTGCCAGGATCTTTCCTAGGGTTGCCAATCTGGAATATAAAAACCTGAAATTAAGTATCAACAGTTAAAAATCCTGTGTATCTTTTCTGCAGTCTAGAGCTGCCTGTATTTTTGCTGAACCAATACAGATAGTCCTTGACATACAACCATAACAGAGCCTGCCCTTTATATGGCTAAATGTTGGGCCTGTTGTAAAACAGGCTGATCGTGTGACTGATCCAATTTTACAATTGTTTTTGCATCAGTCATTAAGCAAATGTGTTGGTTGTTAAGTGAACATGATGGTTGCTAAGTGAATTAATGATTTGTTATGGGCACATTTTTGCCTAAAACTTGAAGTGCTGATGGCAAAACCATCGAAAAATGAGTCACATGACTGCAGGACATTGCAAATGTCCATAAATGCAATCATGCTACCAAATGCCCAAAATTTGGCCACATGACTGTAAAGGGGGCCCAACCATCAGAACTTTAAATCCAGGTTGTAAGTCCCCTTTTTCATATGCCATTGTAATTTTGAACAGGCATAAATCGAGGACTACCTTATACTTACAACTCCAGCATTTCTGGAGGATGCTAAATTGTAGCATGGGAAATTGTAAATTAAGGCTAACTAACCTTTCCTGGTAAGGCTATAGTATTTATCTCCCTGTCCTCAATTTAAGCCCCTCTGTTCCTGCACATATAGCAATAGCAATAACACTTGAACTTATATACCACTTTTCAGTGCTTTGCAACCATCTCTAAGAGGTTTACAGAGCATATTGCCTACAACACTTTGGGTCCTCATTTTACCCACCTCGGAAGGATGGAAGACTGAGTCAACCTTGAGTCTGGTGAGATTTGAACTGCCAAATTGCAGGCAGGCAGCAGGCAGTAGGCAGGCAGCAGAAGTAGCCTGCAGTACTGCACTCTAACCACTGCACTACTGTGGCTCATAAGAAAAAAAAAATCCAGGGAACCAAAATTGTTTCATGATGGAGTTAAGAAGAAAATATAGCTCAAGGAGCCAGAAATACACTGTGGAGAGCTGTTGAAAAATGTTTCAGATTGCTTTTGCTTCATACATATACAATCTCAATAATTGTAGTGGTTTACTGTAGCTTATCACCACCTATTTTAAGTAACATTTGCATATCATTAACCTTCCTTTGGAAATGAACTGGCAATTTTAATAAAGAGAAACACACATTTTTTCTTTCAAAAATGCAATTGAATTCTTCAGCAGAATTGAAGTCAGACCATATGCCTTCTGTTTGGGTATCCCTTGGCACCAAAGTTCTGGCATTGCACCACTTGGTGTCAAAGCCAGCAAAAGATGTTTAATAGCTTTCAAACTCCAAAATGAGCTTTGCAGCCATGTGTGTCCCTCTCCAGTTGTCAGAGGAGATGAGCTTGAATTACAGTTCAGCCTTTGCTGCCAAATGCTCTCCGTTATTTTAAACCAGGTTGCCAAATAGGATTTATTGTCCTTTTAATTCAGTATCAGTTGATGGAGCAGCAATGGCTGATCCAGACTGTATATACCAAAGATGCTTATCAGTGGAACAGGGCTCTTTTATAAAGCTGACATAATGACAGATTTGGTCTCTTTGTCTTTCCTAAAAATTAGTAATGGAAGCACTGTAAGGAGTTCTCATTTTTAAAAAAAACAGTTCACCATAATAAAACCATATTTCAACCTATACTTTACTGTTCAATTTTGTGAGAGTATTATTTTGTCCACGTTCATCTTCTGTAAAGCATATGTTAGCATCAAATCAGATCAAGTACATTAGAAGGAGCTGTCCAGTTGGAAGCCTAGCAGCTGTCCATTTAAAATTCAAGGACTGCAAGGAAGAATCTGCATAATATGATTCATTGCAATTGAGTTGCAAAGATTAAAAAAGGTCACACTGAGCTCTAGGACCCTTCCTTTAATTTTCTCCCTTCCTAAGTGTTGTATAATAGTTGTTGGGCAATTGTTCAGCTTGATTCGGAGTAATATTTTCCAAGAGTGCTTAGTATGATAGCTTTTTATTTATAACAGACGGTGGCATTCCAAAGAATCCATGTCTCAAGTCAGACAGTAACAAATTTCAGCAACCTTGGAGAAAGTTACTGTGAAAAAACTTAAGTTCTGGAGAAGGTAACAGTTGAGCATTTTCTGGAGATTTAGACTTGTCCTGCAGTATGTTTGGATCTCAGGAGCAGTGTTAGCCTGGCAATGAAAATAGGTTCTTGGATCAGTATCTTCCTCAGAACTAAACAGATTAGGTTCATCTTTGGGTTTTAACGATGCTGGTTTTTCCCCCCTAAGAAAGTTCTTGTATCTCATTATCTTTGCCCTAAGAAAGTTTGACAGATACATTTTTGATAAAGGTGGTAAAGAACGTACATTGGTGTCTTGAAATTCAGGGAATCGGAAAACATTAAAAATAGTTCTTCTCCACATTCCTGATAAATGTTCCAAACAATTGGAAATCAGGCTCACAGAGGACATATTAAAGTATTTTGTTCTTTTTAAAAATATATATATGTAGGATGATATTTATAATTAAAAACTAAATCCCAAGTATTGAGGATTACCATTGTAATATAAGCTGTGGACATGTGTGAAAGAGAAAGAAGAAACTTCATTTTATCTTTTATGAATGTTTATACATAATATCAGCTTTGAAATTACCTTAGACCTCATAATGTATGAATAGCAAAGCAAACAACCAATTAATGCTACTTCTTAAAACTGCTTTGATCTGTGTGCCAGCAATATAAAGGTATTCCACATTTAGAACAAAATCTGGCTATGCACAATTATAGAATGAGCTGGATAATTCAGTTGAAGTCTATTCCTCCCTGTTTTCATAGATTGTAAATCTGGAGAAATTACAGAACAGGACAATCCAACAACTTGGGTGCTACACTAGCTCTCCTATGAGAAAATTCAGGTTGGTTTGTTTTTAGGTTAGAAAGGAAGCGTCTAAAGGGAAATATGATAGAAGTATATGAGATCTTACATGTGGGAAATGGAGACATGTTTTTTTTTAAATGAACTATTCCAGAATGTTAGATCTTGCAGCCATCAGTTGAAATGAAATGCAGAAACATTAAATACCAATAAAAGAAACTACTACTATACACAGCACGAAGTTCAACTATGGAATTCATTGCTACCATGGTGCGATGGCTGTTAATTAGGTGGCTGTGATTGCCACCTATTTAGAAAGTTTTAAGAAGAGGACTGGTGAGAATTGGGGCGGATGGTACTGTTGCCAATTGCTTGTCTTCTATAAAGGAAGCATACTTTTAATAGCTTCTGCTGGGGAACTGCACTGCAACAGGTCTCAGCCTTCTCTCCATTTTTCTGAACTTCTGATAAGCATCTGTTGATCACTGTGTGACATTGCAGATAGGGCAAGATAAATTTTTAGTACCAATATAGTTTACAATGGAAAAAGTGGTGTAATAGGTAGCAATAAGAACCAGATAATAAACTTAATTATAGCAAATCTTGGAACACTGATCTGTGTTACAAGTCAGATATATCTTAATTTGGGAACTTCCTCCAAGTATTTAAATATTTTAATATTGCCCTTATCTTGGAAATTAATCACTAAAATGTAGAATGATGACAGGCAGTTATCTAGTAAATTAATTAAATGTAGATGTTACTTGTCTTGATGTTATTGTCTTGATATTACTTCTTATCTTAAACACAAATTTGACATTGAAGAAAATTTTAAGATCGACAATAACAAGAGTTGAAAACAAATGGATCCTACTAAGAATGTTGCTGTTTATTTTTTGGCTGGGATTGTTAGCATAAAACTGTTTCACAAACTAGCCATTCACATTTTGAATTAGAGTGTTGTGCCAACTATGTTGTTAGTTTGTGACTTGGCACAGTATAGTAATCAGACAATTGTGTTAATCATGTAAATCAAAGCTAAATTAACCATGAGATTAACCAGGAGAAAGTCAGGCATGAACAATCTGTCTATGTGTTTTTAGTAAAAAAAATTAATAATTTGACTAAGAGGATGTCATTGTTTTCTTTCAATAACTGTAATCCTGACAGCTTTTAAAAATAAGGAGTTCAATCAGTACAGGTCAGACAAAAAGAAACCATGCTTATTTCATAATCTCTTTAAATTATGGAGTACTTTTGATTATTATTAAATGATTTATCAAACCTTCCTAAAAGAAGGCGACAAATCCTTAAAGCCTTATTTTTAAATAGATCCTGCATGGTTTTTTTTTTTCATTTGTGTATGTCATTTCTAGTGTGTTCTACTTCAAATGGAGAGGCGTAGCCCCTATAGAATTCTAGTTTCTTATCTAAATTAAGTTTATTACTCTTCTTACGGGAAAAACATTATTAATTTATGTCATTGTGGTTTTAAATGGAGGCATGCACATCAGTGGTGGGGTTCAATTTTTTTTTACTATCGGTTCTGTGGACGTGGCAGCCAGGATACTGTAAAATCTCCAGTCAGAGGTGGTATTTTCTGGTTTTTCGAACTACTCAAAATTTCCGCTATTGGTTCTCCAGAACTGGTCAGAATCTGCTGAATACCACCTCTGATGCACATAATAGGAATTACTACGTTTTGTTATTATTCCATGAACTGACTTTCCATATGCCCAATTTCTGGTTTTGAGAGGAGGGGCTAAAATTAGGTTGCAATCCTTTGTTGTTGTTGTTAGTTGCAAAGTTCCTCCAGGCCTTCTTGTCCTCTACCATCTTCTGGAGTCCATGTAAGCTCATGCCTACTGCTTCAGTGACTCCATCCAGCCACCTCATTTTCTATCGTCCCCTTCTTCTATTGCCCTCAATTGTTCCCAACATTAGGCTCTTCTCCAGTGAATCCTTCCTTCTGATTAGGTGATCAAAGCATTTGAGTTTCATCTTCAGGATCTGGCCTTCTAGTTTGGCTATTATCCTTTTCCTTTTTATCATTGAGTTTAAACCATTTATATTAATTGATAGTAGTTTCTTTTCTTCTTCCATTTAATTAATTCTGTTTCGCTCTTTGTCTTGTAACGGCTCCGGTCTCGCCTTGTGCCTGAAGATGTGTCCTACTTTCTTCTCTCTCCTGTTGTAATTGAGTATTTCCTTGATTTCCCAAAGTTCCATATCTGGTCTTATGATAGCCTTGAACTTCCTGGGAGTTCGTTTCCAGTTCATCCTTACTGCTCTTGTCTTCCAAGCCTACCAACCGTTCATAAAATTCCTGGGCCATTTCCATGGAGTCTATTTTGATTTTCCTTTCATTCCAAGAAACTAACATCCCCTCTGGGGTTAGCCATTTAAATACGATTCTTTTCTGATTTAGGTAAGCTGCTAAGAATTTATAATCTCGTCTATGTTCTCTTACTCTTCTTGGTATTTGTTTGAGAACCAAGACTTCTTTGCCTTTATACGTGATTGATTCATCTCTTGACATCCTATATATGATATCCCAGACACGCCTTCTCGCAAATCATATATGGACTTCTCTTGGGTATTTGTGGCATCTCGCATAATTAGTGCTAACCCTGTAAACTTCATCAAACTCCCTCAAGATGTCATCTTTATCCTTTTCCAATAGTTGAGGCAATATTTCTGCCATTAGTTGTTCCAAATCTTCTTTGGATTCCACTACATTTTGGAATCTCAAGCATGTAGCAGCCTTATCCATCTCTAGGTAGACCAGTGAGTCCTCCATTTCTTTACTCACATTCTTTAATTCTTCATCTACCCTTTCTAATTTCCTTTCATTCTGCCCTTTTCTCTACCTCTTTTATTGTTGCTTCATTTTTTCCAAGGCCTGCTGTAATAATCCAACTTTGTCCTCTACTTTGGAGATATCCGTTTTCATTTCTGCTTTTAATTTCCCCATCTCCTCTTTTAATTCATTTATATCTGCTGTCGTCTCATTATGGTTTTTCATCATTGTTTCTTGCAGCTTCATCATCGATTCCTGTAAAGTCAGCAGTATTGATTGGATGTTGGCATTTGAGATGTTAGCTTGTTTCTCCACTGGTAATGTTTCTTCAATGTTTTTTTTGTGCCATGGGCAAAGCTGTTGCTGACATAGTTGTTAACGTCGGGGTGACCTTTCTTCCAGTTTTCAGAGCTGTAGTTGTTGTGGAAGTCATTTCTTTTAAGATTTGTTTCTGTTGTTGTAATATATTAATTATATTATCCCAAATTAACATTCAGTAATAGAATCTCTATATTAGGATTGACCGGTATCTAATTACTTAATCTATCTATCTGCTGGATAGCTATACTCTTAGCCAATTACTGGAGTATAAATTCTTATAGATAAAAATATTATCACTGTATTATTTTAAATCCAAATTCTAAATCACATATATAATTTTGTAAGGCCTCAATGCTCAGCCTCTATACATAACTTCACATCATAAAAAAGTATATAAATATTATATCCAAATCCAACTATATTTAAATATTATAAATAAATATATGTATTATCTGACCTTATTTTAAATATTCTTAAATACAAACAGTATTACATTTGTCCCCAAGTGGATTAATTGTGATCGCACAATGAATTATAATATTAATATATAAAATCCTATAGTTATTAATTAAATAATACTTAATGTTCTTGCTATTTTCCTTATATATCTAATCAAAGTATAACTATCACTATTATTAATAAATCAATTAAATCAGTTAATTCAATTATTTAATAATCAATTACAACAATCAATTTTCCTTTCTCCAGTATACATATTTATAAACATTATAAAGAGAGATTGAAAAAGGAGAGATAGTTCATCATAGCGCCGGATGGTGGAGGAATAAAGAAAAATGAGCAGATGTATACAGGAAAAAGGGAGTAAAGAAGAGGAAAAAGGAATTTTAAAGTAAGTTTTTAGCTTTCCGTCTCTAAGTTTAAGAGCTTACACTCCAAACGCACCAGAAATGGGGAGGTAAGAAGTGCTGAGTAGTGACTGTAATTACACGGTATCTCCACACATTCGGAAGCTTCCACTTTTACTTTTCGTCTTAGCGTTCCTAAGTTCAATTTTCCTGATTTTCTTCAGATGGAACCACCTCTTCAGTTAAATCAGTATACTCCCTGAAGGGCAGTTAAGTGGTTTACATCAGTTATATTGTTATGATAACTTCAGGGTTTCTAAATATCTCCTGTGGCGCCGCACTGTCTCTATTCCGTCAGCTCCAATCTTCTTCCCGTCTCTGATTTAATAAAGTCTTTCAGCATAAAAATTGAATGAAATAGTCCAAATCCCCCACACCTTCCAGTCAACTTCCAGCTGCTAGATTCCCTTCTATTAATATCAGTGTGGTATATCTCCCGAACTCGTAAGCTTCTCTTTTTACTCGTTATTGTCCTCTATCTTTCTTCTGTCTGCCAAACCCCTTCACTTTCACTTGCCTCACATCCGCTTTTTGACTGCTTCCTTTTAGAGCTCTGGACAGACATTTGTAACAGCCTTATAAAAGTCTATAGCATTCCAATCATCCTCTCCGCCACTAATTTTCTCTGCCACACTCTTCACCAAAGATCCCACAAACTCACTCACTCACTCGGTTCTTTACATCGGTGGCAGTCCGAACTTCAGAGCCGCCATTGATAGGCAGCTGTTTCTTGCTTGTTGGGCTCTGGAGGGCTTCTCTTCACTGCAGGGGGGTTGCCTTCCCCACACTGCAGCCCGAGTCTCCCCCACGCCGGCACGAATCTCTCCGGGATTCCTGCACCCTCAAAGGATCGCACCAACCGCAAAAAGAGATTAACTGAAACCACGGACGGGCTTCTGCACCACTGTTCATCCTTGCCTTACCACCAGAAGTCGAGGATCTGGCCTCCTAAAGTGGAGTCAGTGTTGATCTCCTCTAGGACTGACCAGTTTGATTGCCTTGCTGTCCAAGGGACTCACAGGAATCTTCTCCAGCACCATAGTTCAAAGGCCTCAATTCTTTGGCACTCAGCCTTCTTTATGGTCCAATTTTCACTACCATACAATATTGCAATCCTATATACGCTTATTAGGAAGCTGGCTGGGTAAATTTGTTAATTAATTTAATTTTCCCTAGAGTTGTTCTGGGGAAAATAGGAGGAGGAAGAAGAAGCATTATGTATGTTCACTGCCTTGAGTTACTTATAAGTAATAAAGGAGTAATAAAATATATAAATTAAATCAAACTAAAATGAACTGGACACAGTGATACAGATTCAAATATACAATATGCTTAAATTTTCACTATTAATTACAAGTTATGCATCTTTACAGTTTACTGTAGTTTTAGATTGCATTGTTTACTTTTTTAAGTTGACCTTATCTCTTGATACTTCTTAGATACTTGATACTTCTTAGAGATGTCCACAAAGCTTTTTCTTGGCAGAAAGGCCAAAATGGTTTGCTAAGCCTTCTTCCACAATTATTTTTGACTTCCTGGTTCAGTGTACAGCCCAGGTCTTACCCAACTGCCTAGGGACCTCCAAACAAACTGTAGATCTGTTTATCAGTAACCAGGTCTTCAAACCTACCCAATCATCTTGTCTGTAAAGTATCTTTAACCAAGATAAAAATTTTCCACAAAAGATTAGAAAATCCCACGTAGATATTTAACAAATTATTTACATCCTTCATGTTTAGACATTTACTGGCGTAGATTACTGCATTAATAAAACAGAATTAAAGAACTAATTGATCATTTACTTATAAAAATAATACTGTTTCTCATACATATAGCAAGAAAACTAACCCTCCATCAGAGTGCTCTGCTTTTCTCTTTTCTTTGATATTTGGTGCAACCCTATTCTCAAATCAAGGTTTTTAAAAAGGAACTCAGAGTTGGAACTGCTTCTATACTCATTCTTAAATGTCTGGCAGTGAATTGGGGAGTCCAGGGAGAATTAGTTGGCAGAGGTAGCATCCCCAGAGAGATATGAGGTTTCTTTGCCAATTCAGCTAGCTCAGTCTCTCACTTCCAGTGATTTTATTGCAGATCAGCTTCTTACTTTTTTCACACCAACATAGCAACAGAATTTCACCTTTTCCTATTTTTTATTTAACATGTGTATGTGTATGTGTGTGTGTTCTTTTAAAGAGTTGAAGCAAACTTTGGTTTTCTTTTGCTTTATTGTTCTGTAATGGACTCAGGCACTGCCATGGAGGGAGGGGGGGGAGAGGAAGGAGTGGGTTAAGATGGTACAATGTAACTTGCTTTTGAAAACGATGGGGCTTCAATGTCATGATCATGCTCACCATCTTGGTTTTTTATTCCACCCTATCTATGGACACTCCTAAATGGGTCAAGTAAATGTACAAAGCCTCAGCATCTTCTCTTCCCAATCAAAAATGCCTTCAGAGTTGTGGATTTAAAAAAAAGCATACTCTGTTATCTAAGGACCAAACAAATTTCACATCAATAACCTGTAGGGAACATCCATTGCAATTTTGGCATCTAGCTCTCAAATGCGAATTCCTTGATCATAGCACAACCCAAGGAATAATTTGAATCCTCTGTTAAACAGTTTGTAGAATACGAATGCTATAATGTCTGATGGAATTTCATACTTTTGACGGCTACCTTCCATAATTATTGCAATAGCACATCATAGCTTAGGGTAAAGTACTTAATGATTGGTTCTCTTTTATTTTACTCTACACACATGAAGATCAGGTTATGTGACTAAAACACAAGATTCATTATTTCCATTTTAATCTAATATTTACAGTAAAGGCATTTGCGTGTTAACTTGTTTTGTTCTTATTAGGGTTTTTGATGTATCCATAAAATATAGCTGATTGGCAGAATTACATGTCATACAATACTGGATGCGGACATACAGTTCCTGGACTTTGATTGCAGATCAGTGATAGACTCTGTTGGGCTTTATGCCAGCAGCTATTTTCCAGCTTTGATTCTTTGTCTGAAAACAGAGGATGAAAAGATAAAAAATATATACAGGTATTTTATTCATACATTAGAAGTGCTATATAAATAATCCATGATATCTGTATATGAGAAAGTCCACAGTCAACCCGTTAGAGAGTTGCTAGGACTCTTCATATTTATCAGCGAAATAATAACACTATAAACTACATAAAAGATTTTTTTAAAATAAACACTCATACAGTATGGTCAAAATGTGCTTTTTCAATGGAATAAAGTTTATTTAACAGTTTATTTCTTTTCTCCCAAGCAAAAAAAGTAGAACAGTGTACAGTATAGTATGTTGGTGACCTTATTAGCAAACTACCGAAGATCACATTTTTTGATTTAGAATAGGACCAGCCTTTTTCAGAAACATGAATGTATAGCATTTCATAAAGAAAAAGAAAACAAAAGATATAAAATCTTTCTTGCTAGGGAAGAAAATATGAAGAGAGAAAATATAGGTCCTTTTGTAACAAGCAAACATATGTCTTTTTATACTCTTGATCATCGCCATGAAGTATCAACATTGAGAGTATTTAAAACTTTTAATTGATAATTCTATGATTGTGCGTATAATATTTTTGGGTTTATAAACTGGATGGATGCAACAACCAAGACAGTAGTATGCTGCAAGTTCCTACATTTTAGAATTCAACAATAAAACTCTTCTTTCCTTTAAACGTAACTATTGGTAACAATACATGTTCTTTTCAAATCAATTAATGTGTACAGCAATTCTTGATTTATGTATGATGCTTGTGGATGTGGATAGATATATATTTCCTTCCTTCCTTCCTTCCTTCCTTCCTTCCTTCCTTCCTTCCTTCCTTCCTTCCTTCCTTCCTTCCTTCCCTCCCTCCCTCCCTCCCTCCCTCCCTCCCTCCTTCCTTCCTTCCTTCCTTCCTTCCTTCCTTCCTTCCTTCCTTCCTTCCTTCCTTCCTTCCTTCCTTCCTTCTGCAGTGATTGTATAGTATTACATTTTTTCTAATACTTAAATTCAGTGTGAATTGTTTGGTGTGAGGGAGACATGGTAGGCAAGAGCAAGAACCAGTGCTAGCCGTAACAACCACTGATTCCCAAAGAGATAAAAAAAAATGTCCATAAGTGCCCAAAGCTGAAAATATACTTTTGGAGAAAATGCAGTATCTCTGGTTTACTTAATATTTACCTACATATAAATCATCTTCATAGCTTCTATCCAATGAGTCAGCATTTGCATAGCATCTTAAAACTAACTGAAAAAGAAAAGAAGTAGATATAATCAAGATAACAGTGAGTCCCAACCTAGAATGCTGGGTGGCTTCTTATAAGGTTTTATAAAGCTGATGAAAGCAAATAACTAAATTGAATAAAATAGGAGATAAAATAAAGTCTTTGTAATTTTGTAGCTCCATTGCTTTTCTATTGCAAAATAGTATTCTACCAGTGAGAGTCAGTTTGGTATAGTGGTTAAAACATTAGGCTAGAAACAGCATGGCTGTAAAATCTAGTCTCACTTTAGGCACAAAACCAGCCTGGTGACCTTGGGCCAGGGGTGGGATTCAACCAATGTAACAACCAGCGCGTGCACAGCGTTTGCAACTCACCTTCTGCTGCAATCCCTGTGTGTAAAACACCTGATGCGTGGCAATATGCTGTGCTGCATGAAGCAGCTGAGCTGGAGAAAACAGAAATAAAACACAGACTAGAGCTGAGGCGGGTGGGGGGCTCAATAGCTGATCATCGGAGAAAACTGGTTCGCTCCCAGCTGATCTTTGGCGATCCCGGTTTGCCTGAACTGGGCCAAATGGTAGAATCCCACCCCTGCCTTGGGCCCATCGTTTTCTTTCAGCTGAAGGAAGGAGGCCATGACAAACCATTTCTGAAAAATCTTGCCAAGAAAATCATGGTGACTTGTCCAGGCAGTCTCTGAGAATTGAACATGATTGAACAGAAGAATAAAAGAAGTTCTACTAGCACTTTTTTTCTGGGAATGCTCAGATGGAGAACTTTGAAACTATTCAAATGCTATCTAAACTTCATAGAATGGTCAGAATGAATCTCGTTGATTTAGGCAATTTAAGTTGTGTGTGTGTCTATGTGTGTGTGTGTGTATCTATATCTATATCTATATCTATATATCTTTATTTCCTGTCTCGGAAATCAAGCTATCTGTCTGTGTTTGTGTATATGTATATTTCATTTGACTAGATAAAAAATAACAGACTGTTCCCTGCAAAGTGGCTCTAAGTAGAGGAATAATTATTTCCTCATTAATTATTTTTTTGTTTTGCCGTGAAACCATAATAATTCAGGAATTATTTCATACACATGTGCTTTGTAGTGTAAAATTATTTTGACAGAACTGTGTAAATTCCACTAGCTTTGTGGAAAAAAAAATGATTTAAACAAGTGCAACTAAATATCAGAAAAAGATACTTTAAAAAAAAAAAAAGATGCTTCATTAACTATGATAATTAAAAATACAATATAGTTGAAATACCGAGTTCTCTTGGCCAGCTTTGGGAAGCAGTGAATAATTTAAATTTTCTGTGCCTTAATGACATAATCCCTTTTATGAGTATTATACTTGTAGGCAGTTGTAATCCTTACTATTGATTTTTAGCACTACTGTTTTGTCATTTTATCATGTTGCATCGTTTACAAAAAAATGTAGGGGGAAAAAAACAAAAATAAACCTTTCTCAAATGCAAAGCAGTATTGTCTCTTTCAGTTTAATCCAATTTGAGCCATTTTAGCCAATTGTTAATATTATTTACTTTTTTTCAAGGCTAGACTGCAAGCTACAGTGTTTTTTTGGGGGGGGGGGACAGCAAGTTCAAAAATAATGCCCCTGTTGATTAGCACAGTATGTATCATGACATTTAATTAGGTAATGATTTCTGCTCAATGAATGTTCGAAACAGCAGATAGAGGTGCAGCAGTAAACTACAGTAATCATGTTTCCATTGGCATTGTACAATGACAGTCTCAAGTGATAAACATTTTGATCACAATATATAAATCATTTTCTCCCCACAGAATTTGGTCTCACACCAATCACTTGTCTCTTTTAATATGATTTGTCCTGGCTATTGAAAAGAAGAGCTCCTCCCTCCCTCCATATCTCTGCTAATGTAATTAGCATCTAGTCAATAATGTTCAGCATTTCATTTCACCACTTTAATTAACAAATTCAATTTGTTCAAACTGCTGTGAAAACAAATTAAAGCTCCACTGAATAAAAACCTCCAGCACTTCTGAAGTTGCAAAACTCTTCACTGGGACTAACTTATTTCTTGGGGTTTTTTTCCTGACATTTTTTACATTTTTAATAAAAACACAGAACTGCACATTTATATTTATTTCTAAATTTTGTGACTAAAACAGACTACATTTAATGTTGTGGGACCTTATCAGCATCTAGATGGAGAATCTTTAGGAACCACAAACAGACAGTGTTGGATTTGTTTTTTTAGTTAATGGGAAGCAAATAATAAAGGAACAGAAACATTCATTTCATATATTTTTCTTGTTAACATCTACATGACATTTAGAAGCCAAGTGAATTGTTAATTTATAACAATTTGCCTGCAATAAAAATATGTAATATGTGCCTTCTACAGGACATTTATTCCATGAAAGATGATATTCTACTCAGAGGTGGTGTTCAGCAGGTTCTGACCAGTTCTGGAGAACCGGTAGTGGAAATTTTGAGTAGTTTGGAGAACCAGCAAATACCACCTCTGACTGGAGATTTTACAGTATCATTCCCCTGCCATGCCCACCAAGCCACGCCCACAGAACCGGTAGTAAAAAAAAAATTGAATCCCACCACCGATTCTACTCCTTGCATTGAAACTGAGGAACTTCTGTCACTAACCAAGGACATAATCCCCTTTGTATCATAATGTAACATCCTAAATAAATAATTATTGGAGACAATAAATAATCAAAAATAGTCTATATGAGGCTATGAAATAAACATGATTTTTTTTGTCTAACCTATACTGTTATCCTATTGTTTGTTCAGCTAGGACAATCTTTCATTAGCTTTAGGTGCTGTTGATATACACTTTAAATATACATTAAATAGCTATATTTTTCTTAGGATGGCAGTAATTTTATCTCATTGTAGTTCTGTAGATCCAGATTTTACACCTCTCTCTCTCTTTTTTCAAAATAGTAATGATAAATCAGTGCTTTTATCTGAAAATTCAGTGTCAGATCTCTTTTGAAAATCCTTGTCACACATAACTGCTTTAGATCCTGTTTGTAACTTCATGAGTTATCTGCTGGGGTTCAAATATTAATGAAAATTGAATCTATTTGTTAGACCCAGAGCACTTTCTGGTCTGATTAGCTGACAAATTCTGTAAAAGGAAAATAATCCTAGTTCTAACAATAGCACGTTGGTACCTATGTTTGTGTTTGTGTTCGTTTGTTATAGAAAAAACAAAAGAAATGTTTAAATAATAGAATACAGTTCTACTATAGTGGCATATCTTTCCTTCCACTCTGCCCTTCTAGAAAATTAAACATTGATAGAAAAACTTAAAATGAAATGTTGATTCAGCTCCACAGTTCAATGTTGTCTTTCAACGGGAATGTACAAAAGCTGCTTCAGATAGGACAAGAACTTTTAGGATAGTATGTCCCATAGGAGCTCCAGCAGATGATTTAATATCTTGCAATTTCTGTTAGTTTCATGCTCCACAATAAGCTTATATTAAGCATTGTTTAAGGCAGAGGTGTCAAACTTGATTTCATTGAGGGATGCATCAGGGTTGTGTTTGACCTTGGGGGGGGTGGACGTGGCCAGGGTGGGCATGGCCAGCTTGTTGTTACTTGTGTCGTGGGTGCCTGTGGAGGTCCGAGTGCTCTGCCAGTGAAAAAGGGCTCCCGAGCTCCATTTTAGGCTGTGACGGCCTCCTGCAACACTGCTAGCATAAATGGAGCTCAGGAACGCAGCCCACAGCCCTTGCGAGCTCCGTTTTCAGTTGTGACTATGTCTTGCAATCATCTGCCAATGAAAATGGAACTTGGGAGGGTCACACACAGCCCTCACGAGCTCTATTTTCACTGGCAGAGGCACCGCAGGCCAGTTCTTTAGGGTTTCCAGGTCAGTCCTGCGGGCCAGATCTAAGCACTGCACGGGCCAGATCCAGCCCCTGGATCTTGAGTTTGACACACCTAGTTTAAGGCATTAGTTAAGATTGGGATTACTGACTGTTCACACTCACCATACTAAATGTAATCAGGTGTTTATATTCTGCTGTAAAAGACCAGTGAATCTCATCTCAAAAGGAATCCAAGGTGGAAAAAAGATAGCTTTTCCAAGATAACTGAAAAAAATGAATGGCTTAATCTTTTCCATGTTCTTGTGCCAAAATTGGCCTTCAGCCAATCAAGGAATATGAATAAATCTAGCTATGAACACCTATTAAAAGCTTTGACTACAAAAGTTTGATGTAGAGAAGGCCTGGATGTAAAGCTGGATTTCTAATGTTGATATGCCAAAACAGAAGTTAGATCCCAATTGTTAATCTTGAGGGAGGGGAGCAAAGATATTCTCCCTTTTATAAATGTCTTCAAATAGTTAATAATAAACTGATATCTTCAAACTGTCCACAGAAATTTAATAGGTTACAAGACTTTTGACCAAATTCTATCATTTTCCAATATCATCCTCATTCAATCTTTCCATATGAAAATCTAAAGGTTGGCTCTTCAGTCTATAAGAGGCCTACAGCAATGGAATGGGAGAGGCACAACTTTCTCCTACTTGCAGCTAAAATTACTATACTATTATATTTGCCCAAAACCCCTGCTGCACTAAGGTCACTATGTGTTCTTGCAGACAGTCTTCTCTTCTGAGTGGCCAACTGAACTATTCAGTTTTAAAAATTCTGCATTAACTTTTGCCTTTTTGTAGCCCTGGCAATTGTGCAATTTCATGGAACAGTGCTGTGGTTTGTTTTTTAAATGCACCATACATGTCATATTGCTACATATTTACAGCATATACTAAAAAAAACCCTTAATTATCAAAAAGTGGAATTTGTACTCTTTTTTCCAGCTTAAAGAAGCATTCTCAGTTGGGGGCTCTAATAACTCCCAGAATTCCAGCCAATCAATAATAATGTAGAAGATTGGCTTAAAGAAAATTTTACCAATTATTCATCTTCACTTCACCTTATAATTTATTCAGGTACTATCCTTTTTTCCTTCTTTGGAATTTTATTCCTCTTTCCTTCTGTTGATAATCCTTGCTGTTTTACATGGAAATTCTAGTACAGGAAAGAAAAACTGATTAAAGAAATGCCTCCAAGAAAATGCTTCAAGCCATCTTCTTCCCATTTTAGTCTGTGAAATTGCTAGTGTTTAATTGATCTTCTATAAGCTTATCTTTCTAGTGAGATGTACCATTATTGTACATTAATCAGTGCCTCCAGACATTATCACTGTGGTAACCAAGAGCTGATCAAGCAGGAAAGGAGCTGGCAGACGCCAAGGTGTCAAGGAGGCTTTGCTGTGTGCAAAGTCTGTCAGAGTCTCGTGTTTTCTCAGGGCAGCTGATTTTGTATAACCTTGTAATGACAATGGAACAGAGACAGGCATTCTGAATAACAGATTTATGGGCTACATAGGGCGCTCACAAGCTGAAATGTCTTAACGAGAGGAAATAATAAACGTGGAATAATAATACATGAGATGCAAACAATATTGTTTGTTTTTACTAAAAAAGAATTTCCAAGCAAGAAATATGCCAAAGAATGTAGATATTAACTCCTTAAATTAGATTAATGAAACAATACTTGCTCTCAGGGCATAACTGTGAAATGATTTGATCCAGTTTGATTTTCTGACATGTTTGGTGACCAGAACCTTTTTGTACTATAAGTCCAAAAACATGCATAGATATCAAGAGTGTCCCTTGCCTGCTCTACATACATACATTATTCTCCTTAATTTTATACACAACTTTGTAAGCAGGTCCATGTTTTGACATTTTGTGAATATGTAGAGGCCAGGAAAGCAGAAGCTGTCCTAACAGAAGTGCACGGAATATGGACATCATAATATGAAAAGAGCCAGTTTGAGATTTTGGTTAAAGGCACCAGGCTAGAAACTGTGAGGCCATGAGTTCTAATCCTGCCTTAGACACAAAACCACTAGGTGACTTTGGGCCAGCTACTCTCTCTTAGTGCTAGAAAGAAGCCAATGGCAAACACTTTAGAATATGTTGCCAAGAACACTGCAGGGACTTGTCCAGCAGCTGCCAAGAATCAAGGCTGCCTTTAAAGTGGAAAAAAGAAAGCTTAAAGTTATATCTGGAAAGGAATTGTGAGAAAATACAGAATTTGCTGCAGTTTTCAAGTGTTGGATTATAATATAGACTCCAGGGGTAAACTGTCAAAGCATTTTTAATTGTTTGTAATAAGCATGGACTGGCAGAAATTTGTAATTACAACTGACAAATACTGAATGCCTGAAAAAAAGATATACTAATGGAAACCAAAGACTGTCAAAAACATAAAATCCAGCTCCAGTCCTTTCCATATTGAGTTTTTCAGAAGATAACAATGCTCCTTGTGCATTGACCATGTTATATATGTACATTTTATATTATATTAGAAATGTTTGTAGCAGTGGTGGGATTCAATTTTTTTTACTACCGGTTCTGTGGGCATGGCTTGGTGGATGTGGCAGGGGAAGGATACTGTAAAATCTCCAGTTAGAGGTGGTATTTGCCGGTTTTCTGAACTATTCAAATTTCCGCTACCGGTTCTCCAGAACTGGTCAGAACCTGCTGAATACTACCTCTGATTTGTACCCCATCTGTAGAAGTGAATGGAATATATGTCTCATATTCAAGCCCAAAGTTAAAAGATTGGTTTGTCTTATTTCGATGAATACTATAGGGGGCTGTCAAAATTTAAGAAGTTAAACTAGAAAATTTAAACATAAAAAAATAAAATGTGGGCTAAAATAGATACTTGAATTAGATAAGAACCAAAGTTGTTCAGAAGTACATTTACTAGAAGAATTTTAGAAACACAAAGGGTAAAAAGAAATATAAACAAACTCCCAAACAGTTGAAAGGATTGAAATAAAAATACTGCTATTAGGAAAATATTTTCCCACTAGGAATATAAACATCTTGGCAATACCTCACTATTTACTTCCATAAACTACATGAGTTTTGCTTCTGTATTTATCTCTCAGCAGGAGTTCATTATCCTGTGACAAAGTTCTATTCTACTGATAAATTTCTTAATTAGAATCCATTCTTTTCTATTCTTACAAATCCCAACAGTTTTATGAATACTTGTATATTTTTTAAGATTAGATGATGACTAAGGAGATTACTAAAGTGTGTGTGTATGTATTCATCTAATTAATTATTTCTCTTGCAGCTTTGCAATTTTATTTCATTCTTTGGCCTTTAATGTATATTTACATATTTTCTATTTATTTTAGCATTTATTTGTTCCACTAGCTTGTTGGAAATATATTAATGTTTCAGAATCAGTGAAAGGTTGGTTGTTTTATATTAAAATTATGGAATTGGGACAACACAGTCCTTCACATTCACGCTCTGCATTACAAATGGGCATGTATGGATACTAGGCCTGCCTGTACTCAGCTGCACACATATTCCTGGCTCCCTCATCTATTTCGCTTCATCTTGAGATATATTTTCAGTAAGAAGGGTGAGCAAGTTTGTTTTGTTGCTGATCTTACCACACTTCAGTTGTTGTATGACTGCAACTTTCATCATCTATCACCATCAAAAATGTGAGCTAGAACATGGGTATGGGCATGGGTATTCAACAATATTGAAAGGGCCACAAATCAATGTAAAAACAATCTACCACAGTACAGAGCAAACTTGTACAACCTGTAGAGTAGCTTACACAGATGAATGTAATCTGTTTATATTTAATCAATTCAATTTATGTGATCTAGGATCAGAAACAAAACAGATAGCAAAGATAAAATGATGTCTAAATAACTGAAACTGGTGGGAAAATAATGGCAGATAGACTGTGCATTTTTACAGATAATCAAAGTTGGAAGGGACCTTGTAGGTCATCTAGTCAACCCCCACCCAAGCGGGAGATCCTACACCATTTCTAACAAATGGGAGTCCAATGTCTTCTTGAAAGTCTCAAGCGATGACGCTCCTACTGATAATTAAAAATGAGCAACCATGCTCTCACCTCAGTTTTCAGCTGATCAATTTGTTATCTCAAAATATTGCTGGTCAAAACATTGCTGCTATGAACTTAGTTTGCACTACAGGTAGCTCTTGATTTACAGCTATAATTGAGCCCAAAATTTATATTGTTAAGTGAGAAATTTGTTAAGTGAATTTTGCTCCATTTTACGACTTTTCTTGGCACATTTGTTAAGTGAACCACTGCCTTTGTTAAATTATTAACATGGTTGTTAAGTGAATCTTGTTTCCCCACTGACTTTTCTTGTCAGAAGGTTGCAAAAGGGAATCACATGACCCTGCTGGGACACCACAACCATCATAAATATGAGTCAGTTACCAAGCATCCAAATTTTATTCATGTGACTATAGAGATGCCCTCGGAAGTTGTGGGAGCGTCATCACTTGAGACTTTCAAGAAGAGATTGGACTAGATGACCTAGAAGGTCCCTTCCAACTCTGATTATCTGTAATCTGTAATCTGAGATGCTGCAACAGTCATAGGTGTGAAAAATGGTGATAAGTACCTTTTTCAGTGCTGTTGTAACTTTGATTGATCACTAAATGAACTGTTGTGAGTCGAGAACTACCTGTATTTCAAAATATAGTACTTGGAAGTACTTGTAATTGGGTTAAAAACCTATATTACCTCAGTACCCATTGTTAATTGGTTCTGGAAGAGACGATGAGTACCAAAAACAATGAGTACTAAACAAATTTTTCCCATAAGGAATAATATATTGAGTCACAAAGCAGTCAATACTGACAAGTTCTAGCTTCTACGTTGTGAACCAAGCTATGAATATCAGTACAAATTTTTCATGTCAAAATGCATTGATTATCAAATTTGAATAGTTTAAAAGCAGTTGAATACCAAGGTATCACTGTATTTAAAGCTTTTTTTTTTTTTTTTTTTTGCAAAAGCCATTACGTGAATCCTCTGAGAAATAGTAGCTGGTTATGTCTACAGTACTGCACTAAACAGTATGAGTTATTTGCTGGCAAAGGTGACAATACTGGTTTGCTTTCATCCATTCTTGCTGAAGCTTCATGGTACAGATTTAAGTTATACCATTCTGTGACATTGCTTTCAGCTTTGTATTTGGTGCTTGAGGTTACCTTGATTCCCTTCTCCCATCTTTGCTGGATGCCTTGGTTCCCTCTTCTCACCTAGTGCTAACAACACCTGTATAAGAGATTTGGGATATGCCAGTTTTCTCATCTTTTGGGCTAGCTTGATTTAGGTTCAAAATTCTGTACAAGTTTTGTTTTCCCTTGAGGTTGGCAGCCCATAGGCTTAATATTTAAGGTAAACATACTTTGTCATAAATATCCACTGTACTTTGGGAAAAAATTCATAATGTCAGCATGTTCTGGCCATACTTTAGAGCCAGCTGCAATACATCATTCTTTTCATTTTGCCTTTCATTTTATTTTTGAGGGTCTTATCAGATGTTTTTTGTAGATCTTATCATAACTCCTGTAAGTCTACATTTTGTCCAGTTAATGTTTATATTTTGTCCAGTTAATGTTTACATTTTCTTCCATATCTCTTTTATTATATCTTTTCTGCAATATGTACCCTTTGTATATCCGTGTTTCATTTTTCTTTTAACATACCAGTAGTAACATAGGTAGAAAGTAAAATTCTCTGGTGTCTTCTTTAGGTCAAAATGTCTTTTTCATTTGGAAAGAGAAATCAGTTTCCAACCAACACAATATGCATACACACTTTAAACTCAAAAATACACTAATGCAGAGGATTATCCTTCCCAAGGATAAAGCACACAGACAAAAACTGAGCAATGTGATATATACAGTACAATGCAGTGAGCCATGTAGAGATCTGCAGAACAGAGAAACAAAACAACCACTTCACAAACACATGGCACAACATAGGAGAACAAACCCATAAGGACAAGATTCAGCATTCCATCTGCATTTGAAAGACAAAATCTACTCTTTTGAAGACAGAGCAAAGAGCACATTCTGGACAGAGAGGACCGCTTGTTTGAAAGAGGCCATCTGCATTAAGATCGAACAATCCTCTCTCAACAGAAAGGGGCGGGATACACCATCCATCTCCTGTTTGCAGCATAGTCATTTCAGCAGTTCCAAGAAGGTTCCACACCAGAGGTGGTATTCAGCAGGTTCTGACCAGTTCTAGAGAACCGGTAGTGGAAATTTTGAGTAGTTTGGAGAACTGGCAAATACCACCTCTGACTGGAGATTTTACAGTATCTTCCCCTGCCACGCCCACCAAGCCACGCCCACAGAACCGGTAGTAAAAATTTTTTAATCCCACCACTGTTCTACACCCATTTGCACTATTCAAGTGACCCTGAGGGCACATTTAACCTCCAAGTGGCCTTAATGACTTTCAGAAAGAGTGCTAATGACCAGATGACTGCAAGGAATATAAATCCTTCCATTCTCCACCATTCAAGACAGAACTGAAGAAGCTTCTTGAATGAGAAGCAAAATATCTTCAAGGGAAAAAAAAGTCCAGTTGTTTTTGAAACATGCTGCAGCCATATCTCACTTTGATCTGGAGTTATACTTTCCCTACAGTCACCTTAGTGAGAGGTCTGCCTTTTTGGTTGGCTTTTAAAATGGCTCTGAAACAAATCTTTTTATAAATTGCTTTTGTTGTTTGCTTATTGTTCGGACCATCTCTGGTTTAAATTTGATTTCATATGATCATCAGATAAAGCTCTCTAGATTCTTTCTCATAATTCTGTTCACCATCAAGAAAGATATATTGATTTCATAGATTTTTTTAAAATCACTGATGTATTATATTATTAAGCATCTCTATTGTACATTTTAGATTTTATGCATTTTAGTTTGCAACTTTTGTGATGAGAGACTGAAAGAAAAATGAAGAAAAATGATCCTTTCCTATACATTAATTGTACTCAGTAGAATTCAGTTGTACTCACCAATACTTTATAGTAGTGCAATTAAATATTTATTGAGCTTAGTGGGCCTCTTTACAGAATAAGGTATATTATTTCACTATTTCAACTAATGATAAGCTAGTTCTTTTGAGCTGCATATTCTTATGTCCTTCCTACTCACAGATATGGTAGAATTAAGCTAGCTGTTTACATATCACCAAGAGAAAACAAAAGAGACTACAGAATTCTATTTTATGCATGTTAAATTATATGTAAAGATGACCATTTATACCTTTTTCTCAAATTAAATGGAAATTCTGGTGGGTTTTCCCAAAATCATCACTGACTGGACACAAATATATGAGAACTTATTTCTGTTCCAGACATCCCTGCATTTCAGCCTTTGGGCTGAGCTATAGTGACACACCAATATAAGCACAGATACACATGCATATGCAATGTACCAAAAGATATGCCCCACAGGCCAATCACAGTATGTTTTATTAATTTTCTTTTCCAGAGAAAAAGTTACTGTGCTTAGGAACGTTCAAAGGTCATGTATCAGATGAATAAGAACATGTTTAGAAGAAATGGACAACTCTCTGTTATGTAATGGTTTCTAACTAAATAATATTACAAATGCAGGTATTAATATTGTTCAAACTTTATTCTGCTGAATTATGCAACACGGCCTCAATTTTTATCATGTCCTTGGCTCTCATTATATGTTTGATTCATTTTACTATTGCTATCATTTGGTTAGGCTCCTGAAGATGTTATTTTTTATTTATACAGTGTAGTTCCCATTTACTGTGGTACTTCACTATACTGAAGTGAGATAATTTAGCAAGTATTCAAAGCAAACATAAATATACAAAGAAATAAGCTTTAAATACAGTACTCGGAAGTATATGCTTATTTGGTGCAATGTTGACATTTGTAGGTTTTGACTTTCGATATAAATGTACTGAATCCTCAAAAAGCTCCTTTCTCCTGCTGCATTATTGCCATAGTAAGTTTTTCCTTCGCCACCTAATTCCATTTAATCATGGTTCATTTATTAAACATTATGACATCATGCTGCGCCATTACTGAACAGATTTTATTAGCTGCCATAGGAATTTACAGTACCATTACATGATAGTATAACTGTGCAAAAACTTTTTGTTTTGTTTTGTATAACCATATCAGAATTTACAATCTTGTAAAACAGCTATAGTCCGTGAATATCACTGGAAGAAGAGTATCTTGCTGGACATATAATGATCTCATATAATGAGACACATTTTCTTTTCTCGCAAGATTGCAACTTCTAGACCTAACAGTAAAGTTTACAGAGAAGAAGCAGCCATTTTAATACACCATGCCTTTTGTTCCATGTGACCAGAGGTGGTATTCAGCAGGTTCTGACCAGTTCTGGAGAACCGGTAGCGGAAATTTTGAGTAGTTTGGAGAACCAGCAAATACCACCTCTGACTGGAGATTTTACAGTATCCTTCCCCTGCCACGCCCACCAAGCCATGCCCACAAAACTGGTAGTAAAAAAAATTGAATCCCACCACTGCATGTGACCAGTGCAATTTACCTTAAAAAGCACACAAGATCTAATACATAGTTCTTATATACAATTTTAAAATGAAAAAAATATGGCTTCTTCTGGACCCAAAGCAATGCTTAAAATTTCTCAGAAATCTAAGCACTTTTTAGCATTTTTCAAATTTCATGGGACTCCTTTGTGTGGATGCTTGCTGGATATTAGAGAGATTTCTTTCCAACTTTTTAAACAAAAGGAGGAGATCTGAAAGAACTTGATGTTCAAATCCCCAGAGTTTTCCCACTATTCTCAAGTTCTTCATTACTGGTCATCATATCTTGCCTTTGTCCTTTTTCTTCCCCTTACAGTTCTGCTGCGTGAGTGATTCTCTCTGTCATCTTGCTATAAATTGATTAATACTACCCACTGATGCAGTGCACCACATGGCTAATATATCAGTTAAATGGAAACAGCAAACACCACCTGCTCCTTCAGGCAAATGGCACTTTGGAATGGAATGTGTAATCAATAGAATTAAAGCGTAAGCAAAGCACTGCAAACAAATCCAGCGGCAAGGTCTTCCAAGCTGGGATTTAATGAGATTTCTCTTTTGTTTTTAAGCAAACCATTTGACTGGATTCCAACCAAACTATATATGTAATATTGTTAAAGATTGCAGCATTTCACTCAGAATAAGGATGATGTCAATATTTGCAACAGTGGATAAAAGCCACATACAGAGAAAGAATAAAATAGTGGAATGTTTTCATTTAAGTTTAAACTATGTTGGAAATGTGAGCAATTGAAAATTGGCCTGCTTTAACACATTATTCTATTCATGTTTCAAACCAGGATACAGTTATGTATTTGTAAGTTGCACTAACATCAGCATGTCTTCCTGAGTGCCAAACTGAAGCGAGACTAAGCCAATTACTATGGAGATGAGATAAAGTGCTGCTATACATGCTCAGGCTAGGAGAAATGGAAGAAATATGCAAGTTTTTGGCTTCTGACTATAAATAAAATGTATTATTTTATCATTATACATAAGTAAAAACTGCAGAATAGCACAAATATATCACCCTTGCATCCATGAGTTGATTTCCAGTGCCCACCAATCATTGGCAATGATGTCCATATTCCACCACATCTGAAAAGAGAATTTGTGTCAAAGGGGACATATCTCAAGAATGTCTTTTCACATCACAGCACACCACATTTAACAATAACCCAGTACCTTATAACACAGGTAGCAATACCGCTACTAGTAGTGGAGATCCCAAATAACTAGAACCAGTTACACAGCTTTCTTTGGACAGTGCCTTGTACCACATAGACATGCAGAGAGGCAATCCATTCATGTTAATGAGAACCCATGGCCCACGAGTTTCTTCCCCACACCATACTCTGAACTGCTATTACAGTACAGGTGGCAATGAATTTCCTTAGTCTGAGACATTCATACATATGAGTTTGAGAATATATATATATATATATATATATATATATATATATATATATATATATATATATATATGTGGATCTTTGGTTATTCGGGTTTTCTCCCGCGTAAGATTGGAAGTATCTAGGCAACGTTTCGATGAAGTCTCATTCATCATCTTCAGGCTTCTGTCTTCAGCTCTGTGCTTCTCAGAGAAGCTGTTACAGAGCTGGAAAAGACAAAGAAGCCTGAAGTGATGAATGAAGACTCATCAGCATCAACAAGAGTGCAGCACAGATACCCAATCTTATGCGGAGCAGAAACACTGACTGGCACTAACCAAAGATCCACATACAAATACCTAGAGAACCTCAGAAAACAAATATATATATATATATATATATATATATATATATATATATATATATATATATATATATATATATATATATCCCTCTCCCCTCTCTCTCTTCCTCCCTCTCTCTCTCACACACACACATATAATGCTCAGAATGAATTTAAAAAAAAAACCATAACACAAAATGAAGCAAGGAGAACCCACATATTTTAGCAAAAATATTACTGTAATAATATATGTGCATTTGTGTATACACATGTACACACCACAGACATAGACATGCACACAAATGTATTTTACTACTGAAGGGGAAAATACACACATTCACATATAAATAAATAGACTGATTTGGGAATAGTCTTTTAATATAGATGATACTGTAATGATTCAGAAATGAAGAAATGAAGCAATGTTACTAAGGCTGTTACAAGTGAAGTTTGACCTTAAGTCACCAGAAGAGATGTTTGCAACAAGTATAGTCTAACCTTCTCAGAAGATGTCAATGACTTGAGTTTGGAATCATAGCAAAAAAAGAGATACTCTTAAATACAAGACCCAATCTATGTAGACTTTGAAGATAATAGTCAGCAATTTTAAAATTATTTTTCCCCAGAAACAAAATTGGCATCCAGTGAAATGCACAACTGTAGAGTAATCTCTTTGAACTAATGGCTCTGAATTTTGTACCAACAGATCTTTACACAATAAGTACAAAGGTAATCCATGTGGAAAACATTGCAATAGTTAAACAGCATCTGTATCACAATGTTAATTTCAATTTTTCCATTTATTTTGTTGGAAATGATGGATATTTCATCTCAACTGGCATAGTTGATGACTGTATCCTTATATCCCTAAGAAATTATTTTTAGTATTTTTTAGTATTTATTTGATTTGTCAATCACTTACAAGATACAGGTATAAGAATAAATATAGTTTTGAATACATGAGATAGATACTTATAAGAAAAATAAAAAACAATGGGATAGGGATGATAGGCATGATTGGTGCGCTTATGCATGCCCTCTACAGGCCTCTTAGGAAGGGGGTGAGGTCAATAGTAGACAGTCTAAGGTTAAAGTTTTGGGGGTTTGGGGAAGAAACCATAGAGTCAGGTAGAGTATTCCGAACATTGACCACTCTGTTGCTGAAGTCGTATTTTCTGCAGTCAAGTTTGGTGTGGTTAACCTTGAGTTTGTATCTATTGTGTGCTCTTGTATTGTTATGATTGAAGCTGAAGTATTCATTTGCAGGTAGGCCATTGCAATGTATTTGCTAATAAATGTTTCTCAGGTGAAAAAATTATCTCCAGCTTAAACCATTTTTAATGGGCGGATTAAATAGATGGAAGTGACTTAATATTCTTTGTTTTAAAGAAAATGAAACAATATTGGAGATAGATATTTTATGGTTAGGCTCAAGCACTATATAGCAAGTGCTGGATAATAAATAAAGGGGACAATCTGTAGCACAGGAGAGTTTGCCGAATACGACAGTCTGGTGGGCACAGGAGGTCCTCCCTCTCCCTTCCAGATGGGGAGCAGCCAGTCAGAGGAAAATTGAAAGCAGAAGGAAAAGAATGGCAGGAAGAAGAGAGAGATGATATTGATGCAGGTAGTAGGCCAAATAAGCCAATATCTTATCAGTTCTGGAATAGCAATAGAATATCAGAATTTGCCCCGGTTTCATTGTAGGAAATATTCATCTGCAGATTTGAATGCTCTTATGGAAAATAATTTCATAGTACAACTTAAGAAAAGTGGATTCCAATCCTCAGCAGTAAGTAAACTTATAGGAAATAAATCTCATTCATTAAATGTACCAGCAGTGGATAAATATCATGGAATATATTTATACAATACACAATTGTCTGCATACACAGAGACATATATACTTAGGGTTGCCTATTTAAGTTCTTAGATGTAATTGAGCACTAGCAATAGCACTTAGACTTATATACCGCTCCATAGTGCTTTACAGCATCTCTGAGCGATTTACAGTGTCAGCATATTGCCTCCAAAAATCTCATTTTACCAACCTCAGAAGGATGGAAGGGTGAGTCAACCTTGGGCCGGTCAGGACTGAACTGCTGTTAGTCAGCAGACTTAACCTGCAGTACTGTATTCTAACCATTGCTCCACCACATAGTTTTAGATTCTGCTTTTAAATCAACAAATATATATATATATTATATGGGGGAAGGTCTTGATTCTTTCTGAGCTTGTTTTCTTGTAGACATTTCATTATATAAACTATGTAATATCACCAGTAGCACTGGTACAGGTAGCACTGATGATGTTACCTAATAGACCCTCCTCATTTCAACCCTGAGCTATAGATATATATTACTAGCTTGATACCCGTGCTTCACTACGAAACTATGTGGTCGGGCTTAGCTTTGGGGAGGAAAATAAGGGGGAGAGGAAATCTGCCTCTGCTTTCCAGCATCCATTGATATTCATCTGGCTATCATCCTGTCAGTGTGTGAGAGACTTAAGGGCTGTTTGGAAACTGAAGCAGTATTTGCTGTGTGAGAAGGTAGGAAAGAGCAAGGAGCCTGGGCGTGGCTTAGCTCAACTGTTCTGTACTAAAGCTGCTTGGTGCTCTGAAACTGAAACTGAAACTTCTTTCCTCTGCTTGAGAGTAGAACTCCTTAGCATCAGAGTGTGTTAATAATAATATATGAAATACTAATGCTCTGAAAAATCCTTTCTTAGTGAGCACCTAGAAGCCAAGAGGAATATATGTGCCAAATTTCAAGTTTGTAGGCTTCATGGTTCTGGAGATTTTGTGATGATGCGTGAGTGGTATTTCGCTTTTATATATGAAGATGTACAGTATGGCTTTGGAATTGCCTTTATGGAAACTTCTTAGCTTATGTCATCATTACACATCCACACACCTAATTTATCAAGATTTATATGCTGTCCCATCACAAGAGCCTGGGAAGCTCACAGTTACAAAACCATAGAAACATCATGAGCTTAGAATATTATACAAAATATAGCACATGGTCACAACTGACTATAAAAAAGGTAACTCCCAGATACAATATTTTGTACTGACCATTTCTATCAACCTATTCCAAAAGTCCAACAATTATAAAAAAAGAAGCTGTATTATTTATTTACTTGCTTAGTTATTTAACAGTGTTTATTCCCTACCCCAATCTAAATGGATTCTTGGTGGGATACATTTAAAAAAAAAAAACCTTGTTACAAATGACACCAATGATAAGTAAAAACAATCAGTGCAGAAAGTATAAAAGAGAAGTTATTCTCAAGGGTTGGTCTGATTTATCAGGAGTCATCATGTTTTGTGCCAACAGCAACTTCTGCATTATCTCCAAATGGCAGTCTCTCATAAAGGTATTGCAGTCATCTAGCTGGATGAAGATAAGTATGAGGGTGTGATGGCTCAGCGGCTTAATGATGCTGGAGATAGTCTTTGCTCTGGCGGTTCGAGTCCTAATACTGGATGGCAGGGTACGCTCCTGTTACTTGCCTCATCTTCTACCCACCTAACAGTTTGAAAGTATGTTATATGTGAGTAAATAAATAGGCACCACTTAGATGGGAAGACAAGCCGGTGCTTCATGTGGACAGTCAAATCTCTGCTGGTACTGGACTTTCCAGATGAGCGCCCTTTTGCAAGGTGACTTTGATGGAAGGAGGAAACCCGAGATAACACTAATTTCTTTCTGGTGCAGGGCTAGCTTGCCCTCTGTGATTCACCATGGATAGCACACGAGCGTGAACTGAATGAGTTAGCAATCTTAAGACAGTCAAATAACTTCTCTGCATTAGCATTGTAGTCTCCTGGCTAATGTAGCATCACCATACAATAAATAAATAATAATAGTGATCAGTATGTAAGCTATCATTGCCGGAGTATCTAGGTACAGATATGGCTGTAAATGGGTGCACATCTGAAACTGTGCAAAGGCTACCCTGCCCATGCTTTCCACCCGTTGTTTAATAAGAACCATAAGTCCAATCTCCCAGGTATTGAGCTCTCTATTTTAGGAGCAGTGCAAGCTCATCTGCTCCCAAAGACTTTCAATGTCAGAATGACATGAAAGAGGGAAAGAAAGTTTCATTGCCTAGGAAACATACCACAATAATGTGTTGTGAAGGGAAAAACTTACCACATGTCCCCTCTGAATGTTCATAGTAGAAACTTCTCTATATGACTATATTACAAGCTGTTTTATATATAGTTTACATCCAGCATTTGTAAATATTAAAAAGATTAAAAACTAAGATCAAATTACATATTTTGTTTTCATAGTGTGCATTTTGAGACTGTTCAACAATATCAGGGGAACCAGAGAGTCTTCATTCATTTCCTTCTATATCACCAAATATGGAATACATAATCAAGCCCATTGGGATGTTTCCAGTCCTTTATACTCCCTTTTAAAACTCTTCTGCTATTAAACTGCTAATTATGTTAAAGAATACTGCAATTTTGGACAGCTTTTTCCCCTCCCTTCTTAATTCTCCCACTGTGAAAGCATTTGAAGATGTTCACCCTGTTTATCCACTCCCATAAGATGTTCCATCCCTAGAAATAGCCTTTAAGATTTTTAAAGAACAGAAATGTGAATAATAAACGTGCATTTAATCATTTCTTGCTGTGCTGTTTCCCCAATCAAAATCTTTCTTCCGAAAGTACTATTAGCTCTTCTGGGATGATGGAAAGGAAGTGGGGCACAATGCAAGTATCTTGCTTGTTTCCATGGTGAACTAAGAACAGTTTCCATTGCTATTTTGGATGAAAGAAAGCATTAGGAGATCTAATAATGGATCACACATATCTCATATAAGTTGGCTATTAACTCAGTAGTTTCTGTAGAGATTTTCATACCCTTTAGAGCTTGCCTCACATTTTCCACATAATTGATCAGCCTGGTGTTTGCTTTGTTGAATATATTTCTCCATTTTTCTAGTGCACACAGATTGTTTATAGAAAACTAATATCTGGAAGACAGATATAGATAAATTAAGCATGAAACATGATGGGTTTATGTGAGTATTTGCTTACAAAGCAGTTGGATTTGATTACTTGAACCATTACAGTTTTTTTTTTATAAAGCACCGGGGTGTTGCTTAACGTTGACATCATTCCAGTAAAGTAGATTCTTGAATCAATATAAGGACCAGAAGCAAATTCTGACAAAGATAAAGAGCTTTGCAGATTTGATGGCTATTCTGTTGCTTCTACAGTTTGTTATACAAGTAATGGTGGGGAAAATGTCCAAGGAGAAACAGTGGAGAAGAAAACACAAAATTAATACTAAGGAGTTAGTTCAGTAAACAGTTCTTTCCTTAGAAATAAAAGGCTATTACAGTAAAACTTGTGAGATGAAAAAAAAACAAAAAACAAAAGATGCAAACATTAACTATTTCCATCTCTCTGTTGAAGTTTTGTTGGAACAAATAATGAAAGCTATTATGCTGGCTAGTAAGTATAGATATGTATGATTTTTATGTCTTTGCTTCTTGACATTTAAATAGCTCCCAGTTATATATAATTTATATATAAAAATTGAAATGTATAATATTAGAAATCTATCCAGCTGTTGCATTTTTAATAGAATAAGCACCTTAGTTCTATTAGATTGTCTCTCAGATTTAGAATCTGGATACTTCACATTGTAAAATGTTACTACTATTTTACTAAACTCTTTTTCCATCCCTCATAATTTGGGTTTTAGTGTCAAGTAATTTTAACATCCAATATAACTGTCAGACTAAATATGAGACAAGAAGAATAAAAAGCTGATAAAAAGCTGAATTTTGGTAATATTTGCATAATGTTTTAGGTCTTACCTTTAAACCAACGAATAAAGAATTTCATTTTTGCTTGGAAATGTCCTGTATTTGCAAATGCTTCAGCTTGTTTGATGCAGATTCTTTCATATATTTAGGATTGATGACAGAGAGGGAAGCAAAATGTAGTATATATGTTTCATTAATACTTTATCTTTTGGTCTGGTATCTTAATAGACTTTAATGGTGTATTGGCGCTCCCTGTGATCTGCTAGATAATTTTAGATTCTTCCTTGAGGACCTGTCTAAAGATACCATTTTAGAAAATCGTGCTTTTCAAATCTCTTAATTTAACAAGGTGACTCCTGCTCAGTAATGACTTATTTTTATTGGCAAGAGATTATTATTAATTATCTACTGAAAAGAAGTAGTGATCTAGTTATCAGTCCTGAGTTGTCATTTATTGTAATTTGGATCATTTGCACAGAAAGTCTGAACATTTTAACAAGTTCAAGGAAACATTTCTTCCAGCAGAAAAGAATGTATGTAGCTCAGAGTTGAACTTTGTATTCCTTGATGTTCTTTGAGTTTGGTTGTTTGCTTGTACCCAACTAAGTAACATCATCAGTGCAAGTGAATGTTGATCATGATCATGAAGAAAAAATACCATCAAGTTTAATTAATGAAAAGGAGGAAGAAATTCTGAAAACCTGGTGGCATGTGCATATTGTTCCAGGCGATCATTTTGAAATTCCCTTTTGATAGTAGGCTAGGAATACAATGCCTGGACAGCAAGAATCTGGATAATCCTTAGGTAGCATAAAGTAATATTTGATATTATTAAAGCTGTAATATGGAAAAAATCTCTGGTCATTTAGATTTTTTTCTGTCTAGCATTATTCTAGGCTGTTACATCATTTAAGTCTTTATTTATTGCTTGAAACAATATCCTCTTGGTCTAGTCTATCATGTGGCAATGCCATAAACTTTTCTGATTGGAGAAACATTGAAGGATATTCCCAAGAAGAAAGTCCATGGGATGGAATGAGATATAAAATATGTGGGTGTATGATTCTACTTGACTCTGAGCAATGCTTATCCATTTTCTCTCTTCCCTGTGAATTAAAGTAATCTGGAGAAATGGGTCTTAATATTGATGTCAATTTGTATTGTAGGACAAAGAGTTTTCATTAATTATTTAGCATATAGTGTTGGTACATGATAGCCAGAAATCTTCAATGTTATTACAGAATAGTAGTTTTAGTAGTTTGGCTGCCTATGATTGCTAGTTCATTCGGTTCACCTTTGTTATCCAGGATGCACCATGAAAGGAGGGGCGGCAAACTAGCTCTGCACACAGAACAGCTAATGATGTTCTGTGGGAATGCCAGCATTACCTGGGGCCTTTTCTTCACTGGTCTTTGCTTTGCATTTGAGCCAGTCCAGCTCCAGTTGATTTCTTGCTTCCGCCATTAGTCCCACAGGAGTGGTACCTATTTATCTATTTGCATTTGTATGGTTTCAAACTGCTAGGTTGGCAGAACCTGAGGTGACTGTTGGGAGCTCACTCCATCACACAGTTCTACGGCTCAAGTTGCTGGAATTTAGAGAGCCAACCTTCTTCAGATGACAAATCCAGTGTCTTTAAGTAGCTGAGTCACCATATCAGATTTCAGTCAACCAGAATTTTCTACTTGAAACGAATAACTTATACTGTAATGTGGATTGTACCTATTCAGGATTCTAGCAAGCCAGTTGTGCTCTCCTAATCAGATAAACTTCTCATGGCTCAATAAGAGAGAATGGGGAATATTAGAGAACATTCAAATACATGTCCTCTCCAGAGATGATCTGGAAAAAGAAGGCCATGGACTATCAAAAGGTGATTTGGAGTTTCCAAATCAACTGAAATACTAACAAGAACAGCAGACATTTTGAATCTGAGAAAAAGATGACTCTGAATAGCTCTAATTGGAATGATGTAGATAGAGCTCTGATAACTCTCCATCAAAGCTAGTTTAAAAAAAAAGGTTGTAAGAATTTTTCAATATAGTGAAAGTATGCAAAACAAACAAGAAAAGAAAGAAAAGAAAAGAGAAGAAGGGAATGGGGAAAAAAAGAGGAAAACTTACAATTATGCTTTCCATTGTTCTTTCATTTGTGTACTTATCATCTTAAATCCCCCCCACTCTTCTTTCTTTTTTAACCCCAAATCATCAAGTCAATCTTTAAATAAAGCATCCATATGAGGTTCCCAGGCTTTCAGAAATCTTTTGTTGTTTTTGCTTTAGCCAGACTGGTCCACTTTGCCATTTCTGCAAGTTTAGTTAATTTTATAATCCACTGTAGGTAATTTATTGTTTTTTTTCCATTTTTTTTATACAATAATCTGCTGCAGTTACCATATAGTACATTGGTTTTCATCTAATTCCTTGTCCAACCCCCCAAACCCGCCCCCCCATTAGTAATAATTCTGGCTTCATCATGTTGGTCTAGGATATCTTTTGCTTCCTTGCATGGAAAGAGGCATCATTTTTGAAGGAAGGAAAAGTGACAGAAAATACATTTTACACACACACACACAAACACACACACACGCACACACCCCTTCCATTGAGCTGGGTTATTCAGCTGTTGTGAAGATAATAAATGGCACAATGAAACTGCTTCAGCTGCCATTTCCTTTTCTGTTTTCCTCTCCCCCTTAATTACAGCATTATTTCCTTCTTGGCTGAATAGGGAGGCCACTTGGAACCTGTGCATTCACCCTTGGCAGGTGTCATAGTGGCCTCTAGTGGCCAGAAAAACATCTACAAACTGGGCAACAGAATGAATTGTTATGGAAGTGGAATTCTGCCTGAACCTGCTAGGAAAAATCTTGATGTATCCAGTTGCAAGAGGTCTTGTGTAATGTGTTGGTACTGAGGGAACATAAAACTCTTTAGCAATATGTCAAAGAGAAAAGTTGAGTGTACATATTGCTTTCCAAAAGATACCCAAGGTTTGAAGGCAGAATCCACTGCTGGCATCATGTTAGACGAGAAAGAAATCTTGTGCTGAAGCGAATTGATTAAATTTCCTCAGGCCTCAGCTGAAAAATCAAGGCATACGTTTCATTGATGACTGAAGTACACTGAAGCACAAGAGGATTAAAAGGCAGCAAAGCAGTGCCCTTGTATTGCCACTTTATTTTCTACTGTGCTTTTAAAAACTGTCACACAAAATTTTTTGTCCATAAGATATTAAATAACAAAGAATGTAATGCTGCTTCTGCTTCTATGAAAGTCATGAATTTATGTCTTAACCCTAACTCTACATTTGTTTTCCTGTGAGGAAACCTCCCTAAGGATAAAAGTTTATTTAGAGCAGGGGTGTCAAACTCACGTCGTCACAGTGTTGTCATGTGACGTATCATGACTTTTCCCCACTTCACTAAACCAGGTGTGGGCATGGCCAGCACATGACGCATCTGGCCCGCGGGCCATGCGTTTGACACCCCTGATTTAGAGAAAGCAAGCTTAAGATTTCAGGATTGACATGCTTCCAGACTTTTCATACTTTACCACACCAACGATTACCCGTGTCAGCTGCTCATATCCCAAACTTGCAGGAAGCTTACCAAACAATCTCTACTTTTTAGGAAGATGTTTATAAATCCCCCATTCTTTCTTTTTATTAAGTAAAAGGCTCCATCAGCATTTATTTCTGCATATGGCTAAAGGCATCGGGAGTTTTTTTAAAAAAATGCAAAAAAAAAAAAAAAACAGCCTTGAAAAAAATTCCTAGGGGTCAAAAGAGATAAGAAGGAGAGGGAGAGAAAAGCAACAAAAGATTAGCAATACTAATGTGCTTGACTGAAAGCCAAGAGAGAAAATAAAATGTGGTTGGCACAATTCTTTCCAACTTTGGGCAGAAAACAGCCCACTCAGCATCCAGTTTTTCAGCATCCTCACTTTTCCTGAAATTTCATATTCTGGAGATATTTGTCCACTACTATATTTTTTGTGTGTACATATTTCAGATGTTACACGTAATACAGCTCTTATTCTCTATGATCCCGACTCAGAATCTAATTAAGAAAACATTTGATTCAGTGTAATAGTATTTTAACTTTTTCATACTAAATAAATAAATAATAACCAAAGATCATACTATTATGAAAATATCAAATTCAGTTAATGAATTGAGACAGATAGTCCTCGCCTTATGACTGTCTGTTTAATGATGGTTGGAAAAAATGCTTTATGACCCGTACTCGCATTTATAAGTGTCATACCAACCCCATGGTCTCATGAATGCAACTTAGGTGTTTGGCAACCAGCTCAAATTTAGGATCTGTTGCAGCATCCTACGGTCATGATTGTGATTTGTGGCTTTTTTTGCCAGTTTCAAAACAAAAAAATAAAATCCTTTGGGGAAGCTGAGTTGGTGAATGGTCATGTAGTTCATTTCACATCACTTCATGTGATGTCATTAACTGTGGTGGTTCACTTTATGACTGCTGTAAAAGGGTTCATAAAATAGGGCCCAGTCACATAGTGACTTGTCTTATGAATGAAATTTCAATCCCAATTGTCATCAGATGTCAAGGACTATAGTAAGAATTCTACATTCTATAGATAAGTATGTATTTTCTGTAAATTATTAAAAGCAAGTCCACAAAATTGAACCAATAACAAATTCATGGTTTATCTTGTTATTGATTACTCAGATAAGATCTCTATAACCTTAGTCCCCAACATATGGGCCACTCCTTGAAGTATGCTCAGAATGGAATATTCATCAATTAGTTCACTATGTAAACCAGAGCAAATACTAGTGAAAAAGAATAACAGGAAAATATAAAAGGTATATAATAGCAACCACTTTTATCATCGAATGAACAGAAATCCCAGTTTTCCTGGGATAAACATGGTTTTGAGGAAATGTGGTTCAGGGATTAGGAACACCGCACAAAACTAGGGAAATGGTGCATGAGTAGCAGTATGGAAAATAACTTTAGAACTTGCTACTCGTTATGCCAGTGGGAATACTTGAAGGCAGAATGGGCGTTGGAGCAGAGGCAACAATATTTATTTTTACTTAGTTGACTTACATTCTGCTTTTCAATGTTGTCCTTTCCTCCTACTTTCAACAACACTGTGATGAAGTTTGGGTTGAGAGAGAATGCCTGCCCCAAAGTCACCCAAAGAGATTCTGTGGTTGTCAATAGATTAGAATCTGGATTTTCCAGGGCGTATCCAGCACCTTTGCAGCTACACAATACTGAACAGTATAGAAATGCCACCATGTAGTCAGTTTCTATTGATACTGTCTGGCTTTTTCTTCATTCGTCGAGTTTGGGGCTGCCTCTGGATGGAACAGAAGATCTAGAGGGTTTTATTGCTTATTGGTCATCCATACCAGCACAGTAGAAAAAAGGAGGTGTTTGAATTACTGAAAGTTGCTTTATTACAGAGAAACGTTTCCATATTTTAACTTTAAAAAATTCCCTAGAAAATTATGTAGGGTTATGCATTAATAATGGGATTATACACTATTACAAAAAATGTTTTTATGTTTATTTATTTTCTATACTGTGTTTTTATGGTTTGTAAGCTGCTCAGACTTGCTGTCAGAAAGTAGGCAGTTATATACATTTTCTAAATAAATAAAATATTGGACTAGATATATGCTATTCTAGATACTAATCTATGCTCAACCATAAAAAAAAACCCAACAAGATCACGAGGTGATTTGGGATCAGCTACTCTTTCTCAACTCAATCTACATCAAAACGTTTTATAGGGAAAAATTAGAAAAGGGAATACTCTGTGCATTGCCTTGAGTTCTTAGAAGAAAGGCAGGGTATAAACTTAACAAAGAAATATATAATACATTATCATACATACATATGTAGGCTTTACTTGTGGTAATTTAATAACTTTATTGCACCAGGGATAGGGGAAATTGTAACCTTTAATGTCAGCAGCCATAATATGGCTGTTCACAATGTGTCTAAAAAGGTTTTCATTATTTTCATATCAGTGTTGGTTTAGTCTTTCACCTCCTGGTTTGCACTTGTACACTATCTGCCATACATGAAAAAAAAACCTGATAATTTTTAAATTCAAACTTCATATATTGATAGGTCAAAACTGAAATACTAGCCTCTGGTTTCCCTCATGCATATTAATTGATGTTCAGTCTTTTTTGCTTCATTATATTTTATGATCAATATAGTCAGAATAGTAATATCTTTTCCAGTCTGTTACTAAAAAGTCACAGGCCTTCCATATCGCAATGATATTGTTTGAGTTATCAGAGAAGAGTGATTGGATTTTCAAATTAAATTCAACATTGTCATTTTCAAAGGAAAAAAAAGTGCATTACTTTGTAAAGCAAAGAGTACTGTAGAGAAAGGTGATATTAATAGACCACATGTGTACAATATCAATAGAATATAATTCCACTTTTATGTTAACTATTTTACAACCCTGGTCTTCTTTCAGGGTAAATCTCAGTATGTCTGTTGTGAGTATATGTCATGTGGATATGTCTCTGGGTGGAAAGAGAAAGAGAAATCCATAATTACAAATCAACATGAAGTATTCTCTCATAATTTAAAATTAGTGGTTGGAAGAAAAGATATGCATCATCAATAAATGAAAATGGTAACCCAGCAGTTCAGTCATAAAAGGTTAAAATAAACTTGCTTGATTGATTATGAATTTTAAGCAGTTTTTTCTTCATGGTAATCAGTGCTCCTCCAATGTCATTTCTCATTAAAGGAAAGATTTTCATTCCAGGGTTTGATTCAGGATGCTATTTCTCATTTGCATTTGGCTTTATACAAGCTAAGGATCCTGCCTTCAGAATTATTAGGTTTTCCTGTCCCTCCCCTTCTCTTCGACTAGCTATAAAACCAGTCACTGGGAGGGGGTAGTGATTTAGATTAAATGAAGATATTGACTGCTGGGTTCCAGTGTAAATAGTTGCCGTCTGACACTCTCTTTGACAGAATGATGGAAAGAAGCCTTGTGGCCTACTTAGCTGCTCTTCTAATTGGACTTTATGAATATTTAATGAAATCAAGATAAAATTCAATCAAAACTTTTACCTGCTGAATCTTTGTGTAAAAACAGCCTATTATAAGATTTTTTTTTCCCTCCCCCACATCTTTCCACTATCGCGTAATAAAATTTCAGAATAGCTTTGTATTTAGTGGCTTTCAGAGGCTTATGAAGAAAGAGTGAGTTTTGTTAAGCCATCATTCTTTAGTAGGGAAAAGCAGTAGATAGACAGAACCACCAACCCACCCATCTGCTCCCTCTCTCTCTCTCTCTCTCTCTCTCACACACACACACACACACACACACACACACACACACGCATACACCAGTGAAGTATAACTAAAAGCACAATGGAATGCTTATAAGGGCTTGACGTTCCTTGATAAATAGGACAGATGTGCTTTCCTTTTCAAAACATAAAGTTATCAAATAATAAGTCACGTTGTAAGGTAGCATGTAACCAGAGGTGGTATTCAGCAGGTTCTGACCAGTTCTGGAGATCCGGTAGTGGAAATTTTGAGTAGTTTAGAGACCGGCAAATACCACCTCTGACTAGAGATTTTATGGTATCCTTCCCCTGCCACGCCCATCAAGCCACGCCCACAGAACCGGTAGTAAAAATTTTTGAATCCCAGCACTGCATGTAACCTACATCATGACACTATGAATGCCATGGCATTTTATGAAGAAGACATATGGAAGTATTTATTATAATAAATAAATTGAACAATGCCCTTGGACTTCCAAAATGACAGGATTTTGTTAAAGTATAGGTTATGTTCTTTTAAATGTAGTTGGGGAATATTTTCTTCTTGGGTAGAAATCTATGCAAGTTTCTTCTTGAAATATAATGGATAGGTTAGCCTGAAAATGTTGAATCAGGAAAGGTTTTCCTTTTCAGCATTGTGCATGTTATCTTTCTTTTCAAAAGAAGCTGTTTATGTACAGAGTGTTTCTTTTATGTTTGCTTTTTAGAAAGATAAAGGACTTTGGCATTCTAAGATAAATTGTAACACAACATTATTTCATAGTACATAAGTTAAACCTTCACAGAAATAATGAAACCAGAGGTACCAAAGATTTGATGTCTTGTCTTGTCTTCTCAAATTATCTCTATGATTGCCAGTAGTTATTCTGCAAGTGTTTGTTTCATACTTAATACTATGTGTTCTAGAAAAGAAAGTTTTGAGCAAAGGAAGGGGGAAGCAGTTTCGCTCAATATAATTTTACTATTAATAAAAATTAAATCTTTTTTGGTTTGTCTTTAGAATGGCCAGAATTACCCAGCTGGCTTCAGTGTCTTTGAAGAAGTAGCATATACCGTATTTGCCGGTGTATAAGACGACTTTTTTGCCCTGAAAAACATGCCTCCAAGTGGGGGGGTCGTCTTATACGGCGAGTATATAACAAAGGTCGTCTTATACGCCGGCAAATACGTTGTTGTCACTCGGTGCAAGAGCGACGGGGCGGAGCTCCGCAACTTGCGAAGCCCCTTCAAGCCCAGCCGGAGTCTCTCTTCCTCCTCCTCCCCATCCACCCACCCACCCACTCCGCTCGTGCGAGCGGACAAGCAGGCTCCAGGCTTTGCCCCCATCCCTCACCTCCTTCCATCCCCCTCCACCCCCTCAGTGGCAGAAACTTCGCCGCATGTGGGGACGAGTGGAGGGGGTGGGAGAGCAGCTTACGCAGCTCAAAGCTGAGAAAGCGCCATCCTTGCTTTTGTGCTTCGGGAAGAGTTCGTGTTTTTGTTTTTCTCCCAGGAATGGGATGCTGCTCGTGCGATTTTCTTTGGGAAGTTTTCTCTTCCCGGTTTCAGCCTTTGCTCGAATCCTCCCCCGATTCACTTCTGGAAAGGATGCTTGTGTAATTCTTTTCCTAAGCGTTGCTGGGGTGGAGGGGGGCAGTGTGCAGCGTGAGCGAGAGGCTCTTTTCCTTTCTCCCTGAGCGCAAAACCGTCTGCCTTCTTCTCTCTTGGACGGACCGAGCAAGGCTAATAAGATAATAATAAGATAATAAGATAAGATCCTAAGCGCGTTGTGGAAACAGATCTGGATCTCATTGGAGAAAGGTAGCAAATGAATGAACTGGACTTTTGGCAAGTCTCGGGGTAGGAACTCGACGCTTTCTGGAAAGTTAGTGAGCAGGAAAATAGACATCCTTTCCGCTTTCTCCCAGCGTGGGTATTTCATTATCCCTCCCTGTAAGAAGTAACAACCACAAAGCCAAGGGAAAAACGATGCGCAGGAAAAAGCCACAGTAGGAAGCAAAGATTTCTCCCCCCACCCTCTCTCTCTGAAATAATTAATGTCGCAATCAGTGTGGTGCACCCTTGGAGACAAATTGGTTGGGGAGGTGGAAAGATATTAAGAAACAACTCGACTGTTTTTCGTCCAGTTTTATTTTTATTTATTTATTTTCCCTGAAAAAAGCAGATCGCTCAACGGTGTCACAAAGAAAGGGAGAGGAATTGAGTGCCAGCCTGAGAAAGGCGAAGCTGCCTCTCTAAAGCATTTTGGTGGCTTTGTAAGTTTGGGGGAAAGGGGCGGGGGTGTCAATCAAGAATTATATCCAGAATACCCCAAGTGTTACAACTTACCGTATTTGCCGGCGTATGACTTTTTTGCCCTGAAAAACATGCCTCCAAGTGGGGGGTCGTCTTATACGGCGAGTATATAACAAACTCTATATTTTGAGTGGAAATGTTGGGGCTCGTCTTATACGCCCAGTCGTCTTATACGCCGGCAAATACGGTATTTAAAAGAGGTGCAAAATGGAGGAGGAAAGCTTGAGACTCTTGATTGAATTTGAAAACTATACAACAGATAATCTGTCGTATTACTGGGTCTTATTTATAAATTGTTGGTCAAATATCAGAAACTAAAGAAGTTAAGAAATTCAACTAGTTAAAAACTGTATGATTAAATGGATTCAAAATTTAGATAAAGTAACTGATTGTGTATGGGGGCCTAACATTTGGTACATGCTGTGTAAAGTCTCTTTTTCATTGCTATATATATTCTCTCATTTTAGTTTCTCATTCTTATATTGAAAGCAAGGTTTTTCTTTTCCATATATCCACAAATTATCATCCAATCTCATTGATTAATGTTGATAACAAAACACTTAACAGCAGTGCTAGCAAATAGGTTATAGCAAGTATTACTATTCATGATTAAAAATGATCAAGCAGTTTATAAAACTAGCAAAGAAGATAATATTAGGTTAGTTGTAAATTTCATATACTTGAATAAAAATGAGGACCAATAAAATTTCTTTTCCTTTTACTCTAATGTTTCCTGTTATAAAACATTAGACTGAATAAGAGTATTCAAACACTTTATGAATCCAGTTATGCTGCTGTTTAGAAACTATTTCTTGTCATCAAAATAATAGTTATTGTTAGGGATAACATTGGTTACCTAACTTAGTTTGGATAAAAATAATATATATAAACTATGTTAGTGAGTTTAAGTGTATGTATCACTTTAAACTGTAAACCAAGTTTTTGGGTGCGGTTGTAAAATCACCATAAGAGGGAGCAAGAGAGCTCACTGTTTTTTCGGCTTTTACTGGAATGCTGACAATGGATTGATGGTGATAACTGCGTGTTTGCTGAGAGAAGAAAAGGGGTTTGATTTTTCTTCATATCTCTGACTGCAAAAGAGATATATCACTGAACTGATTGACTGTAAGTTTAATGAACTCTTTTTCGACACTGGACTTTGCAAACTGAATAACCCCCGGACTGACTGAACTTAGTGTATGACATATGGACTGTTTTGACTATGCTATAACTCTTGCTGGAATAAAAACTATTTAACTTGCACAGTGTATCTGTCTTACTGAGTGTAAGCTACTACAACGTTTTTGTCTCACATATCTGCCTGCCTGCTAGACTGCCGTTGCACGTTCTGCTAGGGTGTATATCCCTAACAGTTATGCAGTACTAAAGGACCAATATCTGCCTAATAGATTACAGCTAAGCATGTTAAGCTATTACTAAATTCCTCTTGGTGTTAATCAAAGGTTTTGGATGAACTTCGCTGGCAATTTCTCATGACTGACACATCATTGACCTTCAGATCCCCTTTTTCTTTGGGAAGTCTATATTGGGTGGAAGTTTTCCTCCATCTTCAGTGATCTTCCCTTCAACTAAGGGTTTGTCAATTTTTTGTGATCTTAGGACCACTATAGTACTGATGATTTTTCAGCAGCAGAAACTGTCAACATTCATAAAGTTATGCATTCATTCATTCATTTATTCATTCATTGCATTTCTAAACTGCCCATCTCCCTCAAAGAAGAACTCTTGGAGATATATAATAAAATGCCATACTATACTACAAAACAATATAAAATATAAAAATTAAAATTGTTAGAATTAAAATTTCAAAATTAAAAATTTCTTAGGAGGCAAAAATAATCAAACCCTGTTAAAAATCACTTGAAAAGGTAAAAGGAAGGCTCTATGCTCCTTTGGACTCCCCATGCAAGGGCACACAGCCATGTTTTAACTCCTTTTTAGAAGGCCAGGAGTGTGTGGGGTCTGCCTTACCTCTGGGGGAGGGACAGTATTCCACAGGGTAGGGGCATCATGTAGAGTCATTAGGTTCCCACAAATGGTCCAAGTCCAATTCCTTCTGAATTCCATTGATCCATATGTGGTGCCAATTTGGTGTTGAACTTTAGTTGACTAGATTCTTGTGGTATAGCAATAGCATTTAGACTTATATACTGCTCCATAGTGCTTTATAGCAATTTCTCAGTGGTTTACAAATGTCAGCATATATCTCCCAACAATCTGGGTCCTCAATTTACCAACCTTGGAAGGATAGAAGGCTGAGTCAACCTTGAGCTGGTCAGGATTGAACCCCTGGCAGTGGGCAGAGTCAGCCTGCAATACTGTATTCTAACCACTTCACTATCACGGCTCTTGGTATAGGCTTCCCTGCCTGAATGGGTGGAATAGGTTGATGTAATGAGATGATGATGATTCCATAAGTAGCTAAGCTTTATAGGTCATAACCTTGAATTGTACCCGGAAGCACCCAATTCAGCTTGTGGAGCAGAGGTGTTACTCATGTCCTTTTTTGGGCACTCCATATAGCTCATATGGCAAACTTCTGCACCAGCTGAAGCTTCTGGATACTTTTTAAGGATAATCCATACAGAACACATTACAATAGTCCAAATGGGAGATGACCAGGACACAAGTGACCCAGAGGAAAATGTTCCCTATCCAGGAAATGGTGTAACTGGCACATAACATGGAGTTGAGCAAAGGATCAATGTCCTAGCCTCTTTGAACCAGAGCCATGAGTCCAAGAGGACCTCTAAGTTACACATTGGGTCTGCCTGGAATGGTGCAATCCCATCCAAGACCAAAGATGATAAACTCCTGGACAGAGACCTTAGTTTGCCAGCCATTATCTTCTGTAGTTCTCCAGTTCCAATTGTTTTACCTAATTAATAAAATTAATTAAAATCAATACAAAACCACATAATGGCATAGGTCTATGCCATATGTATATATAGAATGTATATAGGTATAGATTTCAAAAGCATTTCAGTAAAATATTGTGATGCTCGGAAGCCCAGGCACTGTTCTTGCTGACGATCATCAAACTAACTCTTCTACTAGCACTGATGCCCCATAAGCCCAGAGTTCATTTCCTACTATCAATATGTTTTATGATTCTCAGGTGGAACGCATACCATTCTTCTTTTTCCCAGCACATAAATAGGCCAAGACCAATACTAACACAAGCTTTTTGCTGTCCTTGCTCTGTACTAGATTTATTGGTGTCATTTTTTTTTCATTGTAATAGAAGGTGGCACAAAGCTGCCCTCTCTATCTAATGCTATAAATTTTTCCCCTCATGTTTGCTTTCCTATTTTTAATCTCTTATTAGCTTGGTTGGATGGAGGAATTCTGAAGGCAGTAGAAAATTCTATAGATAACAAAGGCTGGAAACTCAAATATGTTACATTTATAGTTAGTAGCAGCTGCATTCTATACTCTGACTTTTTCCTGAATAAATCCACAGCTTTTTTTTTTACAAGTATACGTGTAAATGTAGCAATGTAATATATTCTAATTGTGTTGCAAAAAGGTCACATTGAAACTACAGTATGAAGGATATGGGTAATTTTTCCTAGGAGAAATGTACTTTTTTGCTATTATGTTAATATCTGAAATAAATGCTATAGTATATAGAGTCCTCTATAAATCTAATTTCATTTTTTCCTATTAATAATAGTGTAGCTTGATACAAGGTATGCTCAGATAAGTACCAGAAACGGACTATAAGTTTAATTATTCTTTTCATTCTTTTGCTTGTGTCCAATTCTTGGCCACTGCCTGGATAAGTTTCTGTAGTTTTCTTGGCAAGGCTTTTTAGAAGCAGTTTGCCATTTGCTCCTTCCTAGGGCTGAGAGGTGGTGATTGGCTCAAGGTCATCCAGCTGACTTTGTGCCCAAGATGGGATTAGAAGTTACAGTTCCTGGTTTCTAGTCTTATCCCTTAACCACTACATCAAACTGGTTTCCAGGTTTCATATGATATGTGATTTATGTAATCTACCTTCTGTAAAAGTTGGACCACATAGTGTATTCTTTTGCTGTATAGAGTTTATATAAGGAATTACCTGTAAAACAAAGGTAGACAAGAACAGTGGACACCAAGAAGCTAAAAATGTACAAATAGAAAAATATTTTTTAATGTTAAGGTTCTAATAATAGGCTGGCTTTCTTTTTATATAAATATATTCCTTAAATAACCAGATAGCATTTAATGTTTTGGAGAGGATTTCCAAATTATTGAAATTTTTGTACTAGATTTTTTTCACTTTCCTAGTTACAAGCTAATATTCCATTAATTCCATTAACTTTGCTCAACTTAGAGAGACAAAGAATGACTACTCCCACAAAACTTAAATAATATGTGCATTTAAAATTGGAATTTGGTTTATTTGTTTATGTGTTTTCTACCATTGAAAATTATCAGGCAACCAAAATATTCTTACAATCCAATAGATCTTTTTCTCTCCATTCTCTGCAAGAATGTTGGGTCTACACCTATGTTAATCTTTTTCTTCTACCTAGCATTTATCTCAGAAAGATTTGTCATCATAATAACAGAATCTTCTGTTGCTACTGTTGCACAGTAAAATGAGGGCAAATTGCTGAATCTTCAGCTAGCCAAAATGAGCAGGGGATTTAGAATCACTCAAATTCCTTGTTCTGCTTCTGAACATAACATCTTAACCTCATTTTGGTAGCCTTTAGAGCTCCCTTCCCAAGAATATTCAGCTGAAATTCAGCTGCAAGAAAAAAAGGGATGACTTTTCAGCAGTTTCCAGAAATAAAGATGGCACAATTTGGTGAAATTTCTATCAAAAAGAACTAAGTGGCAAGGAATTGTGGCCAACGTAGGCAGTTGAAAAAAAATTGCAATAGTGGCAATTATCAGTAAGCTCGGGTGTAGGTTTTATTTATTTTTTATTAAATCTCTGGGGGACAAAAACCATTCATTCCCTTTGTTTTGATAGAAGCATTCTGCCATAGCTTTCTGGAAACTCATGCATTGGATTAGCTTTTCTCTGGCATCTATTTTCTTGACTATTTTGCATAGGCCAAATGTCTTCTTTTCACTCCTTTGTTAACTGTTACTCTTCATGGAAGCTCAGAAACAATTGGAACCTAGAACACAGATGACTTTTACCCTGTGCCATCCAAAGCGGGACAGGAAATGCAGTGGAACGGACGGACAACCCTCTGTGTCATTACTTACAAAGCTGGATCCTATTGGTAAAGGCAGGAGGTTGTGGAAAACTAGTTCCTGGATCTTTTAACTGGATGGAGCCTATTTATTTGGACTTTTCTCGATTGCAGCTAAAACGAATGAAGGAGAAATATTTACCCTTGGGGGATGTAGTCTAGGGTTTAATTTAGGTGTTTCTCAGGCTGTGGTGAGTTATGGATCTAGAATGTACATCTTTAGATCATTTTACTTTGTGAAATGCTCACCAGCATTATCAAAAGGGCAATAATTTAATGGTAAATAAATTGCAATCATTATAAATATTAATGGAAACAGAGTAATTGAATGAAGTACTTTAATGTTTCCCTTTTAAGATCTTTCTTTTCTTTTTTATATGCCCAATTCTCTCTGTGTGTTTATGAGCATATGTGTGCCTGCATATGTGCAGCTTTTCTTTCATCTAATAATATTATTTACTATGTATTATTCAGAGAAGGCAAAAGAAATGAAATGACACTCTCTATATCATTCCCTTTATATAAGAAGATGTCTGATCTTTTCAGAAATTCATACTACCTTCTTCAGCTAAATAAGTATTGTGAAAGGAGCAGAAGAAAACAGTCAAATCATATTCTTTCATAGATTCAAAGTTACAACAAATCCATCACTACTTCAGGGTAACTATGATAAAATCATAGTTATGTTTTTGTTAGGGATGGGTGTTATCTTTAGGCAGCACTTGCTCAATTTTCCATCTTACCTCAAAAAATAGAGCAAATGGCATTAAACATTTGGTTTTAGACTTACTAAGCGCTAGGAGTATAAGTGAGACAGTTTAAAACTTGTTCTTATTTATTATTCAAATGCCATGTAAGAAATGTGAAAGAAATGGATTTTAAATTTTTCTTTTAAAAAAGTATAATCAACAAGATAGGCTCCGAATTGTATCTGATCCATAACACTGGAGAAGATACTATATCATTGCCGTGATAATTCATTCTCCTAGTTTTATTTGAACTATGTGACAAAAACCAGATAGGTATGTATATGTTCCTACTATTCCCTTGACATACAGTTTAGCTTTGGGATAATTTTTTGCTTGAGAAACTAGAATGGATGCAAATTTAATTTGCTTTCTTCCAAAGACTAACGTGTTTCCCATTTCACACACATGCACATAAACACACACACACAAATACCAAACTGCGCAGCCATTATATGAGCAAATATTAAGATAATTTTAGTTCTTCCAAGTTTATTTCCAATTTATGAATATGTATTACTTTTCTATTTATTAATCAAATATATATAGCCACCCATCTCCCTCCAAAGAGATGGATAGTAAGTAAAAATAAAAATAGAATAATGTTGGACTAGAGATGGGAAAAAGTAATTATGGTCATTTTTTAATATAAGTTGACTAATTTGTGGTTTGTTTTTTCCAAGAATGCCTCAAATGGAGTGCCATGTCCTTCACACTTCTCAGAATTTTGCAATGTATTAAAATATTGCATGTTTCATGATAAGGAAAATACACACTTAAAGCATACATTCTAGCAAATGTATACAAACTTTATTAATTACAAACATTTTACTATTTCTTCTTCCCCCAAAAGAATGCTGATACTATATAAATGTGACAGATTGAGACTATCTAGAGTTAGAGAAGTCCTACTGAGAATTGTGCTGAGGATTATCCTTTCAGTGACTACATCCACCAAATTCTATTAATTGCAATGAAAATGTAACTAATGGGTTGTCAAAATGTTTGCACATACAAACACTTTTTTATCTGTATCAGGAAATAGAGCAAATTGCCAATTACAGAGCAATTCTTAGAAATTCTATGCATGATATTCATCACATTACAGGTAGTTTTCAACTTACGACCACAATGGAGCCCAAAATGTTTGTTGTTAAGTGAGAAATGTATTAAGTGAGCCCCATTTTACGACTTCTTTTGCCACATTTGTGTAATGAATACTGCAGTTATTAAATTAGTAACATGATTGTGAAGCAAATCTGGTTTCCCCATTGACTTTGCTTTGTCAGAGGGTCACAAAAGGGGATCGCGTGATCTTGGGACACTGCAACGGTCATAAATATGAGTCAGTTGTCAAGCATCCAAATGTAAATCACATGACCCTGGGGATGCTACATCAGTCTTAAGTGTGGAAAAATGGTCTTAAGTCCCTTTTTCAATGGCAGTGTAACTTTGAATGGCCACTAAATAAACTGTTGTAAGTTGAGGACTATCTGTATGGAGATTTGACTGAATGATACAGTCAACCCTGTTATTAGTGTCTTCTCTCTTTTCTGTTAAGGGTGCCTTAACCTTTGAAACCTAAACATAAGAAAACCACTGTGAGAAATTTGCTTCTCTGTCTGTCTCTCTTTTGAGTAGCTACAAGGAGAACTGGATGCCTTTTTCTACAACCATTAGCAAAATCTAACTCTGACCTGGTGTATTTATTCCACAAATGACAACTCCCTGATTAGCTTTTTTATTGTCAAAAGAGGGAGCCCTAATAGAAAGCTGCATATTAAGTCCAATACATCTCCTATAATTATTGTTTTACAAGACAAACCAAAGCATTTAACTCAACCTGCTGTCATTGCTTTATTTACATTAGAGTTTTAATGGCTTTTTCAGAGCCAAAAAGTTTGTGCCTGAGCTGAGAGGACATGTAAATTGCACAAGAAGAAATCATTGTGTGACATGAAAGCAAATTGATCTCAGTATACATCCAAATAGAATATGTTTTAATTCTTAGAAATGTTAATTGAGGTGATTAACTATATCCTGTACTTTAATTGATCTAACTTCTAGAATAATCTTTTTTTCTAATAAGATTAATAATATCAGCATTCATTACGGTGTGATAAAACAAAAAACAAAAAGTGTTTTCATTTCAATGTGCCAAAGAGCTCAACTAGAATGTCTTGAGTATTCATTAAAACAGAAAGATAGGATTTCAATTAAATCAAATCAATAACATTCCATACATTTCTGAATATTAAAATATAGTGCACAACTGTACAGAACTGTGTATTGAATATTTCTGAATATTGAAATACAGTGCACAACTGAAAAAAGTATAGAAATGGAAACATGCAGAAAACCCATATATATATATATATATATATATATATATATATATATATATATATATATATATATATATATATATATATATATATATATAAACAAACTAGAAAAACGCTTAGGAAAAGTGCTTTGGCCCTATGAATAGAATTATGTGCCTCATTTGACTTGCAAAATATTATGATAATTATATAACTTTTGCCTATTTCCCCCTTCCATTCCATTCTCACCACATGCTTTCATTTACATTGTCATATTATCACATTTTTGGAAATCTGGTATTTCCTGATCATTTTTCTTTCAAACAACTCAGCAATAGAAATGTTCAAAGAGTAAAAATGATGGTAAAGTTCATTTGGTTTATTCCAAGCTACTAGATATCAGCTTTTTCCAATGTAGCTTATCTCTGTGACCAGTTAGATATCTCTTGCGGGGTCCTTGGTGCTCTTTGAGCTGGATTATTTTTTTGCAGATATTTTAGCGCCCAACTTAGTAACATCATTAGTGCTACAAGGGAGTGGGATTTATTCTTACTTATATATAAAGTGGCTATATCAGTATTGGTGGGTGTGTTCTTGGTAGGGGAATGGGACAATTTGCCACAGCCAACATGCTGTGGCAAACTCACTGTGGCCAACTCGCCATGGCCAACTTGCCACAGCCAACTCACCACAGCCAACTTGCAGTGGGTGAACTCGGCACAGCCAATTCACTGCAAGACAATTCGCCATTGGACAATTTACCAATTCTATTTAACTATTTAAAATAAATAAAAATTGCCATTCACATTTCATTCTGTCCCTTTTGCATCCTTTCTTTCACGATTCTATTCCACCATTTCTTTGATATTGTGTAACTCTTATCCCGCAGTGAGATGTCCTGTGGTGAGCTGGTCATGGCAAGTTGGCCATGGCAAGTTGGCTGTGGCAGGTTGGTCATGGCAAGCTGGCTGCGGTGAATTGTCATAGACCCCTTGGTAGTTCCTTGTTTATGCTACTGCCTACCACTTGTTTGTCTTAGCTAGCAGTTCCTTGATTAGAGTATTCTTTACTGCTTAATTGTTGGTTCTGGTATTAATCCTGCTGTCAAATCTCTCCTTATCTGGGTGTTTTGCTGGCAAAGAGGTTTTTTTTTTTGGTCTTCTTGATTCCATTTTATCTTTTTGATTGTCTCTTTTGAATGGTATATCAATACTGTTTATCTCTATGTGCCCTCTATAGTTCCCTGTTATTCAGATCATATAAATACATCAGATTATAAAATCAGGTCCTTAGGGATACTGTCCAATCAGACTGGCACAGATTCTTCAATAGTTTTTTTCTCTATTTTGATCTCAAACTTTGTATTTCATGCAGGGAACTTGCAGCCCCAGATCTGCATGCAATCTCTGAGCCACCTTTGACTAAAAATTAGTGGTTTTTTTTTTATTTTGTTGGAAGAACCATAGAGTAAGTCCTATCATAATAATAAACAAGCAAATAAATGTGCAAATGTCTCCAAAAACCTCCTGCCTATTTGCATCATCTTGCTTGCTGGTTGTGGCCTCCTTCCAAATATTAAATGTGGCCCTTGGCTATCAAATCTAGGCATTTATCCTAGGTTAAGAGTCTAATCTGGGAATTATCTGAAGCATAGTTCATGCAAAATGTGTGTTCTATTATGAAGCTATGTCTGTGCCTTGTTTGTTTTGGTTGAACTGTATTTAAAATCTTATTTAACTTGTCAGAACTAATTATATAGTTGCCCGAGAACATAGATGAATCTCCATTATCATGGGCCATGCTCCCTATCAGAAAAATATCTATGGAACATGTTCTGACATTTAAGAGAGAAAGGCTGCCTTCTTTTTATGTGACCCTGTATGTGTTGTTTTCTAGAAAGTCTGATTAACCTCGGGTATTATAATTCTGAGTCTAGATGTATTGTTTCTACAAGCCCAAATCGGCAGAACCTCAGTGCCAGGAATGAGATGGCAAGCTCTGTGTTATGACTGTCATTGCTTTTGATCATTTCACCAAAATGCTAAGGGATGAATGGACTTCCTCTGAGCTGAGGTTATCCTTATTATCTTCTCTAAAGCATCTGAATTTGACCCTTTCTTTTCATTTACTGTATTTACAGTTACTTATTTGAAGGTAAAGGCATGCAGTTGGATATATGTGAGAAGTTTATATTCATTTTAGAAAATAGTTCCCAGACTCTAAAGAGTCACTATATCAACATTGATCAGTGCCTCTCAGTTAAGAGAATGGCTAAAGTAACCATTAACTCAAAAAGACATGAATAAAAAAAATCTAGAGTTCAATTATGGAAGATAGGCTTAAGCTTTGATTTCTGTTTACCACTATAGGCATACCTTCTCTTTATTGTATAGATAAGTTTACTTCCAAGACAACCGATCACTAGATACATGAAGTACATTCCTACAAATGTGTGATATTCAGCTGTGTCTGTGAGGTGAGAAGAGGTGGGGATCAAACTAGAGAAGGTGACAAATGTGGTATTGCAGTTTAATCACCACACCTTTTGTACATCTGCTAATGTCACACACATGTGCAAAGGGGAGGTGTTCAGATTTTGTTGCTATATTTGCCACCTTGCCTACTTTGGCTTCCCCCATGGACACCCAAAATTATGCCCATGCTGAAAATGTGTCATAGATGGTGCAGCTGCCAGTTACAGTTCAATTATACTTAATCACATACTGGAATAAGGTGATACAATGCAATTCCCTCTATTACAGACCTTCTAATTGTAGCCCAAATATCTGTCATGTCAACTAGTTTTGGCAAATAATTGTAGTGATAAAGACTCACATATTTTAATTAATTAAAACACACAGTATAGCAAGTAATGCTCCCCCCCCCTGAAAGTGCCATACTGGTTATGCTGCACTCCAGATTCCAGTTATTGTGGATTTCTAGTTGTCAGAATTGCAAGCTAAACCAGACAGGAATGACCAGATGAGCTCATTCTACTTTAGAGTAAAGATAAATTAATAGAACCTTGCAAGTCTGAAAGTACTTTGCTCCTCTCATCCCCTTTACAACTCAGAAAACTAGGGAAGAGAGTCTGCTGAACCTCTTGCCCCAACTGCATTCCTGCTGCAGGCTAAGCTTTGGCTATGTTCAGCTTCACGTCAACTCAGAGTGTATAATGTTTGGTCCAATACTTACTCAATGGCATTCTGTGTAAAAACATCTTGACACTCTATATAAAATATCCTCCTGTGATATACCACTCACATTAAATTTTCTGCATATTTCAGAATGTTTTCAAGCCCTTTATTGTTTTCAGTGGTGGTGATGTTACTATTGGATCGCTACGACATTATCAATAAAAGGGACAGGCTTTTAAGTAATCTCTAAAACACAGACTAGTGGTTTTGATGGTTTTTCTTATCTTCAGTCTATGTCATGAATGCATTGACCCATGTTGTCAGTACCCAGAATTTATAGCTTAAAGTAATATGCCAGAGCTCCATTTCATAAGAAAATCAATCTTTCTCTTTAGTATCCAGAACAGCAATTTAAGCTCGATATGAATACAAAGAAATCTGTCACTTATTTTTTACTATATTCTATAAATAGGAGCATTTACACTGTATACTGTGTTCTTATGTGTTGCTTTTCTTTCACATAATAAAATCTCAGATATAGATATCTGGTACAATGGAATTCATAAACAGAATGAGGATAAATTTTCATTGCTCACTCACATATGGAAACTTTCTTCACCCTTCTTGCAGCTGTGAAATTGGTTTGAAATGATGGACTGATATTACTTCAAAAGTTACTCTTTACACATCAGAGCTATTTTACTAACTACAAAACATGCTGTCATCAGGGGAGCAGTCGGCTACTTCCTGTGTAAAATGATGAACTCTGTTGCAACTTGTATTCAGTTAAAGTTGGTGTTCACCCTGTATGTATGGAGACAATGTCTTATGAGCTTAAAAAACACCCGAAAAGCTTTATTCTGGAAGTTTCTCATTCTCTTGTACTAATCACAGAAATTTTATGATGAAATCTAGTGTGACTTGACTGCACAAACTGTTAGTTTTTAAATGTGAACACAAACATAAATCCTTTTGGTTTCCATTTGAGTTTTGTCAAATAAAGGAATGATTAGAAGTTAGAAGAATCCTTTATGATAATAAAAATATAAAGTGACATGATGTCCTATAAAATCTAAAAATGTACTTTTTTTTAAAGGAAAGCATAGCTGTATGCTTCCCTTGGGAGCCTTTGTGGCCAGATTTTTCTCTCATTTTCTATTGAAACTTCATGAGCAGAAAATCACATTGGGAACTTCACCTGAGTAAAATTTATGTGTACATGAACTAAGGATTTATGCAATATATATATATATATATATTCATGCAAAATTGTTTTTAGAGCAATAGAGTGCAATTTAAAAAATAGTAAACCTGATGTTTGCAATTGGAAAAACAAAAATACAACAGTACAGTAAATAAACTGTATACTTTCAAACAGTAATTTGTAAACTATTCTTTGAACTACATGTGCTCTTCTATGGGACCAGAGGCAGCCTGCAAACTACCAGTGAGAGGAATAATGGAAAAATATTTCAGGTTGTTTTTGCACCAAAATGTACTGAAGCTTGAGTTTAAGCCAACATTTCTATATGGCTCAATTGAATGCACAGGATGAAAAATGGCTTCAAGTGATAGGAAAACCAGTAATGAATATGTATTAGTGTCTAGCTACTGCATGCCGGTGTTTCCTCTTTGTCCCATTATTTTGGTACAACTACATCAGAATGTAGATAAATCCAATTTTAACCTAGAAGCCATTCAAGCAACCTCATATGCAAAGGCAAAGGAACAAATTACCATATAGGGGGCAGGGTTGTTTTAAAAGGCCGGGGGGGGGGGGAGCAAGAAGAATGGTTTGCGAAATTATAATCACAGCATTATGATTCCACCTACATTTAATAGGTGTAAAATACATGAGAAGCTCAGTTCCTGGGAACAAGAGTTTTATGTAACAACAGCTGACATAATATCCTGTTTTAGACAGAGCAAATAATTGCTGGTTAAATAAAACACATCTTTTAAAAAATAATAATATGAATAAATGGCCCAAGGTAAACCAAGGTGTTATGGTGATGTTTGGAAACCATAAAAGGTTGGATAACTCCTTTGCTACTGAAAGAATCCACTTTTACTGGCAATGCCAATTTTGTAGTGAAGCTTTCTGCTCCATTGAAACAGAAACTGCATAAACATAAAGGTAGTGTAAACCCTAAAATAAGCATAACACGGTTAAAAAAAGAAAAGGGTTCCCCCAAATATCTCCTATTTCAGAAAAGTGAAAAATCATCCTACCTTATCTATTTGATGGTTAAGGCCATTTTCACTTCATAGCATTGACTATGTTAGCTGTAAACTGTATGTTTTTGTTACCCAAAATATTAAAAGAGTCCCACCACATCCAATAAAAGATTTTTCATTCTAATATAACCCATAAATCAATTGGGGACGTAAAGGAAATTTATGGGAAGTGGTAATGAATGTAAAGGTGCCATACATAATGTGCTATAAACTATATAAGCACCTGAGAGCAGGACAAGAAGCAATGGGTGGAAACTAATCAAGGAGAGAAGCAACTTAGAACTAAGGAGAAATTTCCTGACATTTAGAACAATTAATCAGTGGGACAGCTAGCCTCCAGAAGTTGTGAATGCTCCAACACTGGAAGTTTCTAAAAAGATGTTGGATAACTATTTGTCTGAAGTGGTGTAGAGTTTCCTGCCTAGGCAGGGGGTTGGATTAGAAGACAAGGCAAGGTCCCTTCCAACTCTGTTATTCTATTCTATTCTATCGGTTATTAATATCATTGTTTGTTTACTTTGTATTCTCCAGAATATCTTCAGAAAAGTTACTTTTATTAAAATATATAATCATAGATCAAAGATGAGAAAGACAACAAATGATATTAAAAATAATAAGTAAAAGAAAGAAAAAAACCTAAATTGGCAAATTCAAATTTATTTTTATTTATTTATTAAACATATGCCACCCATCTTGGCTAAAGGTGCCTCTGGGCAGCTTACAATCAATCAGTAAAAATGCCAATATAATACATTAAAATGATAAATAGCAACATATAAATTTGAAAATTAATGTTATAATGTTATTTGAAAATAAAAAGGAAGCGAGCAAGATGCACATGAGAAGGAGGTGGGTTGTATCTTAGTCCATTAACCAACTTATTTTTTTTATTCATATCCCATCCTTATTATTTATTAAACATAACTGAAGGCAGCAAATATAACTAATACTCCTTCTTCTTCCTATTTTCCCACAATAACAACCCAACTACTCAAAGTGGACTGACTGGTACAAAGTCACTCAGCCAGCTTTCATGCCCAAGGCGAGATTAGAGCTCAGAATCTCCTGGTTTCTAGCCTGGTGCCTTAGCCACTAGACTAGACTAGACTAGCTTTCATGCAGTGGTAGGATTCAAAATTTTCTACTACTGGTTCTCTGGGCGTTGCTTGGTGGGCGTGGCAGGGGAAGGATACTGTAAAATCTCCAGTCAGAGGTCTTCATTTGCCGGTTCTCTGAACTACTCAAAATTCCCGCTACCGGTTCTCCAGAACTGATCAGAACCTGCAGAATACCACCCCTACTTTCATGTATAATCTCCTTTCACTACTATAATTTCAATATAGCCTTTTTAGCAAAGAAATGCTAATAATAAGCTAATTTTAGCACAGGCGGCTGCTCAGTTGTTGGTGAACCACAGTTTGGAGGCTCAAAATCACAGGTATGATGTTCTGCTTGTCAAACAGGCTTATATGTATCTTTTTGCTGCTGTAGCTTCCTGGGCTCACAAACTTCCCAAAGCCTATTATTGGTTACAAAGAATTTAAAAAAGCAGCGACTCTCTTTTCATTCTTTCCACAAATATCTAAGTATAGTGCAAGAAGATGTACTCTTTTTTTTTTTTGTTATCCATGCAGTTATTTCTATCATAAGGTCTTATGTATAGAAACTTGGCTTCCCAGCGAGTGAATCAATGTTATGACAAAATGGTACAAGGCAAGATTGCTCAATAGATTAATCTCTCAAAATTAAAAAGCCAGACTGCTGTGTGTAGAGCTGTTCCTTTGAGGCATCCTGATTAACTGGATATCTTGTTGCCCTTTACAGGAAATTACTGAAAGGAGGAGTGGAGTTGCCCCCCCCCTTCTATCAAGACACATTTCTGCTTCCTCCTTTTTAAAAACACTGTCTGCTGGAGCCCCACCTTAAATCCCATTACCTGTTTTTATTCCATTCTGAATAACTTAAATGGATCAGGCATATGCTTTTTGACATATCCATATGATTTTTACAGAATTAAACAGCAGTATCAGGATAGGCCAAATTCAAATCTGCCATGTACCAAATGTGATTGAAGAGCAGCAGAAACCCATCTGTGATGCAGCTGTAGCACTACAGAATATGTCCAGACCCTTTCCTTGTAAATTGACATAAGGCAGACACTTTGGACAAATGTCTTGATTGCCTTTGTTTCAGAAATGATTCCACTTAATGGAAGAAATAGGGGACAAAGAAAGCTAATGGTAAACAGGATGGAACCAAGCTTACTGCTCTGGGTGTTTTTTTTCCCCTGACAACAATAAAATAAGAACAATACTGTATTCAAGATGCACCAGCTGAGAGAATATATGGATTTGGCTGAATGCTAGAAATGATACAACTACTAAAAATATACCAAGTTATACCAGATATGATAATTTTGCCAGTAATGTTATGCAATGAGAATGTTGGCAGAATATAGAAGTAAATCTGTTTTATTTTAGTTCCACATGTACTTGAAAAAAAATTTTCATTTCTTATTTTCTCCCTTCTGAACCTTTCTCCCCCAATTCTCTCTCTGTACGTGTGTGTGTGTGTGTGTGTGTGTATTCATAATAAACAGCTTGACATCCACAAATATTAAACACATAATGGCTGCAAACTTTTCTTAAAGTCTGTTGGGTGGCCATGGACCAGTCCTATGTTCTCAGCCCAGGAAAAGGGCCATGGCAAATCACTTCTGAAAATTTACCAAGAAAACTTCAGAGAGTTATCCAGGCAGTTGCTGGGAAGTAGCACTGACTTGAAGTACTGAATAAATAAAATAAAATGTATTTTTATGCAATCTGCCTAATTATCATTGAGGAGTACAGAGATAATCTTGAAGAAGCAAAAATAATGAAGTAAAATCTGCTCAGTCCTGTGGAAGAGGAGGGGGTGATAAAAATATTAAGAGTATCCCATTTTACTTCTCTTTAGTATGAAAAGGAGAAACTTTTCTTTTCATGCTTTTACCTTAACACTGTGAAATCGTGTTCCAGTAGTCTTTGCAGCATCTGTTTCCTGAACTGACTTACCTCAAAGGGTTGGCCCCTTTTTTCTGAAAAACTATATATTTTTTTCATATGTGTGGTATCCGATCCCCTGGCCTGAGCGCATATTAGTTACGCCCCTTTAACGTAGTTGTTTGCTGAGATATAAATGAAAAAATATGTTTGTCTTACCAAAGCAAATCACAAAGTTTCCCGAGCATCGTATGGAGAGTGATTCTTCCTCATATAATGACTCTGATGTCCAGGGCATCATTCTGGATCTAGGGCAGGGGTTCCCAACCTGGGGTGCTCACACCCCCTGGGGGTGCGAGATGATATTCCAGGGGGTGAGAGAAAAGTCCAGGTAAATAATAGGATATTAGCTACATGTTGGCATTTTTATTTATTATTTATTTCAGGGGGTGCGAGGTTTGAGTGAAATTTCTTTTAGGGGTGCGGGGCGAAAAAAAGGTTGGGAACCACTGATCTAGGGAGTGACAGATGTAGGTTCAACATTACTAAAAAGTAACTCTTAAGGTAACAATTACAGATTCAGTTCACCTTTAGAATTTTTTCTACGAATGATAAGAAAAGAATTAAAAATGCCTTCTCCTTGCTTGAAGAAAGTGCCTTCTGTTGGTTTTAGATAAATTGATTTGAACTATATCGGTTTCAAAATGGTGAAAATATCCCTATTTGTATTATCGATACACCCATAAACAAACAGTAGGTGAGTCAATATCCTATTACTGCTATGAACAGCTGCAATTTGTTTTTAATTAGAAATTCATTGAATAGTATATCCCATCTTTCCAAGAAAGGGCAGGTTCTTAATGGTTAATAATTACCTTCTCTAATCTATATATTTTCTGTCAGAATGCTTTTCCTGTTATTTAGTGTTACATAATACAACACATAGGCCGACAACTAAGGGACAGTTCTTCCACACTGAAGTAAGTAATCTATATCTTATATAGATTCTTTTTATGTTAACAGCACCACATGTGGCCCTTACTGTTTTTATTCTGTTTATTATTTCTTTGAAATAAGTGGCTGTTTAACACACACTTTATTAGCTCCCACTGCTTGTTCCTCACATTCACGTCTAATTCTGTTTGTGTCACTAGAGTTATCTGTATTGGTATTATAGTAATTGATGTCAAAAACAAGCAATAACACTGTGACTTAGTAATTCTATCTAATGAAACTCCAGGCTCTGGGAAAATATGTATGTTACTGGCACCAAAATAAAGCTTTTAATGTTTTAAAAGTTAACTCTGTAAGAAGTAGTACTTCATCTTGCAAAGGCCTGCCAGATGGTTAAAAGCTGTTTTCAAATGGAATTGCTTTAGTTATAATTGCTTCACAAAGTAAAACATTTTCTTAAAAAAAGAGGACAGTAACTCAGCCCAGGGAAATTGCTTGAGTAAAAAATGATTTCACTTGGATAAACAACATACAGGAAAAAAAATTAAGTTAGAAAGACATGGGTCCAACTAATTGAAAGTAGCCTGCATAATTCATGTGAAGGTATTAGATATTAACAGTATTGCTTCACTGTTATCAGTTAGAACTTATGCATCTAGTTTCTCCACATTAGGACAGTTGCTTAGTGAAGAAATGAACTAATCCTATGTTATAAATACTGTCAGGTGAAACAAATCAGGAGCCAGGACAGAGTTCAAAAGCACTGCAAGTTTATTCCCTGCTACCTATACACACAAGTATCTATCTACTGATGGTTAAGGCAAATTGGCACCAGATAAGAGTCAAAGGACTTCAAAGGGGGTGGACTTAGGTCACTTACAGGCATAGAGCCTCCAGACTGATGATGCGTTTTACCCCACCCTCAGGCTCAGCTGGTGATCTCCTTTAAGTACCATAAGCATGGAACAGACTTTCTAAAAATAAATATCTCACTGTAATGCAATTAAACATCTACTTTAAAAAGGCCAATTATAAATAATCTGTTTCATTACCTGATATTTTTTCTGGAAATTCTGATTCAAGAATAAATGTCTCATCATATTATCCCCATGAGTAAAAAAAAAAAGAACTCCAAGTATTAGAGGGATATTTTTGCCAAGACAAATTCCTTGTGTGTCCAATCACACTTGGCCAATAAAGAATTCTATTCTATTCTATTCTATTCTATTCTATTCTATTCTATTCTATTCTATTCTATTCTATTCTATTACCCAGAATGAGCCTCACACAGTTCATATTTAATTATATACAGTGTGTCTTAATGACAGCGACTTTAAAAGAAGTTTAAAGTATTTTGCATTCTCAAATTCTACAAAAACATACTTCATCAAACTGTCTATTTGGAAGCTGTTGTATTTGAGAATTATATTCCACTGTAGACTGTGGTAGTAATATACATTTATGCTTAAGCTAAACACTTTGTCTCCCATAGAGAAGAAAATATCATGAAAAAGTCTGCCTATATTTTTACCTTTTCTGTTCATGGTTTCTTTGCCACCTGTATTTGCTTAGCTGTTTTAATATTTCCACATAAATTACTATCTTGTAGTTTTCTGATACTTTTCAACATTCTTTACTGATCTTGTTTCTGAATTTCCATATAGGAAAACAATTTAGTGTTTTGCCTGTTCTCACCAAGTACCAATTTGCAGCATGCATGGTTGCTTAAAGCAAATTCAAAAATCACATTCAAGTAAGGAATTAAATATTCATTTACTCTTATTAAGAAAAATAACAAGCATTTTGTCTTAGCACAATATATCACTAGAAGTTCTCTGTCGCTGAAATGCCCAAACTAACTGCAAGAATAAGCCTTCTTTGATTTTTAGGAACACGTTATCTATGTGTATGGTATTTCTCTATGTCTATCTAAATGGGAAAAAACCCTGTATGTTTAGAATTTGATTCTGGTTTATTTATTTCAAAGTATATATTTTTTAAAATCTGTAAATCATTAGTTCTGGGGCAGTGTGTGATTTCTCACATATATATGGTATATTATATCACTCAGATGACTGCATAATATACTATTCCAGAAATTTCAAAGAATATCTAAGCAAGCTCTCACAGCAAGTTCTCATGATAGCAGAAAATGGAGAATGAAAATGTGGACAACAGACAGGATATATAATGAGTGAACACAGAGTTCTGACATCAAGCAATATCTCCATCAAGAACATTAGCCAATAGAAAAACATAACAAAAGTAAAATGAGAGGAGTATATTTTGAGTTTTTTTAATCAGAGAAATCACATGAATCTTGCAAAGAATACAACAAATTGTGGAAGATTTCTGATAATTAAAAAGTATTATGCTTGCAAGGTTGATAGAAGTAGATGGGAAAGACAATGGATTAGATGAATGGATATAATCAAAGAGATTAGCAGAATATCCTTGGAGGTGGAAAAAGGTCGTTACACAAACAGAGCAGAATAACTAATATTTGTTCATACATTCAGGAGGAGATGAGCTGTATGGGTAGTCTCTATTTATGCATCTTGAACTCTATTCCTTTCTAATAATAGTTAAGGTGTGTATCTATGCTGTTTAAATTAAAAACCCATAAAGATTGTGAAAAGTTTTAATTCAGGTATTAACATTATTAATTTATTTTTAGATGATAAAATTTTATAGCTGCAACTAATAATAAAGAGAAAGGAAAGTGTGACTTGATGCTGCATTACACGAATAAAGAATTGCATTTTTTAAACTGAAAGACAAAATTAGTTGGTGATTGAGTGTTATATTTTTTGTGAGAATGTCTGGCTGAAAATCACCTGGTTGCTTCATGCCTTGAACTGCACTAGAACTTTCACTCTCCCAGTTTCTAATCTGATGCCTTAACCACTACATCCAATTGACTCTTGTAAACACATTATTAAATAGCAATTACTAACAGTATTAAGTAGAATGTCTTAATAGTATTAAGCCAGATGTATGTTGTATGAATAAGTGTAAATTCTGATTGTGAGTATATGTGAAACTGTTTATCTGTTTGTATGTGTGTCTATGTCTGTGTGTTCAGGGAGTAAAATACTGCTACCACTCAAGTGGCTGGAAAAATAGTGAAATAATGTATCAAAGCATTTTTTTAAAATATCAGAGGAAAAAAGAAGAGAGCGTTAGAAGGAAAATAGTAATTAATGTTCACTACGGTTATGTCTCAAACCAGCAACCTTCTTTTTACAAAGCAAGAGTTAGAGTAACAGTGTAGTTGCAAAGAGTAAAGAGGGAATCTAAAAGGAATTCGAGCTGCTAATAAGATTGGCTCAGCTGAAAGGACATTTCTTCTTCTATAAAGCAGCCAATGAATTACTGGAGCTAGCCTGTAATCAAATAGAATTTTTCCAGCTGAAATGGAAGGAGGTTTGTGATGGGAGGAAAGTGCTTTAAAGGGTGATATGTGTGATGTCTTCAGGAAAAAATGTTTGCTATCCCATTCTGGTGATTGGCCAACTAAGCAGTGAGACCCCCTATAACTTCTTTAGAACAAATGTAAAAATATCAGGAAAAGTGAAATAGCTCTATTTGACAGAATTTAAAGAGGGAGTAGAGAAATTCATTTACTGGATAGGTAGAGAGTATTACCAAAAATCTGCAGTTTAGAAGTCTCTTGCATAGTTTTCAGAAGAGTTAGTGTTCAGCTATGTTGAAATATCTTTGAATAAAGCTTCTGTGATCACATGATAAGAAAAGAATTGACCTGTTTATGATGTGTTTCATTTAGGTTTAGAGTTTTAGATAATGAAACAAAGAACAAAACAGTAGTGAGGGCCATCTTGCAGATAATCTAATCTTAAATGTATTTGTTAATTTAAACAAAACAATACTTTCTTTGTACTTTTTATACTCACACTGAGTTAATTATGGCTAGAATTAAATTGAAAAGTCAGCAAAAACCCCTAAGGGCATCAATACCAAGGAAGAGAAGTTAACTGCTAAAAGGGAGGAAAAAGAGGGAACATATTATCAGGAGAAAAGGTTAAAAGAATGCTCAAAGTTTAAAGTCTTAAGTCAGAAAAATGTAATAAAGAATTTCAGCAATGAAGTATTTTAAGGTCAGCCAAATACAGCTATATTCAGGGACAAATCCATATATTTAAATTTGAATCTGAGTTGAAGGATAACAGTGTAGTTACTAGAATGAAACACAATGGAATAATAACAGTATTTGATGGATTGTGGTATGTGGATTCTATTCAAATATTCTGAGTAATGATAGCTCCAGAATTAAGATACAGAGAAGTGGTTCCCTTGCAGGAACAGAAGTAGACAGGATAAGACAAGATTCATTTTAACTTTTGTTGTGAATATAAATTATGTATGGGGTAAAGATAAGGAAGCAAAGAAAGCTATAACTAGGAAGAACAAATTCTTATAAGCAACTTGGAGAACCATCTTTGACAACTGCAGTACTTCCAGATACAATATCTTTTCAGCATAGGAGCAAATGTATTTCTAACTGTACCAAGATTCAGTCGGAAATTTTAAGTCATCTTTTTATGTGTGTGTAGACAGAGAGTCTTCAAATTAGTCTTGATTCCTGGTGATAGCTGGACAGCTGTAATTCTCTTGGCAAGATTTTGGAAGTAGTTTACCATTGCCTACTTCCTAGCACTGAGAGTGAATGGCCCAAGGTTACCCAGCTGATTTTTGGCCTAAGGCAGGACTAGAAATCATGACTTCCTGGTTTCTAGCCTAATATCCTGACCACTATACTAAACTTGCTCCTACTATTTTAATAAATTGGATAGCATGATTCCTTGATAGTTAAGGTCCTAACTCAGAACTCTTCAAATTTTAAATGCAAACAAAACAGATAGTGGATGGATCTTGTTGGATATTCACTTTCCATTTTTATAGATCCTCTGGAGAATGCATTTGTTCATGATTATCCTGAAAGAGGCAGCCTGAGTTCAGCAACGAAGCAGGTTTTATTATTATAAGGAAGAGGAGATTTATTTACAGAAAATACATTATATACATAGGCGAAGCCATATCTTTACCATTTTCTACCAGGAGGATAGTCCAAGAGTGTGTACTCCACGTGTTGACTTTAGCAAAAAGGCAGAAAAATGTTACCTTAGATTAATAATGTTTTAGCCAAAGAGCTGGAACATTTATAAAGAGTATAGACAAGCAAAGGACTTAGTAAATCCATAATTCTCAGTCCGTAGCCCACTTCTTCCTTTCAGTGGGTCACGAGGTTCTGAAAACTCAAGTGGCTGTTGGATTCACATCTATAACAGGATCAACAGCCTCAGGTGGCATTGCAATTGTTTTCAGGTCAGCTTAAGTAAAGAAGCCTTATGGTAATTTAAAAGTGTTTTTGAAAAGGTAGGGAATGAAAGCAGTGGCAATGGGGAAAGGACCACATATTTATTATGAAAGATATTAGATGTTATATTGGTTAATTTGTGGAAAAATCTGTGTGGTTGCTAAGACCCAACACCAATTTGATGGCAATCAATCAATCTTGATTTATAATTTGCCTAGTACTGACAGATTAACAAGTTAAATTTATAGGAACAAGATAATCACAGACTTTTCATGACAGACAAATATATATTTATTTATTATAAATGTTTGTTATTTTTGTTGTAAGGAGGAACTGAGTCCTAGTGCTGTGCAGGATTTGGGATCCAAAGGTGAAAAAAAAAGTTTGTGTTTCACATAGTGCAAATGTTGTACTTATCTGCAACTGCTGAAAGTAGCTGCACCGTTCCTCAGGATTGTGTGACAGCCTTCCACAACTACCATATGATCCTGGGAAAGGACATATTTGATTTTAGAAATTGCAGGCAGGTACTCTAAAGCAGGGGTCCCCAACCACCGGGCCGCGGACCGGTCCCGGTCCGTGGAGCACTCTGTACCGGGCTGCAAAGAATTTTTTTTAAAAAAATGGCGGCTTTCTTCGCCTTCGGTGAATGCTGCTGGGATCAGGGATCAAGGACACAAATGAAAGAAGGGGAGGGAGGAAGCAACCAAAGCCTGTCCTGCTCTCTGGCTCAGCAGCTTCGGTTTCCTCCGCCTCGTTCCTCTCTCAGTCGCTCTCTCGCTGCTCCACCAGCCCAGGAAGAAACTGCTTCAAAGAAGCCGGGGTGGTGGCTTTTCCTGTCGGCGCAGCTCCCCCGAGCGCCCGTTCACCCCCACCCCACCGCCAATCAATCCAGGTTCAATCCAGTGCTCCGTTCTGCCTGCCTGCCTTCGTTTCTGGTTGTTTGGGAGCAGCTCGGCTGAGAATAATAACTATTCGCCTCTTTTTATCAGCCGAAGCTGCTCCCAAACAACCAGAAACGAAGGCAGGCAGGCAGAACGGAGCGCTGGATTGAACCGCACGCGGGCGGGCAGGGTGGGGGTGAACGGGCGCTCGGAGGAGCTGCGGCGACAGGAAAGCCACCCTGCCGGATTCTTTGAAGCAGTTTCTTCCTGGGCTGGTGGAGGAGCGAGAGAGCACTGAGAGAGGAACGAGGCAGACACCTGAGGGAGGGAGGAGACACCTGAGGGATGGGGCTGAGGAAGGCAGGGCTGAGAGCCGTGGGCCGCCACCGCCCAGCGCTCAGTTTTGAAGGCGCTCCTCAGCCCAATGCAGTTCCTGAATCTGCAGCTGAAACCCTCCTTTTAAATGTCCCAATAGAAGAGAATATCTATCGCTCAGGGTTGCAATGAGGAGGCATTGGCGCTCCCTGAACTTGGTGGTTTGCTGGCAGACGTTTTATTACCCGACTAGGTAACAACATCAGATGTTACCTAGTCAGGTAATGAAATGTCTGCAAGCAAACCACCAAACTCGGATTCCCCCGGTCCTTGAAAAAGTGTTTCTGCTTGAAACTGGTTCCTGGTACAAAAAGGTTGGGGACCACTGCTCTAAAGCACCTTTTTTGCCTTTGAATCTGAAGTGATGCATAGTCCTCTACTTATCAGAGATGGTCATGTAGCATCTGGGAACTGTGTTCTATCACTAGATAACACTTGATGAGACAAATACTGAAACTTTCAGCTCACATAGTTGAGACTGAATGAACAGAACTTGGCAAAAGGATAACTTTTTAGTTTAGTGCTCATGAAGGCATGCTTCCCATTCTCAAGGACTTCCAAGTGTCACTAAAAGAATAGAGACAGCATAATGATGAGAATTAGATTAGAAGAGGATCAATAGGCCTGACAATAAATGAAAGTAACACAGACATTATTGGACAGATGAGGAAAGATAAATTAAAGTGGACGGCGTATTCTGTAATGCTAGTGCTACATAAATGTAGGAAGAAAAGAATTTAGAAAGAACACTAACTATTAGGAGGCCTAACAGGGAAAAATAAATGGCAAATAAACATTAATATGATACTATGAAATGGAGAGAAACAAGTATGTGAAGTTTTGGATTTTTTTTTAATTTCCCAGTTTATATATCATATCTTGAAGCAAATATTTCTGCAAGGGGTCTAAGAATAAATACAAAAACATTTTCTTTTCATATATTTCTGGCCTGTGGGCTATACAAAGATCTAAAGACCTCAAATTTCAAACAAAATCCAATTTTTATTCTTTATGCAGTTGAGGTATCCTTGAAGAGTAGTTGAATGGCATGTTGGAAACTAAGTATAAAAAAACTGTAAGAATTATGAGGAATATAGAAGTTTTTTTTTTAAAAAAACTTGCTTTGTTTAAAACATTTATTAATATGGGAGAACTGCAAAATTTTTAGTACTCAGTATCTGTAACAAACCTATTGGATTCTTTTGGCAATGGAATCCCACAATAATTAGTGATGACATACTGTAGAAGTCAGACTACATTAGCTGATTTGAATTTGTAGTATAAAAGTTGATATTTTGCTGGGAGTGCTGCCATCAAAAATAGGCATATATGTACTAAACAGATACAAGAAAATTCAGTAATGTATAGCTTGTACTTTGGCATAATGAATTAAATAAAATAAATAAATGTGGTTAAAAATAGCTGCAATACATATCGTAATCACCTGCCAGGAATTCTTTCATCACTTTTTGGAGGAACTGCAATAAAATTTGCAAATGAAGTAATTTGGGAAAGCAGCAAGTATTTCTTTCTTTTCATTTTTAATTCGTTTCAGTTTCATTCGTTCTACAGAGCTGGTGGTACACAGACATACCTACACAAAATACAGATAATTAAAAAGAGTTCAAACTAAGAATGCTAATTAAGACTACTTGAACACAGAATCCTGGGCATCAATTCCTTTCACTAAGTCATTCCATATTAGTGCTTGGTTGATGTATTAAATGCTTCCTTTGTTTGAAGCAGAAAAAACAAATTGAAACACAGATGTATGTGTATATATTCATCATCACTTTAATTACTAACACTCTAAGAACACAAATTAGGGAACATTCAAAAGTCAATGCTAGACACACATGGTTTTCATAATGGTGAGCCATGTAACTTGTAATTAATTCTATTGCAAATGTCAGTACAGTAGCATTGTACATCTAAACTGACCTGCTAAAATTAGTTACCTTTCAGCAACTCCTTTTATCATTTGTTTTTCAGCAACAGCGGCAACTTGACCTCTTGACTATAACCAACCCTGGTGAGTATGGAACAAGACTCAGTTCTCCCCCCCGCCATGTTTTCTTAAAGAGATGGTTGTCTGAAAGTGTCTCTTTATCCCTTCTCTGACATGCAAAATGAAAACTGTTCCCCAGAAAATCTTTAACATAATAACAACTGACAGCTATATTGTGCTTGGTAAAGCCCCGGGCAGTTATCCTTTCACAGAGCTGCTTCTTCAGACCTTTACTCTGTGAATTTGAGTGTTGATATTTCTATAAACCTCCCGGGGTTATCTTAGTGGTATGTCTGCAGGGTAGATATACTATAATTCACAAGGTATGTTCAACTATCACAGAAACATTCTGTTTAACTTTCTGTAGCAGTAACGTTAGATATTTACTAAAAATCAGAGGGAGCCTATATTGCTTTTCCATTTTGTGGCAACGGAGAATTGATAGTATGATTTGGAAGATGCTTTAAGTTCACTGTATTTTTTAAAAAAAGAGGCTTCCAAAAGCCTTTAATATGATATGTGGCTTTTGATACATACAGCTTATTTAATATAGTGGAGTCTAATCGTGCATCTAACTGTTCTGATGTAACTATTGGTTTTCTGGCAAGTGCTTCGAGAAGCAGTATGATTCTTATGGAGTCAAGGCAGGATGACTGTGATGGATGTATCTACAAAGAGCGGTGGTGGTATAATGGACTATAGAGAAGTGGAAGAACCACATTCCAAGGATGTGGAATAGACAAGAGATAACATTGCCTGAAGCTGAAATGGAGAATGAGAAAGAGATTTAGAACATCCACTTGTTAGAGCTCCCCAGTGTATAACTGTAGGGGTTACAGTGGTATAGGTTTAGTCTTGCAAGATTCTATTTATACTGGGTGGGCAAATGAAGAATTGAATTTTGACTGGATTGTTACATGTCATTTTTGGGCTGGGCATAACATCGTCTCTTGTGACCAAAGCAGTTAGTGTAAATGCAATGGTTTAACTTGTCCTTTTAGCTAAGGAACTGGATTTAAATATTGATACTGAAGTCATCATTGGTAGCCCTCAATTGGATACTAAGACCCAGAGATCTCTTTTTGGTGAGATGAAACATTTTTGCCAGATCACAACTATTTCTGAATTACTATTCAGTTTCAAGATGGATCGGATATCTGATGGGTTCTTGAATTCTCTTGACTGAGTTTGGCTTTATTTCAATTATTTTGAAATAACAGAACAGCCATTTTGTGTGCTGGGAACTCATTGTGTGTTGGGATCTCAGAACAAAACACCAATGTTCTAAGAACTGTTTTCAAAAAGAGAATATTTCCCTCCATTTTTGAGTAAATATTGGCAAATATAAAGAATAAGCAGCATTATTTAAAGTGCTCTGGCTTTGTTGGGCTATTTTGGGTGGCTTGCAATCAGGCTTTGTATGTATATGTGCAGGGATTTTGTTTTCCAGGCAAGTAAACCAAACATGCTATTAACTTAGAATGGATGAGATGCTGTCAGGATGGTGGAGGGAGGAGAAGGCAGCAGTTGAGTAAACACATGACTCAAGGCCCAAACAGTCCTTTTGGATTCTGTATTTCTCCTGGCAAGAGAAAGATAAGATTCTTTTCCCCACTACTGAGCTATGGTGTCCTCAACTCATGTTTGAGTCTGCAGAAAACAACAGCAAGATGTTGCTAAATTCTTTCTTGCCTCTATTCTTTCTTTCTGGTCAAAGTTACTTCCAGGGTGATGCGTGATAAAAAACAATAAATTTCATATATCTTGAAACTACTCTTGGGAGTGGGGAAAAACTAGCTTAATGGTGGTATAGCTAAGAATGATTTAAAACTGTGATGAGATTAAGAATGTTGTGGAGACATGGCAGAAAAAAAAGATGTTGCCAGGTCATGTCTAGGCCACAGTGAAGTGCAGGTGGAAAAAGGCCAAAAGGGCACTGCAACCAACTGTGACTGATGCATTACTGCTATAAGGGTTCTGCTGGTTGATTCCTGGCTGTCTACTTCAGGGAATTTGCCTTCCTCCCATCACTCCATTTGAATAGTCTTTTAGTTTATTTTAGGTTCACTTTGTCTCCTGTGGTTTGACTCTGGTTTGAACTCTAAACTGCCTGTGCTACATCCAGCTTTCAGGGAAGACCACTCTCTGTATTTTTCTGGAGCATTCACATGTTCTTTCTCTCTGCATGCATTTCTACTTTAAAAAGGTGCCATTTATGAATAAACTACTTATAAATTGAGGTGATGTGGCTTGCTCAATCCCAAAACACAATGCCTTTTGTAGGAAGCTGTGGCATGTCCTTTTTATTGTGAAGAGGGGATCCTACCAGTTTGGGCATCTGCTTGATCATCTTATCTCTGTCTCAATTTCGGTAGCCCCTTCACTATCAGATCCTCTGCTTCTATCAAAATTCACAATGACTTCTTTGGTGACAACTGCAGAATCACTTACTCTTATTGAGGTTCTGGCATGGTTTCATCTGCTCCTGAAATACCTCAATTGATTTCTGGGATTCTATTTGGTTATCAAAGTATCATGTAATTTAGCTACGTATGTGGTAGGATCAAAGACTCTATCTTTTGCAGCTCAACCTATAACCAATAAATATATCTTCATCACTTCTACAATTTAGTTTGCTCCTTTATTTATTGGAACATAAGCTTACTTCAGATCCAAGTACTGTAAAATGTTTAACATTGGGTTTAGTAACTTTAATTCCATTTGAAATTGAAATCACATTGCTACTCTGTCTATAATAGGCAATCTCTTTTTACCAATAAGATGCAACCAAACTACTTTTCTCTAGTTTTTGGTAGTTTGGAAACGAGAAGCAGACTTTTTGTCATTTCCAACAGTGTTCTGTTTGTTTATTTTTTTTCCTTTTTATATACATTTATTTTCTGTGATATATGAAAGTGCTATATTTCTTCATGGTCTAAGGACTTTGAAACAATGAGAGGGCAGCAATTTTGTAGGAGATAAAAGAAAATATTCCATGACTTAAGGGCCATTTTCTAGTCATGTCTAAGGTCGCCAACACAAAAGAAAGTTTAATGCTTTTCTGGGAAGATTCCTATAATTACATCAGATATTCTTTTGTCTTGAAAATATCAACTTTAGCATGAGGTATAATTACACCCACTTCTCACCTGCAATTGAAATGGTTTTAGATCGCAGCAGAAGGAACAGTTTTGGACTCACTAAAGAAGCACTTCTATTTTATCCAGAAGCAATTATTTTTGACTGAGTTCCTCTCAGGATGGACAAAGAACACAGTGGTTACTGCAGAGAGCATAAAATTACTGTACATTGTCTCTTATGATTTGTTTGCTTCCTAATGTCATTGAGTTCAATGTAGGTTCTTAGTTAGAAGCCCCGGAAATTATTTATTTTCTGGGGTTTCTTCCACAGGATCATGGCCAAAAATTTAATTTTGAGGGTGGATTGTTTTTAAAAAAGAAATCTTGCAGCTTTATTCAGTTTATGATTATTTTTCTAGATAATCTTATTCAGGTTTATAAAAGAGTCTATGAATAGACTTTTACAATAATATATCTGTGACATTTTGAACATCTACTTTTTTAAAAAAATGAACATAAAGTTATGAGATTGTCTTCATTAAGTCCTCACTTAATGATTAGTTGCTTAATGACTATTCAGTAACAAGGGATTTCAAAAAAGCTACTTATGACCTGTCGTCAAAGTCATGATTGTTACACACACACACACACACACACACACACACTCATGTGATTGCATTTTGGAATCTTGGCAACCACTGTAACCAGAAGTTACAGTGTGCCATGGTCACATGACTACAATTTGCAGAAAACTATTGGATATACTGGATTCACTTAATGAACACACAATTTGTTTAATGACCATGGTAATTCACAACTCTTGTAAAAACAATCATAAAATCAAATCAAGTCATGTGATGACCCACTTAATGACTGCAATGACTTATAACCAAAATTCCAGGCTCAGTTGTGCTCGTAAGCTCAACCTATTTTATTAATTCATAGCTCGGAAATGCAGAACTCTCATCTGACTTTAATTCTGATTTAATTCTGATTCTGACTTGTTAAATTATGTAAAATTACAGAAATAGTTCATCTGCATTGCTCAATTAATTTTCACTGGCTAGAAAATAATAAGCTAACCCTTTTAGAGTAAAATGAGATGGTATGAGGGCTTTACCATTCTACTATATTGATTGAAGGTTACTTTGCCACTATAATATCATTGCTTTGGAAACTGCCATATAAAATTAGATAACAAGAACAGCTTTAAATATGGTTTGAAGGGGAAAAAAGTAACTTTCATTCTTAACAATTCTCTGAAAAGCTATTCCCATTACTGTCTTGATTGTTCTGTCTGCTTTTTACTAATTGAAGCATGAAAATAATGTGAACTCAAAGTCATGGAGCTATAATATACCTATTAGTAAAAATGATACAGGGTAATAAAATGTGACAGAAAGTTGTTCTCTACTGAAACTCATGCTCTAACTCTTCTTGATAATCCATGCTAATTAATACTGCATTGATTCTGATCAAAATATACGTCAAGGGATCCTGAATGGGTTTTCATACCATCTTGAATATTTACTGTTCATGTTTGTTGCTGAAAGCTATTGTATTTAAAAATGGACCCCTAAATACCTTTTTAACAAAGGCTGACTCCAATGAAGGGGAGAAAAAGGAGAATGCTCTGAGTAAGATAGCAAATAAATTAGGAGGATGTTGTGTTAATCTGTTTGAAAGGTGTAAAAAGCACTTCTGGAAATCATATTCTCGACTCAACCTATTGTCAGGAGAAGAGATTAGTTAACCAGAGGATGGTTAACATTGATTTTGTGTGTATTTACTCAGAAGCAGGTCCCACCAAGTAAAAGAAGCCTTATGTTTCACTCTTAAATAAATACCCATAGGACTACTGCTTTAGTATTAATGAATCAATATTCACTGGCTGGGCTTATGGAATACACAATGCAGTCAGCTGTCATAATTCCTTACTGTTGATTCTAGGAATTATACTATCCTGGTCAAACAGCATTATTTCAAGGAATACAAAGTGCTATCTGCTACCCCGTGAAGTCTTGTGCCAAGGTTACTATCTTACATCAACTTTAAATCACAGTATTACCTGGTGCTTCACCCCCACTTTCTGTAATGTTAAACACACAGGAATAAGGACAATTTAGCTTTATTTTTAATTCTGTTGCAAGTGCCATTTTTTAAAAGAAGTGCTCAGTGAGTTTTCCATGCTGAGAAATTAACCCAAGGCTTCTTTGTGATCACTAGTCCCATTACCTGTGACTCTGCTTTCATGAATTTTTTTTTAACAAAGGCCAATTCCCCACTCCCATTTTTAAGAATAGCTGTGACCTAACTACCCTGTTCAGGTGAATTGTCATTACTTTTTGTAATTGTTTCATATGATATGTCCAAACATGGCTTGACAAATAATACTCTGTTCATAATATTTGGTGAATAATTCTATTGTAAATGTTTATTCTGTTCTAACATTCTTCTCATTGGTGCTAGAAAGTCTGGATTGAAGGTATACATGATTGATTGATTATGTGCCCTCAAGTCAGTTTTCATTCTTAGATAGATAGATATTCTCCATGGTTATATGCCCCTAGCTTAAGGTTTCGGATCTTCCAGTGATGCCACTTTCACAATCCATTCATCATCTTCTCTTTTCTTCTATCTTTCTCAGCACTACAAATTTTTGCATAATGTATTCAAAGTAGGATAATTTAAGTTTGCTCATTTGTGCTTTGAATGAGAACTAGAGCTTTTCTTAGATGATTCATTTGTTTCTTTGCTTGGATGTCCGTGGTATTCTCAGGGGCCATCTCGAACACCAACATTCAAAAGCATCAATACTCTTCATATCATATTTTTTTCTAAGTCCAACTTTTGTTTTCATAGACTGTCACAGGGAATATAGTCACTTGCAATGTTCTGTTCTTTGTAGGCACTTATAGAGATATAATGGCATCTGAATATCCAAGAATTTTCCAAGGGCTTTATGATTGCCATATCAAGGTTATTGATGGTTTTTCTCCAGTTTTAAAACCATGTTAATCTCCTTTCCATCCAGCATCTCTTCATATATATTCAGCATTTAGATTAAATAAATAAAGAGTGAATGTACAGCTTTGTCTCAGTTAGTTGCCAACCTGGAATCAGTCTGTTTCACTGTCCATATGGGGGTTTGCTAAGTATATGTAGGTTTCTCATGTGGACATTTATGCATTTTGGGATTGCCATTTTTTAATGAGTTCTAAAAATATGCTTTCTAGTAGTGTCCATAAGCCAAATGGTGGATCATAATCCTAACCTTAGCAGAAAGATTTACAAAAACCCTTTGGTTCAACCTTAGTTTTAGATTCTGCTTTCCCTGAAATTAAGGAAACTTACAAGATACTTTTGGGAGGGGGGAATTTTTGTCTCCTTTCTGCTTTTCTGCTTGGACCTACTGCCCAAGGCAGTTATTCATTTGGCCGAAATGACTAGCGTGGTTATTAAGGTCTTGTGGGAATAGTTTATAGCAGATAAGCGTGCTGAGAAAAATGAAAATAATAATGGCAATTTACAAAAGCATTTCTGGTGATGGATGCCTTTTTTTTAAAGTAGACTTGTTCTTTAAGTGAAGTAAATTTAGCTAGATTCTCAGAATAGCTGATTTCACTGTGCTCTAAATAAAGGTATGAAAAGCTGTGTCATGTAGACTCTGGCATGATAAATATATTGTTTTAGCAATAGCAATAGATTTATATAACACTTCATAGTGCTTTACTGCCCTCTCTTATGTGGTTTATAATGCCAGCATATTGCCCCCAACAAATTGGGTCCTTATTTTACCGACCTCAGAAGGAGGGAAGGCTGAGTCAATCTTGAGGGTCCTCAGGATCAAACTGGCTGTTTAATTAGAGAAAAGACAATATATACTTCTATTGCTGATTGGAAATCCCTTATAGACTTTTTCTTGAAAACAGAAAAAAAAAACCTTATCTATAGTTCTGACAATTAAGTAGGATATGATAAAGAAATGATAAAATCATAACATAACTTTAGAGAAAATATAAATCTAAAATTATAATTATAACTGCTATAGAAAGGCTGGAAATTTTATCTGATTTTTTTTTTTGCTATTTTCTATTTTTTTCCTACTTTTTTTTTCTTTTTCCACTTTAGTTTTCTCTTTTATTTCTTTTTCTTTTTTCTTTCTTCCTCTATTTTAATTCTAACTCTATTATGGTTAGAACTATAGTTTGACCCAGTTCTAGCATGTTGGCTAGTATTTATAGGTCTTAGAGAGAAATTGGGATGGGGGGGTGTAAAATTACTTCTAATATGCTAATGTTTTATTTTGTTGAGTTTTGTTTTTCACTTGCCTTATACAAGAAATCTGAAGTGTACATGCATGTCTCATAGAAAGTGGGTTATGGTCAAGATAAATAGCATTCACAGAAAAGACATTTGGAAAGATAATTCTAATACTTAAAAGACAGCAACTTAAAGCTTTTGGCAATACCATATTATTATTCTGGGTCACTGTTATGTTTCTATGCACCTTGGTACGTCCCTTTAATTGGATCTTTGCCTATGAAGGTCCAGCATAGTTGCATTGAAAGCTGACATTTCCAACAAACTGACCTTTTCAGGCCCAGTGATACTTCTATAATGATTATCCTCTTGCATTGTTTGGACACAATACCACATACTTCACAGCACATAAAGAATATAGACTTTGAAAACTATTCAAAATTTCCAATCTCAAGTTCACAAAATGAGAAAATTGGGTACAAACATTCATCAGAAGTGTTATTGTACAAGTATCGATTTGAATGCCCTTTCATTTCTCTGGGAAAGTGTTGTAGTATAGAGTCCTAAATTAACTTTTGTTCTGTTATTTTTTTTCTTCCAGTAACTATAAAAAGGTCAAATTCATTCATAAGCCTGAATAGATTTGCTAGATATAAGCAATAAGATAACAATCAACTTTCAAATAACCTTTAAAGAGACAGTATCATCCTCTATGAACAGTAATTGGTCTACTCATTAAGCAGGAGATAATTTCTTTCAAACTAACCTAAGCAAAAAAATGTATGGAAACACAATAAAGGGACACAATCTAAAACAAAGAAATGCAGTTTAATATAAGACATGTTCAAATTCTGCATGTATTAGGAATAACTGATAATGCAAAATAAATCCTTTATATTGTAAAGTCACAGAGATTTTACATTCAGGCTATCTTGGTGCAGTTACTGCCTTATATTGATGGAAAGTGGGAGAAAAGGAACAAGATGTATTCAAGGGTATAAACCGAAGAGGGAAGGAGAGTTGCAGGATAACTTTATTTCGTGATTTACAATTGAAGCTGAAAGCTAATTTATAACTTGATAATAACTAATAGCTTGATTTCTTGCACACAAACACACACCATTGCTTTGGAAGGTCAAGATCTGATTAATCACTAAAGAGTGTTTATTAGGTTGGGCTGAAAATGTTCCTTTGCAGTCCAGAAAAAGTAGGAGGAGTTCATCCATTTTGAATGGTCCCAGCACTCCTGCTATATCAATTTCCACTGTCCTCTAAGGAACTTATAAAAGCATTTCCACCTCCAGTTGAAAAACATTTTCAAAAGGAGACTTTACAAAGAAGGGGGAAGAAAAGCAAAGTACCTCATTCACTGGCAGGAGTTTAGCAATGTTGGTAAATTCATACCTTCAATATTTTTTTATATTGCTCTGAAGGGTGATGGATGGATTGTGTGAACAGTGTTTTCCTTTATTTTCTTCCCTTCTAAAGATCAGAGGGAGCTGAGAACAAACCAGCTTCTGAAGTTACTTCTATCTTTGTCAATAGCTTCATTGATTGCTCTCAGGGTAGCAATTTCTTACTTATTTTGCACCTTTCTATTAGAAGGACCACTTGTCCTAAATACGGTCTCTCTGTGTGTATGTTGCTGAGCAGCATCAAATGAAGCCTGTGGAAAATAGCTAAAGACATTACAAATATTATGCTATTCTATAATTTGATTCAGATAGTGAAAAAAAAATCTGGAAACAACTTTATTATACCTAACACAAGGTTTTAGTAAAACTTAAAGCCGAGATCTGAATACCTTGTATCAAGAGCTTCCTTGTTTGCTGTACATCCTTTCTAGCTTCCAGCTGATGGGGTTGCTTCTAGGGATGACAAATTTGTACAATATTTTGAAATAGGTTGATCACAAGCTCCTCTGCCCATTGATGAAGGAGAGAAGACCTGCTTTATGCTGAGCAAAATCAGGGCACCCCTGGTTTCAGGGGCCTCTTTTTCACTACAAACCTCACTGGGGATCCTACCCAATGCCTCAAACACTCAAATTGGAGCTGTATCTTCTTAATGTATTGTCTTAATCCAAATCTGATGTGAAGATAGATATATTTTCATACCTTAGCATTATTTGTGTTTCTGTTTTAACTGCGTATTTTTATTTATTTTATTTTATTTATTTATTTTGTCAAGCGATTATAAGATAACAGGTATAAGTATAAACATAGTTATGAATACATGAAATGGATACATATAAGAGAAATAAAAAGAAACAATAGGACAGGGATGGTAGGCACATTGGTGCGCTTATGTACGCCCCTTACAGACCTCTTTAGGAAAGGGGTGAGGTCAATAGTAGGCAGTCTAAGGTTAAAGTTTTGGGGTTTGGGGAAGAAACCACAGAGTCAGGTAGAGTATTCCAGACATTGACCACTCTGTTGCTGAAGTCGTATTTGGTGCGGTTTACCTTAAGTTTGTATCTATTGTGTGCTCTTGTATTGTTATAGTTGAAGCTGAAGTATTCATTGACAGGTAGGACATTGCAATGTGATATTTTATCTGCAATAAAGCTTATTGCAATAGAGCTTGTTATGAAAAGAGGTGGCCAAAATATCAATTCAAAAACAGCATAAAATAACAGACTATATTCAGTCATCCGCTTTCTTTACAAACAATTTACTAGCATAAAAATATTATCTTTACATAAAAGATTAAATGAAATTTTCAAATTAGAAGAAGATTGACTCCAGGCACTCTGTCTGAAATGTTTCAGGAAATGCAGGAAAAAAGCTATTTGTGTTGCTGTATTATTTGAGCCTTCGAAAATAGCTTTGATAATAAAATTATCAAGGGAAAGACAAAAATAACAGCAAAAAGAAAACCATTTCATACTGATGTCCTTGGAACCAAGAAATTGTTCTAGAAGTTCATTTTTTGAAGTAAAATGCTGCAAATATCACCTTAAAGCTAAATTATTGAATTTATTTAACATTTCCCAAAATATTGCTTCTAAGCTGTTGATTGCTGCATCATCTGTTGGATACAAATAATTAGGCAACCCAAGGATTGCCAAATATTTTCATCCAATAGATAATTGGATAATAGTATAACAAATGTGTTGTTACCAATGTTTGCCTGGATCTTTCCAGAGTCTAATAACATAATCAAATGGCTCTGAATGCTCTGCTGTTCCTAAAATAACAGCATTCATTTCATACGGTTCCCTTATGTTCTCTATTTTTAAAAAAATCTATTATTTTCAAAGGAGCACCATTATTTCTTGAAAAGAACACCTCACTCTTTATGTTTCATCGAAATCTGAGTCACTGACAACATTAGCCATAATAGTTGCTAAAGAATGCAGTTGCAGCATTGAAAATAAAAAACAAAGGTTTACAGTAATAAACTTGAATCATCTCACCACAGTGGTTGGGTTAAAATCAAATGATCCCACTGCATTTCTGCTTGATATTTCTTATTCATCTTTTTGCTGATTTGTCCCTCTGGAATTCTAAAAGTGGTTCCATAGATTCTTGTTCCAAAGTGTATGTGGACTGGGAAGAAAATTGTCACCTCAGATATAATGAATCTTGGAAAACATATACTAGAGAGAAAAGCTTGTTGGATGAAAGGCTTTTGCTATCCAGATAAATAAGCATGGATAAATTAACCAATTGCTAATGTTTTGTTTCCTCTTTGGGATCTTTGTTTTAAAATCCAGAACAGTCTGAACTTCACTTATCTCTCTACAAGAGAAGAAACTGTTATTTAATTCTGTATTGTTCTAAACATAAACTGTTTGAGTGCCTGTAGGTTTACTTGATGAGAAAAGTGACATCCTGAGGAAATACACCGCACATTCAAGACAAAAGTGTTATTAGTCCTGGCAGCTACTTTTGTGGCACAATTGATTTGAAAGCCCCTGGAAGGGCAGCATTTACTTCAAGCAGCTACCTTGACAAAGAGAGCTTGTTTCTTAAGAATTAATGTTTGGGGGTTTCTTTTCTTGGTGAAAGCAATTTGGTTTCAAATTTAAAACAATTAAATTAAACTACTCAGTACCACTACATTGACTGAGGTATAAACTTCAACAACATTGATGTCATTGGCCAATCAAATAGAAATAATTGTGACCAGTTCCTTGAATATGGAGCCTAGTACACTTTAAATACTTATTCACATTTGCATGTTATTTATGTACATAAGAGGATATCTAAAATTAATCAGGAAAGTCAAAATGGCCAAAGCTGTCTTCCTTTTAGTTAGACAGAATCAGAATAGTTAAATCTTAAATAGAATTGTTACCAGTTCAAGAAAGACACCATCAAGGCCGAAAGGTTGCCAATATAGTGAATGGCACAATATCATGAAATGTGTTAGAAAAAAGGAACATTTAGAAGATGGAAAATGCTGCCTAAATGACTAGAAGAAGGAACACAAAGCTCAAAAGAGAGATACAAAGTATCGGTGTGAACTTGAGAAAAGGTATCACTAATCCTCTCCAAGGAAAACTAACAAATGTCAATCAGTGGCTTTCTGGTTTTTCTTAAAGTAAGGTAATAACAAGATAAAGTTTTATAAAATGATGTGTGGTGTACTCACAATGAATAGAGCAAAATTTTGTTATCTATAATGTTAGAAGTTGTACAGTACCAGTCAGAAGGAAACATTTTCCCATCTTAAACTTATGTGAACAAGGGAATTATCTACGTATATAACATGATACTGTTTTTGCTATTGCTGCTGTCCTCTTCCTCTTTCTCCTTCTCAGTTTGTTTTCAACCTTGAGCCCAGAGAGCACTTTGGGAAATGAATAACAAAACCCAAAAGATGAGCAGTTAAAATCTGATTTAGTTGAAATAAATCTTAACCCATTTAGACTGCCAAGGTATTATTAAAGAGGAAAGACTTGACAGAAGAGAAATAATAAAAGAAAAAGGCATTTGTCCTTCCCAAATATAGAAAATGAATTAGGATATCCTTGGTGTGGTGAATGGCAAAATCTGCAAATAATAGGAGTGCAATTGGAATCAAAACCCAACCCTGTGTGTATGTGTGTGTATGTGTGTAAAGTTGATGCATGCATAAAGGAGGAAGATCTTAGATCCTGATGTCTTCAAAGAGGATGAAGGAGGAGGAGAATGACCAGAGAAAAAGGGTGTCTTGAGGTATTCTGTGTGAGCTGTGAAAGATAAAAAGATCATCTGCTAAATAGCTGCTAAGTGGAGCTAATGGTGGATTCGCTAATGATGCAGTGAATGCTGCAATGTGTAAGGACTTGGGCTTCATGACTTCTTAGGTCCCTTCCAACTCCATGCTGATGGCAAATAGTGTGTTCTCAAAGTTGTTGACTGGCTATACTTACCAACTTTATAGATTATATAAAACTGAGTTGACTACTATATATCTTAGAAAGCAGAGGTCAAATTCAAAACTATCTTAATAGGCTGGAGAAGTGGGCTTCAAGTAACAGACTGAAATTTAAGACAAAAAATAGGTATAGTTGGGGGGATAACAGATTTGACAATAGTACATTTAAAAAAAGATTGTAGTTGATTGCAAAACTGAATAGGAATCAACAGTGTGATGGATGCAAAGATGACAAATCTAATCGTAGCATGCAGATCACATCTAAGTAGTGTCCACTTAAGGGCATTTCATTTTAAAAAGAATTCAAAGAAATTACAATAGGTTCGAAGAAGGACAATAAAGATGTTCCAGGGACTCAGAACAAAGACCTCTAAGAAAAATGGAAAGAGTTGGGTATGTTTAGTCTTGAAAAAAAATACAGCTGAGAAGAGATATTGGAGTAGATTTTCAACACTTGAAAAAATATAATATTGAAAAAGATCAGGGCCTGTTTTTTTTATTCCAAAGTGTGCAGAACACCAGATAATGAATTTAAGTTACAGGAAGAAATGAATACTAGAAAAACTTTGCTGACAATAAAAGCATTTCAAGAATGGAATCAATTACCCAGAAAGCTGGCAGACTCTACTTCATTGAATGTGCTCAGACAGAGACTACGCAGCAATCTGTACAAATTGTTTAATTTGAATTCTTGTACTGAACAGTGGATTAGATTTGATGGCCCCTTCCAATTCTGTGATTTTAACTTTCAAGCAGAAAGTAGAAAGAAGAAGGCTATTCTCAAAATAAAGTATGCTATATGTTAGCAGCAATGGTGGGATTCAAATTTTTTTACTACCAGTTCTGTGGGTGCAGCTTGGTGGGTATGGCAGGGAAAGGCTACTGTAAAATCTCCAGTCAGAGGTGGTATTTGCCAGTTTTCCAAACTACTCAAAATTTCTGCCACTGGTTCTCCAGAACTGGTCAGAATCTGCTGAATACCACCTCTGGTTAGCAGCAAGAATGATGGCAGTGAAGTTATGGTCTTTAAAAGCAGTCATGATGTTGTCTTTATATTAACTCCAGTACAACAGGAAATATGCCTCAAAATATCAAGTTGTTGGGGAATGAAAAAATGATGCTCCTACTTGAGGTACATCCTGCTTGAGGGGCTTCTAAAATAATAAGCTGAACATAACGTTCATTTTCAATTTTTATACTCATAAGTCTAGAACTACCTGTGTACTTGAAGCAGCCATTGATTTCAATACCATTATATAATTCGGTTGCTGGAGAACCTTCTTCCATTTTTCAGCTTATCCCACTTTTAAGTAACTAATGCAGCAATATTGTATACTCATCCTTGGGGAGGGGAGAGCATAATCACAACAGGCCTCCCTCTTCCTTTCCTTTCTTTCTTTTTTCTTTTTTGCTGGAAGAAATAAAGAACCAATTGTTGTTGTTTTTTGCTTGTTTTCTTTGATGTCATCCTGTACTGTGTCTTGCTTGAAATGGGAAAGTAAGTGAAAGCATGTATTGTCAAAGGAAGAAAATAAGTGAACTTGAAAATATTCACAGATGGCCACAATGCACTCTAGGAAAAAAAGACATTTTTTTTCACAGGCTATCTTTTGCTCTAACAGTTTAAATATTTCATTTTTTTCCTATTTGGAAAAGCAGTTTTTCTACTTATCATTTCCATAAGTTGACAAAATTGCTGAAAATAAATGGCGATCAGTACAAACAAAAATGTTTCTTCTTTTCAGCACCTCTTTATTTTGTAAAAAGTAAGATAGATAAAAATGGAATTGCTTGATACTAGACTTTTGGTAGAACAGGCTTGTGAAAGGAACTCAAAATGTTATTTCTTCTTCAGTGGGTACTTCTTCAGAATTTGCTATGCACATTTATTTTTAGTAATATTGGTTGTCCCCAATGCTGCATAAAGTTAATAATCTCACAGCCAATTCCACTTCACTAAAAGATTAGAATGAGACATTGCCTTTGACACGATTAAAGTTATTTCAAAGTGATATAGGAAATTTATCTCATCTAAAGACATAAATACTTATATGTTGTAACTATATTTGGAAAAACATCATGAGTAAATATCAACAGAGCTCCTTCTCCTCTCTTTTTCTAGCTTTTAAAAATTACTGTTAAGAAAACAATTGGGAAGGAGGCATGTTACCAAGCAGAGAGCAGAGCAGAAGAAAGCAAAGCACCACCTTGAGCATAACCTATATTTCAGCAAAGCCTCTGAAATTTATTTCATGCCTAGAAGCACTGTTGAAAAAACAAGCTATACTTGAGGCCGATATTTTGCTTTCTTGGCAGCATACTTTCCTCTCAGGCATTCTTACAAAAATAAAACACTGGATAACTGAAACCTAGTATTTTGCTTGCCTTCTGGGATATGGGTGTTTTGTGATGGATCAAATCTACTATTACAATTAATTGGGAGAACACCCACGACATGCTTTCAAAAATTTACATGTGCTGTGTTCCGGTTTGAGCTTCTTCAGCGACAGACAGAAACCTCGTCTCTGCGAGGCTTTGATCCATGCTCGCCGCTGGAGCACCCCGAGCCGGCTGGCTTCGGGGCTAAGCCACCCCGTAGAGGTGGTGAAGAGGGGGGAGACTGCCTGCAGGGTTGAGGAGAGCCGCATCTCTCCTCCCCAGTTGGCCATTACTCCCTTTCCCGAAGGCGGTTGCAGCGGTGGTCAGAAATGGCCACCACAAAGAAGAACTCGACCAGAAAAGAATGTGCAGGAGGAAGATAAGAGGAGAAGGTTTTGGTTGACTGGGTCAAACAGCAAAAGCAACAAATAAGGTACCCTGGAATTGAAACTATTAAAAAACAATAACATTGTTCCCTAAGAAGATTTTTAAGCTGCGAAGGAGAGAGAAAAGGGAAAAGATTTGGTTTTTTTTTCTCCTTTTCCTATACTGACAGCTAAGAGACAAGTAAGAAATTGGAAAAAAATCCACTTTGACATCAATAGGCATTTAATGCTGAAAATAAAAAGTCAAAGGGATAATAAAGATTTCTGGATAATTAAAAGCTTTTGAAAACAGGAAAGGAGAGAGGAAGAATAAAAGGGCAGGATCTGGAAGGGAGGAGACTGCCTGGAATTAAAAAAGAACTTATAGCAAAATCTCAACAAGACTTCCAAAAGATACATTCTAACTGAAATATCGCAACAAAAACTCCAGGAAGAGAAAGTCGAAAAAGAAATAAGAAGATATAACTCGGGACTATCTGGATTACTTGATGATTTCTGGATTCTTAGTTATTGTTTTGAATGACTAAAATCAGTCGGGTGGTTGTTAAAACTGTTTAAAACGGCTCCACTTTTAGAAGAACTGAAAATGGAACTTAAAAAGTACAAAGAAGATGCACAAGAAAGGAGAGGTTTTTTTGGCTTCGTATTTCAGTTTTTAGAAATGGAGATTTGGAATTATGAGAAACAACAAGAAATGCCTGCAGAACAAGAAGATTGCGACAAAGAAGAAGCCATCTTTAATGAACAAGTAATCTTAGATGGGGGGAAAAAAGGAAAGGGGGGGAAAGAGAATGGAAAGTTTAAGATTGGGAAAAACAACTCCAAAAAAAATATAGTGAAAAATAAGTATAAAATCAGAAAGCAACAGAAGACGGAAATGCAGAAGAGAGAATTGGAAATAGAGAGACAAGGGGGTAAAAAGGGGAGGGAGAAGATGAGAGGGAAGAAAGAAAGGAAAAGAAGTCATAAAGGACAGAAACAAAATACAGAGAAACAGGGCCTATTTAGAGATAATGGGTGAAGATTTAATGGAAAAAGGGATTCTGCAAAGATTCATAAGATAGTATGGTTATATTAGAAACAGAAATAAGTTTAGAAAATATGAAACAATGTATGATTAAAATGTCTGATAAAATAGCTATCATAATTCAGTGGAATGCTTGTCAATAAATAAATGTAATAAAAGGTATATTTAATGATTTATAAAACATACGTGAAGAGAAATAAGGGAAAATTAATTATTATGTGTTTTTAAGGAAGTATGATATTTAATTGAAAAGAAGTGTTAAAGATGTTAAGATTTTTTTTTTTTTGAAAACAGTTTTATTGATTTTGACAACAAACAAAAACACATAAAACATAAAAACATCATCCTTTCCTTCATAAGTTTACAGACAGTGTATCGGTTGGTTTACCACTTTTTTTTGTGCATCCATTTCATAGTCTCCATTGTAGTTATATTACATAATAGCTCATATTATCAATCAACAATTATATAGCCTGGTATCATTATTAAACAATCATTTAACTATAATTTTATTAATTCATACTTTAGCGAGATAACTATAGTTTACTTAATTTATTTTATAGCAAGTCATAAAACCATGCCTAGTCTATCTTAATAAAATTTTATAAAGATAATATCAAAGAAAAAAAAAGAAATATATATTCATTGTTTCCTAAAATTCTAAATATTCTATTATTATATTTTATTATCTAGCCATTGATAGAAAAGGTCCCAAATTTCATAGAATTGTTTATCTTCTTGTTCTCTAATTTCAAATGTCAATCTACTCATTTCAGCACATTCCAATATTTTTTTAATAATTTCTTCCCGTGATGGTATTTTCTCACTCTTCCAATTTTTAGCAAATACAATCCTAGCCGCTGTTAATACATTTACAATCAAATATTTCAAATTTTTATTGTATGTATCAGGTAAGATTCCCAATAAAAAAATCTCTGGTTTTAAATCTATATGTTTCTTTGTCATTTTTTCCAACCATATGCGAATTTTAGTCCAATATTTTCTAGCATCCTCACAAGTCCACCACATATGGTAATGTGAGCCAGGTATCTGATGACATTTCCAGCATTTTTCAGATTTATTCTTGAACATTCTTGCTATTCTTGTCGGGGGGAAATGCCACCTGTAAAACAAAAGATGTTAAGATTTTAATGATTATTTCATGATAGAACTGAACTGGAACGGAATGAGGGTTTATAATTACATATATTTACAATCTTTTTTTTAAAAAAAGAATATAGTGTGTATTATAAGAATGTACCAAGCAGAATTCGATTGGAAGTTATGTATTATGTATTATATTGAAGGTCATAACTTTGAGGTATATATTGAAGTTTAAATAAGAGTTGAATGGATGTAATTAAAAGATATAAAGGTGTCATACTCCAATTAGTAACTACAGGAGAAAACTTGTTTAATGAGAAAAGATAATATGAAATTGAAACAGAACAGACAAAAGTATAAACATAATGATTTGAATTGAGATGAGATAATCAAATTAAAAAGCAAGAAAATCAAAAGAGGGGAAAAACTATATAGAAAATGTAAAATAGTATAAGATAAGGAATAGAATACAAAAAGGAGCATGAAATTGAGTTTTGTGTCCGTATAAAGAAGTTCAACCTGGGACCATGCTATTTTCAAAAAAGATGTTTTACTTGTATTTTATATGTGTGAAAACCCAAATAAAACTTTATTTAAAAAAAAAAAATTACATGTGCTTAGTTAGAAGCCAGAAAGGTTTTAGACATCTGCCTTTCTGGATCACAAAGCATTTCTGTTTACAGCACAACAAATCAGAATATCATCAGTTAAATAGCTAGCAGTAAATTATCATTGCCTTTGTAGAGGTGTTTAAAGGGAGGGTTGTTAAAAAAGTAATAACACTAACACTTACAGTATCTATGTTAACTATCACTGTTTTATCTCAGCACAATTTTTAAGTCTATCCATATACTTTCAGTTTAACAGAAAAAAAGATTGTAAAACAGTAATGAAGAAGTGCCAATACTTTTAAAAAGAGTAAATGTTATATGTTCTCAAGGAACACATTGGTAAAAACTTGTAAATAGAATTCTATGTAGGAAAGGACAAGGATGTTGACTAGAGCTCCCTCAATTAATTTTATATATACTCATCAGTGGTGGGATTCAAATATTTTTGCCACTTGGTGGGCGCACTTTGCTTGCGTGCACACACTTTGCGTGCACGTGCGTGCCAAATGTGCACTTTGCACAGAGGTGTTTGCGCAGGCGCAAAGGCGTTCTAACTTGCCTCCTGCAAGCCTGCATGATGCCGGTCGCTTCATCAGCTGCCGTGCAGCACTATTCTGTGCCGCGCAAAGCAGCTGCGCTTCAAATTCAGCGGATAAAAGTGAGTATGGGAGCCCAGGTGGGTGGTTGGGCCCAACAGCAGAGTGGTGGAGAGAACCGATTCGGTCTCCGCTGCTCATCGCTGCTACCGACTCGCCAGAACCGGGCTGAATCAGTAGAATACCACCACTGATTCTCACACATAATCAATCCCACTTTACTTCCAAACAGAGAGAGGGGAGTACAAAATGGTAATCTTAGCACATAATTTTCAGTTATATAGTTTGCTTTACCTTTGTTCAAAAAAAGTAAAAGAGTTCTTATTTCCTTAAAAAAATATTTCTGCACATTCAAATTTTCAACTGTAGGTATTGCCCAGGAATAGCATGAAGCTGATAACTTTTCATTCAAGCAAAAGAAAGGTTACATAATTTAATCTTACCCATGATACTTAAGAGGTAAAATTTGGTTTTCAAAAAAAATTAAAATGAAACGTATATATTGGTGGTAATAATGACCATATTTTAAGCTTCTTGAGAGTCCTGGCATGCTTTTGCTTATTTACCTTTAACCTAGTAATCAAAATAAGGTATCTGCCTATTTTCTTAGTCCTGCTGTTATGTTCAGTTAGTGCACCTAGAAGAAATCAAATTATTCATAAAAATCAAAAGAACTATTTATATAACTATCTATAGTATACAGTGGTCAAATTGGAACAGTTATGTTTCCGCTATGTCTTTCATCCTCTTTCCAAACTCCTTCACTGTCATTTAACTTTCCCAAAATTGTTTAAGGGTCAAGAGACATTGTATTTAGAAGGCAAATCAGCTAACCTTGGCAAATTGAAATTGATCCAGACAAAATCAGTAGCTCTGCTGGCAATCTTTGGAATCAGACTTTTTTTTTTCTGTTTGGAAACCAAAAGGTGAGGTCTGCATCTGTGCCATTCAGCTGCCAAGTCCAGAACAAAAGGAAGAGTGAGAACCAATGCCAAAGTCAGGAGATAAATTCCTGCCAAAAGAAAGAAGCATGAGGTGGTGGTGTACCAGTACTTTGAAAATGGTGGGATTGCTTAGGAATGGCCAAACAGTGAACCAGAAGCCTCTGCTCATGTGTGCGTTTTATATATTGCCAGACACATTGATTCAGGCTGAAGATGTAAGAAATGCAGGGGGGTTCAGCTCCTGCCAGCTCTGGAAGCAAATCAGATCTTCAGTGGAGCCAGAGACAGTCCAAATTTAATAACAGCGTGGCATGACTTATCATTTTGGACTTCTCTCTTCCATTTAAACAGGTGGCAAAGAAAATAATTAGAAACCACTGCTGCTGTCTAATTTGGAAGCCAAGCAATTATTGAGCTATTATGACCTGCATATAGACAAACAGAGGATCCTTACAAGTCGAATCAGGCTGAGGAACAGGATAAAAGAAGATATTATTTTTGTAGAGAATGAAATATACAGTATTTCACCCTAATGAAATCAATGCATTTTAAACTGAGAAGCCCAAATGGGGTGTCTACAGAGAGCTCCCATAGACTTCAGACATTACCTAATGTTCAGCGACTGTTAGACAGTGATGCTTTTAAGGTAAAGGACTAATGATACCAATGTAACATATCAATCAAACAAGAATAGGGATGCACATTTATTTTTATGGCAAAGGAAATAAACTACTTTTGAGCTCAAGCTGCTCTTGGCCTAAAATTGTCACAATGAAGAGATGCCAAGAAACAAGGAAAAGGCCTGGACAAAAATATTTAACTTGATTTCAATTTAATACAAGTTATATCACATTGCTTAAATATAGTCTATTTATTAATGTACTAATTATTAATTATATGAAATTTAATATAAGTCAAAAACTGCTCTAGATGGATGGTTCATACAATATCAAAAAAGATAATAAAAGTACTGTGTGAAATACCTGTGAACAAAATGGCATTGAACCACTCAATATATAACATGTACAAAGACTCATCCAATATGGTAGCCCCATCTGCCATAACCCAAGGCTGTGGTGACATCTTCAAAGCCTTTAGAGCCATAAATTAATGCAGTTATTTCCTAAATAATTCTGCTTTTTTAAATGTTCATTTACACGAATCAGCAAAATTTAGAGAGTTTCTGTGGGGTGTATCTTATATTTGTGCCTGATTATTTTAATTAATAAAATATGGACCCATAAATATTCTACTAACTTCAAACAATATCAGTCTGAGCAAATTTTATTTACCCAGTGCTATGGATATACTTCTAAAGAAACTGCTCTATCATCTTCCACTCTGATTAAATAATAAGCTACCTTAAATGACCCTGTGGATCTAATGGAAAATTATTTACCAGAGTAAAGGATTATTTTTTGGCTTAGATTTTAGCTTCAGGTTGTTAATTTTAGATGTTATTAACTAAATAGTGGAAAGAAATTTTGGCTGCAAACATTATTGCTCTGAAAATGGAACAGATCACTAGGAAAATAAATTCTATCTTATGCAAAGGTTCATAAGATTCTTTTCAATTCCTCAATTAGCTTCAACACTGAATATATATTTAAGGTTGAAAATATTGATTTTTGAAGTCTCTCACAATCCTGAAGCATCTAAGCATATACATCATCGAGAAAAAAATCTGCACTAGGCTTATAGCTTACATTTAAGATTAATGTCATAGTATAATATGCCTTTATATTACAACCTTGGTTGCATTTGCTGTCACAGACAACATGTCCAGTTAAAGCATTTTTGTAGCAGCGTTTTACTGTGAATTGTAGAGCCAGTTGTACATTGTTGTAATGAAGTAAGAAGGAAATATTGCCATATATTATTAATTGTAACAGTATTGCTGTATTGATGGTTTGTGTTACATGATTTGGATTATTTGACATGTTTTTATTCTGTTTATCCTTACGATGTTGTTTTGTGTTAATGGTCTTGCTAACCATCTTACATTTGATTGATTATAGTGACATAGTTTTGAATGAACAAAGACTATAGTCTGAGTAGGCAGGTTACACACCACTTTAAATAGCAATAGCACTTAGACTTAATATACCACTTCATAGTGGTTTACAGCATTCTCTAAGTCAGTGGTCCCCAACCTTTTTTGTACCAGGGACCGGTTTCAAGCAGAAAATTTTTTCAAGGACCGGGGGGGGGGCGGCGGGGGGGGGGGGGGGAGAAGAAAAGGAGGCTTCGCTCTCTCGCTGCTCCACCATCCAAGGAAGAAACTGCTTCAAAGAAGCGGGGGCTTTTCCTGTCGCCGCAGCTATTCTGAAGCGCCCGTTTCACCCCCCCACCCCCCCGCCGCGCGCTTCAATCCACAGTGTCCCGTTCTGCCTGCCTGCCTGCCTGCCTTAGTTTCTGGTTGTTTGGGAGCAGCTTCGGCTGAGAATAATAACTATTCGCCTCTTTTACTCAGCTGAAGCTGTTCCGATTCAACCATTAACGAAGGCAGGCAGGCAGGCAGGCAGAACAGAGCACTGCGGGCGGGCGGGCGGGCGGGCGGACGGGATGGGGGTGGGGGAGAAACGGGCGCTTCGGGGAAGCTGCGGCGACAGGAAAAGCCCCCCGCTTCTTTGAAGCAGTTTCTTCCTGTGCTGGTGGAGGAGCGAGAGAGCGACTGAGGGAGCTGACCCAGAGAGAAGGACAGGCTTCAGTTGCTTCCTCCCTCCCCTTCTTTCATTTGTGTCCTTGATCCCCGATCCCAGCAGCATTCACCGAAGGTGAAGAAAGCCGCCATTTTTTTTAAAAAAAAATTCTTTGCGGCCCGGTAGAGAGTGCTCCACGGCCCGGTACTGGTCCGCGGCCCGGTGGTTGAGGACCCCTGCTCTAAGTGATTTACAGAGTCAGCATATTGATCCCAACAATCTGAGTCCTCATTTTAGCTCGGAAATCTGGAAGGCTGAGTCAACCTTGAGCCTGTCAGAATCGAACTCCTGGCAGTGGGCAGTGAATTAGCCTGCAATTCTGCATTCTAACCACTGCGCCACCACAGTTCTTAAACCAGCATTGTACCATTAATGTGCAATTATACTTATATGGGTATTTCATGAAAAGTCTCAGCACATAGGTGCCATAGACATGACTGCATTCTAAATAGCTAGTAATCAGCTTGAATGTATTCTCATGAAAGTTCTCCTTTTTTCCATATTTTTTTTCTTAATAAAAGTTTTATTTAAGTTTTCACAAAACATACAAATACAAATAAAATATCTTTTTTTGAGAACAGCATGGCCCCGGGTTATCACTTCTCCATACAGACATAAACTCAATACATATTTATCTTATGCATTCTAATCCATATCTTATAACTATTTTCACAATTTTTTCAATAGCTTTTCCTTTTCTTTACTTCCTATAGCTTTATTTTGAATTATCTCATTCCTTTCTTAATTCAATTACATATCTTTTTCTAATTTTTAAAATTTTTCTAATCAATGTTTTTATACTTTCGTCTGTCCTGTTTACAATTTCATATTATCTTTTCTCATAAAACAAATTTTCCCTTGTAATTACTAGACTGGAGTGTAACACCTTTGTATCTTTTTTCAAATCTTATTTAAAAATTTAAGTTACATCTGTACAGTTATAACATTCATTTTCTAACCTCTATTTTATAACACATACCTATTTTCAATCGAATTCTGCTTGGTACATTCCCTTAAAATACACACTAAATTCTTAAAAGAAAAAAATATATATTTATATATATATCTGTGTATATATGTATAACAATAGTAAATGGAATAATAATTCTATTCAAGTACAGCTCTGCCATTAATATTAATAACTATTTTTTACATTTCTTTTTCTTTTAACAAACATTACCTACTAATATCAGTTGTCCTTCACTTTAATCGTCTATATTTCATATTTTTCTTATTACTCTCTTTAAATAAAAAACCAAACAATAGTTATTAACAGTAGTCAATAAAGTTATTATTCTTATTCAAGTTCATCTTATCAACTGATAAAAATCTTCCATGTTTCTTTTCAGTTTTTTTTAAACGTTCTTTTTAAATCATTGAGAGCCTTATTCTCTTTACAAACAAACATTCCACTACACATCAATAGAAATTTTTTCTGTCACTTTAATCATCTAACATATTATATAACAATGTTATCCCATGCACCCTTGCAGAATCCTCTCCTTAAGTTAAATTTTAACCATTGTCTCTATGTCTTTTAAATAGGTTTATACCTTTAATTCTTGTACGTTTTTCCTGTACCTCTATATCTTGTTTCTGTCTTTTGTAGCTTCTTTTCCTTTCCCTCTTCTTCTCCCTCTCCTTTTTATTCCCTTTTCTATCTGATTCTCCCTTCTGTGATCCTCCATTCTGCTTCTTCCTGATATTATGATTACTTTTCAAATTACTCTTTTTTTGGTTGTTGCTTCAGTGCTTAAATTTTTAACTCCCTTTCCCCCCTTTCCCCTTTTTACCCCGCTTAAAATTGCTTGGTCATTAAAGATGGCTTCTTCGTTGTCCCGCCCTTCTCGTTCTGCCAGCGTTTCTTGTTGTTTTTCATAGTTCAAGATCTCCATTTCTAAAAATTGAAATACGAAGCCAAAAGATCCTCTTCCATCTTGTGCTTCTTCTTTTTGTTCTTTAAGTCTCATTTTTAACTCTTCAAAGAGTGATGCCATTTTAAAAAAATTTAAACAACCCCCAGTTGATTTTATTTTATTTCATTAGGATCCTCCATCCAAAGTTCCAGGAATCATCCAATAATCCAAAACTGTTTCTTGCTTCTTTTTTCACTTTCTCTTTCCAAGGGCTTTGTTCTCTTGTAACAAAGTTTCAGCTACAATGTATCTTTTGCAAACCTTGTTAAAATTCCACTATCATTTTTTTTTTTAAAGTTCCAGGTGGTCTCCTCCATTTTCCAGATTCCACCCTCTTTTTTCCTTTTTCCCTCAGCTGCTTTCTTTCTTTTTTTAAAGAAAATTTTTAAATTATCTAAGAATCTTTATCCCTTTGACACTTTATTTTCAGCTAGAAATAGCCTATTAATGTCAAAGTGGATTAGTATCAATTTCTTATTCGAATCTCTTCTTCTTAATGTTCCAAGTCAGTTAAAACTATCGATGTTAGAGGAAAAAAAGCCAATTCCATTTCCTTTCCCTTTCTCTTTCATAGCTTCAAATCTTTTTTAGGAATAGTATTAGTCTTTAAAATTCAGGTTCCAGGTACCTTAAATAGATGTTCTCCATTCAACCCAGTCAGTTAAACTTTCTCCTTTAAACTTCCTCATGCACAATCTTATCCGGTAGGGTTCTTCTTTGAGGTGGCCATTTCTGACCACCGCTGCAACCGCCTTTGGGAAAGGGAGTGATGGCCAGCCGAAGAGGAGAGATGCGGCTCTCCTCAACCCTGCTGATGGCTCCCCCTTCTTCACCACCTCTACGGGGTGGCTTCAGCCCAAATCCGGGAGGCTTGGGGCGCTCCAGCGGTGAGCATGGATCAAAAAAGCAGACGATCGCGATTTCGGTCTGTCGCCAAAGAAGCACAAACCGGAAGTCCCTTTTTTCCCCATATTTTTGTATGATAGTACTAGAGGAGTTCCAACAGTTATAAGAACATGTAACTGGAAACACCAATATGGCTTAGTGGCCAGGTTTTATTCACTTAAAGAAATATTTGGAACAACTTTGAGTTCTTATCATTCTTTGCTTCTTAAGGAATGAAGCAATGTTGGCACTTACTGTGCAATATTCCGTTTCCTTTTTGGGTATTGGATTAGATCAGCAAAAATAAAATGCATTTGCATATAGCATAAGTGGGCATAAAGTTGTACAGGAATCAGGCAAAAAAAAAGTAGTTGTACTTCAAGATGAATTGCTTTGTGAATATTAACTTCATTCATATAGCCACAGGTCCCTGTGATGATGCACACAGCAGAATGGGAAAATAGCAACTGTACATATTTGAGAATGTTTTACATTAAGGAATAATCTGCTTCAATAAATTGAAAACTAAAGATAATGGAATTACCAGCATATTCTAAACAAATACTGCAATAAATAGCAAAATTCAAGGTAATTGTTTTGTGATGGAAAACACATATACTTGTTCAAATTGCTGTTAGCTTTCAGGTTGCATTTGCTCACTAATAATCCTTCACTATTTTCCATTTAAATAAACCACCCTAAGGACAGAAACCGACTACACAGCTTCATTTTATTTTGTTTATTTATTATTTATATTTTTATTTGTCAATTGCTTTCAAGATAATAGGTATAAGTAAAAACATAGTTATCAATACATGGATACATATAAGAAAAATAAAAAAATATAAAATAAACAATAGGACAGGGACGGTAGGCACGTTGGTGCGCTTATGCACGCCCCCTACAGACCTCTTAGGAAAGGGGCGAAGTCAATAGTAGACAGTCTAAGGTTAAAGTTTTTGGGGTTTGGGGAAAAAAACCACAGAGACAGGTAGAGTATTCCACACATTGACCACTCTGTTGCTGAAGTCGTATTTCCTGCAATCAAGTTTGGTGCGATTAACCTTGAGTTTGTATCTATTGTTTGTTCTAGTGTTGTTATGGTTGACGCTGAAGTATTCATTGACAGGTAGGACATTGCAATGTATGATTTTATATACTATACTTAGGTCGGAGTGAAGGTGGCGTAGTTCTAGTTTTCTAGGTCTAGAATTTCGAGTCTGGTGGCATAAGGTATTCTGCAACGTGTAGAGGAGTGGAGAACTCTTCTTGTGAAATATTTCTGGATTTTCTCAACTGTGTTAATATCAGATATGTAATGTGGATTCCAGACTGATGAGCTGTATTCGAGTATTGGTCTAGCAAATATTTTGTATGCTGTAGTTATTAGTGTAATATTACCAGAGAAAAAGCTACGTAAGATTAGGTTAACAACTCTTAACACCTTTTTGGCTTTGTAGTTACAGTGTCCTCTAGCACTTAGGTCATTTGAGATGAGTACTCCAAGATCCTTGACAGAGTTTGGATCATCAACAAGGTCTTGACTATTCAGCCTGTATTTTATTTTCTGATATATTTTTTTTGCCAATATGTAGGACAGAGCATTTATTTGTTGAGATTTGAAGTTGTCATTTGTTTGACCATTCTGATATTTCATGGAAAATGGTTTCCTATAAGTTTCTGTACTTTTTTTTTTTAATAGATTAACACCAGGAAGTTTAAGCATTTCCATATCTTCTTTCAGCTTCTTCATCTCAATTTCATATAAACTTAACATTATTTCCACATATGTAAACAATTGTGAAAGTTGTGATATCATTCACTACTCAAAGATTTATACAAATAAATAAAGCATGTATGAATTCTCCCTTTAGCATTTCTTCTTTAATTCCTTTTATTGTCAATCATATAATTTAGTTTTTAACCCTTCATCATCTTCACAGTTTTCTGCATTCTTTCCAGTTCCTTTGTGAATAATGGATATTGACGAACATAGAATTTCTTCTAATCTTTATACTAATGGTTGATGCAGCCCAAGTTCGTATTACACATAGTCTTCATTTAATAGCCACAATTAGGACCAGCAACTCAGTCATTAAGCAAAGTAGTCACTAAGTGAAAAATCAAATTTTACTTTCCTTTCTTTACAGACCTGCACAAGTCGTAAATGTGAGAACTCTTCACAAAATTACTTTTTAACCACCATCATAATTGTGAATGGTTGTTCAACAAATTATTTGCTAAATGAAGTCTACCTATATTTCTTTTGACACTCGTAGAACACCAGTGCTTCATGCTTAATCTATACTCTACTACAATGCCAGATCCCTTTCACAAATTTTCACTCATGTTTCTCCTTTGGAACAGCATCACTCCAGAGATTAACATAGCCACTACCGTAATCTTAATTAAATGACCTTTCAGAATCTTCCCACCCCATCCCCGCTGACAAAAATCATTAAGGAACATGCATTGAGTATAATTGTTCAAGCAGCTGTGAATCTATCTAGTTAGTGAGATCATCCAACCTCCATTGTTCCATTTTAGTTGGTTAGCTGTAGTTTAAATCTCATGGGTTCAGTCCCTATTTTAGAATTAAAATGAGCTCCTGGAGAAAGAAGTGGAATATAAAATTAATTTATGCATTCTAACTATCAGTGAATTTGGACCCAAACTATTATATTTGTGTATATGGATCTTATAGAAAAAAATGTATTAATATTCTTCCTCCAGTCTGCATCTGACTGTAAAGCAATTGATTCCAGGTCATCTTGTTTCCTTCATTTGATTTGAAGCCCATTGTTGTTATAATAGATGGAACCATGGAGAAATGGCAAGCACGTCTACCACAGTGAATACATTGTGGCACTGTTATGAAAAACATACTATGTATACTACTTTAAATAAACATTTGAGAAAACCATAGCAAGTCTCATCTGACTTATATATGCCCTGCTCCTATGCTTTCCTTTTACTGAAATAACACAATTTTAAAATGTATTTTTATGCTTCTTTATAAGACTATGTGACTTTATTACTGTTAGTAACCTAATGTAGACAGTATAGTCTACAGTATAGTCTGAGTCACTATCCTTGCATTTCTCTTAAATGCCATGGCTGTCAGGTGAAAATATTACAACAGTAATTTCTAGATTTATTTTGTGATCCATTATTACTCCTTTTTATATAGCAAATGATGGGTATCATTCAGCAAGGATACCTTAGAAATGATAATAGCTAAGTAAAACTCAGTCAGAATTAAACATTATACATCAAATGGAGTTTCTACAGATTTCTCCCACTAGACTTAATGTAAGACTCTGACCCTTATGATTTTACAAAATTGGGTCAAATTTTCTCTACATGTTCTCTGGTCTTCTGACATTTTGCCCAATGCCTGTAATAGCAAGCAAGGCTTTATCAGTTCTTGCCAAAGAGATAACTACAGCTTTTGAATTCCAATAAAGAGATACCGTATATACTCGAGTATAAGTCGACCCGAATATAAGCCGAGGCACCTAATTTTACACAAAAAACCTGGGAAAACTTATTGACTCGAGTATAAGCCGAGGGTGGGAAATGCAGCAGCTACTGGTAAATTTCAAAAATAAAAATAATTAATTTGGGAAACAATCTCACTATCATGAAAGGTTTAATTGATTCACTAACCCAAAAAGAAGATGATGATGACAGCTGGAGGCAGGAGTCACTCTCTTCCCCTCCCTCGGAGGCCCCTGAGTCAGGAGTCGCTACCGCCGGCGCGGCCCCAGTCCCGCCGCCTCCGGAAGGGAAGGCAAAGCGCTTTTGCCTTTCCCTTCCGGCTGGGGCTGTTGGGAGTCGCTGCCGCCGGAGCGCCCCAGTCCGCCGCCTCGGGAAGGGAAAGGCAAAGCGCTTTTTGCCTTTCCCTTCCCGGCTGGGGCTGTTGGGAGTCGCTTGCCTTTCCCTTCCCGAGGCAACGGGACTGGGGCCACGCACCGGCGGCAGCGACTCCCAACAGCCCCAGCCGGGAAGGGAAAGGCAAAAAGCGCTTTGCCTTTCCCTTCCCGAGGCGGCGGGACTGGGGCCGCTCCGGCGGCAGCGACTCCACACCATTTTTTTTCCAGAGGGGAATCTGACTCAAGTATAAGCCGAGGGGGATTTTTTCAGCACAAAAAATGGGCTGAAAAACTCGGCTTATACTCGAGTATATAATTGAATGGTCTGTGTCTCCAGAAAATAATATTTTAGTCCAGTTGCTCTATATTGTATTGAACCCAGAACTTTCCCTGTAAAACAGTTTTGTTAAGCTGCCATAATCAGTATTAGTGTTTTCTCAGCACATTATTTTTCTTCAGTTTTGACGCATTTGCAGGGTGACAGTTCTAAAATGTATACCTTTGTACATTAAATTTACCTCTTGCCCTAGCAATGATTGCCATTTTATCATGCATTATAAGTTTATGAAGCCCTTTGTTTGCATTATAGTATCATGATACTGTAATAAATATAGCTGAATCAGAAGTGGTATTCAGCAGGTTCTAACCAGTTCTGGAGAACTGGTACGGAAATTTTGAGTAGTTCGGAGAACTGGCAAATACCACCTCTGACTGGAGATTTTACAGTATCTTCCCCTGTCACATCCACCAAGCCACACCCACAGAATCAGTAGTAAAAAAAATTGAATTCCACCACTGAACTGAATAATTTACCACAGAAAGGGATGTATGCAGAGGTGGGCTGCTGCCAGTTCTCTCAGTTCTAGCAAACCAGTAGTTAAGATTAGGCACAGTGGCAAACTGGCAAATCCCAGCACTGGCTGTCCCCACCCCACCTGTTTTTCGGCCCGCTTTTTGGGCCATTTTCAGGCTGTTTTTTGGGTCATTTTCGAAAACGGCCCCAAAAACAGCCTGGAAAATGTCCTGAAAATGCCCAAAAAATCAGCCTGGAAAATGGCCTGGAAAATGGCCCCCAAAATGGACTGTTTGGGGGCCATTTTCAGGCTGTTTGGGGGCCATTTTCAGGGCCAAAAATGGCCTGAAAAACAGCCTGAAAATGGCCCAAGAATGGCCTGAAAACACCCCCAAAACAGCCTGGTTTTCAGGCTATTTTCAGGCCATTTTGGGCCGTTTTTGGGCTGTTTTCAGGCAGTTTTCTGGGCTCAAAGTGGCCTGAAACTGACTCAAAAAATGCCTGAAAGTGGCTGAAAAACAGGCCTAAAAATAGGCGGGAGTGGGACCAACCAGTGCTGGGATTAGCCCCAACTTTCTTTGAAGCGAGTGGCTTCGGGCATGGGTGTGATGAGTGATCCGGTTGGTCATGAGACCTAGTCATGTGACCTAGTCACATGACCAACCAACCATGCCTACCCAGCCATAGAACCAGTAGTTAAAAAATTTGCAGCCCACCACTGGATGTATGTATACTTGATTAAAAACAATCCAAAAAAGTGGACAAATTAGAAGAATCAGCAGTATTGATGCCAGAAGGATAAACCCAGCCCAGCCCTGCAGTGTGGCTCTTGACAATGGCACCACATGGCCTGAGCCTGAAGTAGTCATCCTTTGCGATCTCATGACCTTATGTCACCCATAGCGTCACCACTGCCACTGAGAAATTCCACCCATGCCCTTCTCCAAGGTGCATGAACCATGGGGAATCATGCAGTTGCCCTATCACCCAGGTCCCCTCAATCCTGCTTACCTTCGGGCATTTTTCTCCTGCTGTTGAGAGTCCCGAGTGCCATTGCGTGGGGGAAGAGATAGGTGGGTGGGTGATAGGTACAGCATCCCATGATGGTACGGGAGGGCCAAGCATCTGAATTTTATTGCATGATCATGGGGGTGCTCCAATGGCTGTAACTTCAGGCATTGGTTGCAACTGTCTTCATTCAGTGTTGTTGCAGTTTCAAAATGTCACTGATGGAATGGTTTTAAATCAAGGATTACCTGTATTGGTATTGGCATTGACACTTTGTCTTCATTTTTGTTCCCATGAAAAGGAATTCTTGAATAGTTATTGAGACATCTGACTGTCCCAGAAAGAAGAAAAGTTGATGAACAGCCTTATGGCTTGTTCCAACTTTTTAGAACTTTTTAGAACTAGAGATTATAGAACTGTATAGAATTTGAACTGTTGGAAGTCATGTTCTTTGGTCTGTGTTGAATATGCCCAAGTTGTTTGCCTATAACTTTTGTATTTAGTAGAAATGGAAATAGATTTGAGGCAAGGCTGTTGATTCAATGTTTCTAATATTGTAGGATATGACTACAACCTTTAGTTCTAAGCCTTCAGCTTCATATAGTAGTTCATTATTGTTAGGAATCTGTCCACCAATTAATTGGGTTGGCAATATACAGTATAAACCAACAATGTATGTTTGTAGCTTTAAGACAAGATCACTGTATTGATTTGTGCTATATTCCGATTGGTTGATTGAATTGTAAATTGCCATAAGAGGAGCTAGAGATCATAGCTTGCTCTCTCTGATATTCTGTCTCTCTGACATTCTGTTGCTGTGCTTATACTTTGATATCTTTGTTTACTGTACATGACAAAGGCAACTGGTAAGAAGACTTTGTAAATGGATATTCTTTGGACTGTAAAACATATATGACCTGGACCGTTTATTGGACTGTGCTATTTCTTAAAGTAAACTTTAACTCAATTTAGTGTATCTGTGTGTGGCTGAATAATTATTCATAACTACGTTAACTACTAACTCTCAACGTTTCCATGTGCATATCCTTGTTACTCAAGGGTTATTCTGTACATAACATAACAATTATTATGTACAGTTAAGATTGAAAAGCACCTTCATATTTCCCAGGACAGCATGGAAAGCAGTTAGGGGAATTCACTGTCAGGTATATTTTTCATCATCATGTAATGTGGTAATTCTATACTCACTTATCTGGGAATAAGCTCTATAGAACTCAATGAGGCTTACCACTCACTCACATATGATTGCACTGCTAGAATTTATCTACCTTGGAGACAAAAAATATTCAAATTTGGATATTTCTATGATTGAAAAGCAAGCTAAGAGCTGTATAACGACATAATTATTTGTGTTCCAGCTATATTTACAAGACAGGTGCTTTTCCCTCTCCTGCAAAATGCAGCCCTGTGCCATGGTTAGATCTTGACCTTTTCAGGAAAGAAATATCTTTGAGACTTGCAAATTCTTGTCAGAAGTTAATGAACAAATTGCCGTACTAATCAAATGCTGGCCTCTTCCAGGGCTTTGCCTGGTAGCCATTGCCACAAAGGTCACTGTCTAACTAATGAGGTTTTGAGATAATACTGACACAACATGTGGACTTTAGTGAAAGGCCAGAATTTGTGAGTGCCACTTGGGGACCATCCTGCTCTTGCAAACATTTTTAGACCTACAAGAAGGGATGACCCATCCATCACCCTTCCCTGATTATTAGACTTAAATACTTAGTTCATATGCATAATTGCCAGACCTTAGGTTCCTCCAAAGGCTCATGTGTCAATGTGATAGATCCTCCTCCATGTTTATCAAGAAGAATGAATGTTAGATGGCCCATTCTGACATTTCACATTTCAACTTATCAAGGTTTTAAGGTGATTTGCAGATATCAAGTCACAAAGAGGATGATTTAAAGGAAAGGGACGTTTTACCCAGTGAAGTATTTTATGCTGATACTATTCCGCAGCTGCTGAGCAGAAAAATTTGTTGTCATAGACTCACATTTTCTGCCCTTCTCCTCCTTACCTTTCTATATTAATTTTTTTTCATTAAGGTACTATTAAATTAGCAAGCCTCATCATTTCAAATTAGCAGAGGTAACTTCCGGATTCAACTTTTGGTTTTAACACAATTTATCAGACTTTAAATAAGAGTTTTTATGAATGAAGGCAAATATACATGTCCCAGGATCCAATCTGGGTCAGTTACTGGAACCAGAGATTTACTCTTCTGAGCTTTTGGACATGTGCTGTGGCATATCCTGGGGAAACTTCTTTCTTGTAGAGAGAAGTTCCCTGAGGATGGGCTGCAGCACAAGTTCAAAAGCTCACCTCTGGTCCTGGTGACCCAACCCAGATTGGATCTAGCCAGAGTTTTTATTGCTACATTATATCAACAGAAAGAGACATCCATTTCTGAGAAGGTGGGAGAATAAGAGAATGCAAAATCTGTTATTTCCAATATTACACTATCGGTATAATGGAAACACATGGAATATGGTATACTTGTATACAGCTTTTCACTTACTGTATAGTCTTTGCATCAATTCCCACAATATCCTAAAACAGGTATTACCATGAAATGGTGGAATCCATATTCTCACATTTCTATAAGGAGCCCAAAACTCAGGTTTATTGATCAAGATTTAAGTAGTAATGAGTTATAATTATAATTATTACATAACTTTTATATCTTCTAGCTCTTTGTATTTTATTAGATTTTTATGTCTACAAAGAGAAAGGGAGGGAGGGAGGGAGAGGGAGAGGGAGAGAGAGAGAGAGAGAGAGAGAGAGAGAGAGAGATGGTATGTGGGAATGACCATGATAGACAGGAGGAAAAGCAGCAGATTGGACAACCAGCATGTAAGCTGTATCTCAGCCCAAAGAAGGAGAAGGTGTGTGGGAAACATTTCAGAAGGGATCCTCCCTAATTTTTTGGAGACTAAAAGGAAAGGATAAATACTTTCAGTCTTGCCAAATTCTGTTAATGTAACCTTATAATAAAGATATGTAGTATTCCTGGCTGTGCTTCTTGTCTGGATTATCTTGAAGGGCTAACACATAAACTTATACTTTGCTTCTTTTTAATGACTGCACGATACTGATCTATGACTAATTCTGTAAGACTCTAGCTTTGGTGATTGATTGGTTGGTTGATTGATTAAAAAGTTTAACTACTTGCAGTCTTACAGACTGGCTCTTACCAAAGTGCTCTTTTGTCTATGATGCAGTTCCTTAGGCCCATAGATCTTCTCTTTGTTTTTGCTCTTCTTTTTCTATACTTCTCTGCCTTGATTCATTCCTGTAGATTGGCATAACTACCTGATTGGGAATTAGAAGTTGAAATAATATAATGTGTGAAGGCGCTTGGTTGAAGAAAACTGGTGACTGTAATTTAACACTTGTCCTCTCTGCATATAAGAACTAGGATAACAAATATATTTTATTAATTATAGATTGTAGATAATTAAAACATTCCACATCAAAGTGCAATCAAGCCTTGTATGTCTGAAGATAGAAGAAACTTGCATTATGTTGTATACTGCTTACCACAAACCCATGCACAATATAGCCAGCTAATTTTGTGACAAGGAAACGCTACTTTAAATGTATTTTTAAAAGGAATTCCTAGCCTGTCCTTTATATATTTGAATGTGTTTTGAATTTGCTGTTAAGAAGTTAAATGCATTATACAGTGAAAAGAGCTTTTGACTGAACAATGATTTAGCTATTGTAGTTTAATTACCACATTGTACTTATTCAAAGGAGACTTCTCAAAAACTTTTATTATAAAAAACTGATTAACATTTAATATGAAAGATGATTATGGAATATTCCAGACTAGTGACCTGTGGATATGAAGAGTTACTGTGGTGTTCCATTCTGTCCCTAAAGAAGAGGTCTATCATGGAAGAAAGGACAGATCAGCATGTCAAATGTGCATTAAGACTACCATATATGTTCTGCAGAAATTCAGATGACCACTAGGAGGCAAGAAGGGAAACAGAAAATTCTTTGCCATAAAACAATGGAATATCTGGATTTTTTGCCACCCAAATATTTTAGTTCTAATATAGTGAAAGAAACTATAAAGCCACCTGTTCTAAAATGCTCCTTGTTCTCTGATATCCATGTTAATCTTACAACTGTCAACAAATTATTTTACCAACTCTTACAAATCCATTAAAAAGCCTCATTTTTTTCAATGAAGAAAGTTGCCGTTCAATATTAAAAGTTTTAAAAAGGCACCACCCCTATTATTCCAATTTATGCTTGAGTTGCAAGGAATCAACAAGGCATGGGAAAGCTTTAGCTAGTACTCGATTTTTGTTAAATCCAACCACTAGAGCTTGTTTGAATTCCCCACCATCCAGTCAGAGCTGAAAGAAGCTTCTTGGATGAGAAGCGAAATGTCTTCAAAGAAAAACCAAAAAGTCCAGTTGCCTCTTGAAAAAGCACTGGAGATATATTGTTACAAGGAATAGAAAAATTTGGGGAAGTGTCTGGACTCAAAATAAATAAGAATAAAACTAAAACTATAATAAAAAATTGTACCATACAACAACAAAAAAAGAACTAGAAAGTAAAATGGGATTACAGACTGCAAAAAGAGTGAAGTACTTAGGAATACTTAGTATTTAGGAATACTGCTAGATGTTCTTCAATTAAGGAGGATAATTATATTAAATTAATAAAACAAATTAGAAAAGAATTAGAATTATGGGAAAAGCTACAATTGTCACTACTAGGAAGAATTGCAGTAATAAAAATGAATACTTTGCCTAAATTAATGTACCTATTCCAAATGATTCCGATAAAACTAGACAAAAAGTTTTTTACTGAACGAAATAAAATGATAACTAAGTTCATCTGGTTGGGCAAGAAGCCACGTATTAAATTAAAAACATTACAGGATAGTAGGAACAGAGGTGGTTTAGGACTACCAGAATGGGAAATCTATTATCAAGCTGCAGTATTAAATTGGATAAAAAATTGGGTTAAACTAAAAGATAAGAGAATTTTAATGCTAGAAGGTCATGACCTCCAGATAGGTTGGCATGCATTTTTGTGGGGGGAAAAGGGGGTAAAGCACATGACTATTTTAATCAACACCAAATAAGAGACTCGCTTATACAGACCTGGAAGAAGATCAAAAAGAAGCATTATATGGAGATACCCTGCTGGTTGTCAGCCATGGAGGCCATGACCCATCCGAATAGATTGGATATAAGAAAAATGGTAACTTATAACGAACTGTTGGATAATCAAGGGAAACTTAAATTGAATCAAGAATTAAGGGAACAAGGAATTATAATTGTTTGGTGGCCATACTTACAAATTCAAAATAGGTATAAAAAAAGATTTAGAAGAGCTTGGATTCAATAAAGGGCAAAATCAATTAGATAAAATTTTAGTTGGAAAAATTAGAGGAAAAATTTATATCAAAAACCTATAAATATTTACTGAGATTTAAAATGGAGGAGGAAATTGTGAAAACTACTATGATAGCATGGGTGCGGAACTTTGGATATAATATTGAGTTGGATGAATGGAAGAAATTATGCACCACAAATTATAAATTAATGACATCTACGGCATACAAAGAAAATTTATATAAAATGTTTTATCGGTGTCATTTGGCTCCAACAAGATTGGCAAAGATATATCCTAACACAAGCCCAAAGTTTTGGAAATGTGAACAAAATGATGGTACCTTCTATCATATGTGGTGGTTATGCCCCGAGTCCAAGAAATACTGGATTAAAACAAAAGACTGGCTGCAGGAAATCACTAAACACCAAATTGAAGTTAAACCAGAACTCTTTTTATTAGGACTAACTATGGTTCAATACCCAAAAAAGATAAAATATATTATTCTACATATATTGACGGCAGCCAGAATAGCTTTTGCACAAATGTGGAAAGGACCCAACATCCTCCCAGAAGATGTAGTTATAAACAAAATATTGGAATGTGCGGAAATGGACATGCTCACATTTGAAATGAAGGAGAGGGAGAACTCCAAATATTACAATGTATGGCATAAATGGTATGAATGGTTAGAAGATAGATACAAAAAATAAGAAAATAGAAAATGTAATTTTTACAAGAGACTTTAAGAGAATAATAGGCTAGACATATAGCTTATAAGGCATATGAGATAAATGTAACTATAGATAGACACAATAGATACTGTGGATTTATAGAAATAAAATGTATATATTAAGATATATAAAATGTGTATTTGTTGATGCCGAACCACTGTAAAAAACTGTATACAAGATTTGTATTTGTGGAAAATATAATAAAAATCTATTTTAAAAAAAGGAAAAAAGAAAGAAAAAGCACCTCCGGACAAGCACTAGACCCAGGGTGTCAAACTGGTGGCCATGGCCACCGGTCAGATGCATCACATACAGGCCATGCCCACTCCAGCTCCGTGAATGGGGAAAACGTCGTAAAACATAAAGTGACAGCAACGTGACACAGTGAGTTTGACACCCATGCATTATTCAAAAGTTGTATATATGAGTTTTGATCAAACACTGTCTTAAACATCCAATGCTTTAGGTACCATATTGTCCTTTACCAATACAGGCAGTCCTTGTTTAGCAACTGTCTCATTTAGTGACCATTCTTAGTTATAGCAGTGATGAAAAAATAATTTTACAACAAATCTTGCATTTACGACTCCTAAGCAAAGGAAAATAGTCATAGTTTCACTTAGTGACTGCTTTGCTTAATGACCGAGTTGCCAGTCCCAATTGTGGTCACTAAACAAGGACTATTTGTTTGATTTGTTTATTAGTTTAAGTCAATGACTTTGTGGGGCTTACTCAACATCATTTTTCTGCTATTTTTTTTACACCGGCTTTTCTTCTTGATTTTGAACTCATAATAAATCAACTGAGAAATACTGTACTTCTTGCCAGTACTTCAGGTAGAAAAAAAGGTTTTGGTTTAGCAATGAAGCAATAATACAGTTAAAAGTTTCTCCCTGAAGTTATCTGAAGCTGGACTTCAGAGCCGTTGCAGTGGAAAAGCATTTGGTGCCTTGAAAAACATGTAAGGTAAATAAATGAGAAAGCACAAAAGAGAGACTTTAAGGTACAAGGGAATCCAAGAGCATAAATAAGAATAAAAACTAAATACATTTGAAGTAGAGAAGAAGGTGGCTTTTATTTGTTTTTTAATATATTTTTGTTTACAACTATAAATATCAAACACAGTGCGACTGTTCTGGCATCATTCTGCCATACATACAAAGATATTACTAAACCATTAACATCAAGCTTTTAGATGACAAAAGAGTGAAAAAGATATCAAGAAGGATATGTATATTGCAGGGAAACTCAATGAATTCTTTGCATCGCTCCTTAATATGGAGGATGGAGAACAAGTATCAGAGCCTGTAATGATGGGGGAGTTGGAATACTGAAAGCAAATTGAGATAGTAAGAGAAGATATTGTGGAACATCTTAAAAGACTATGCCATAGTAAATTATCAGGTTCTGATGACATCTACTTGAGAGTTCTTAAATGTGAAATTGCTGATTTCCTAGCATAAATGTGTAGTTTATTATTCAGTTCTGACTCAATATTACAGGCCTGGAAAGTAGCCCATATGACACCAATATTTAAACAAGGAGACAGTGGAGATTGGAAAAATTAAAGACTTGTTAGAGGTCAGATTAACACCTGCTCCAAGCTACTTGGCAGAAACAGTAATCAAAGAAATATTAACCAGGCACCTAGAGAAAGAAGCTTCAGAGAAAAAGAAAACCAGGAGATATGGCAGAAAACTAAATCTTGCATCTCAAAGCTTTGGAGGTTTTTAAGAGCATTGGAAAACACATGAATGGAGATTGTCAATGTTACATGTTTGGATTTTTTAGAGATCATTGACAAACAGTTTAAAAACATAAATCAAAGAGTAGGAATAAATGAGTAAATAGAGAATTTCAGAGGCATCTGCTGTTCATTGTGGGAAACAACATGATGAATTAAGATCTGGAGTAAGACCTGATCCTGTAAAACTACTTTTATTATAGATAATAACATAGCGTAGAATTCTTAGATCTTAAGTACATAAAAAACTATGTTATTCTCTAAGTACTGCTTACAGTCTTCTTGTTGTCTTCCTGCTTTTATGCTTGCTCTCAATAAATTATCACAGTATGTCTGGTTTTAGAACTAATGGATATCGACATGTTGTCTACAGTCTCCATTTAAATCAAATCGCCAAAAATAATTCTAAACAGCCACCAATTGGGGAGAACAAAGGACACTCAAAGAGAATTGATAGTCTCCATATAAATCACCCAGCTCCATTTCAACAACCCAGCTGATTAGTTAGCCTGAATTTAAATTCCCATTCAGCTGATTGGACAACCTCCCCTAAACCCCCACCCAAATCTCATCCTTTCCAAACTCCAAAGTAGATGATTGGTGAGCTCATTCAAATCTTCTCCATTCAAATCTATCAAACAGCAACGCTTCCTCTTTAAAACAAAAACAAAACAAAAACAAAAACAAAAAACGTGGCTTTAAGGAAAAACAAAGGAACTTTACACCACAAACCTCCAATACTATACTACCTCCACTATTTCAGTACCTCAAGACCAAATATTTATAGATAATGCTTTGTGCCCCTAACTACCTCAATAATTGATTTATCATATAATAGTATAATAATACTCATTTACTGATTCATTGAAGTGATAGAGATTTAATACTGTATCATTGATTATCTAGTCTACTGATTGATTGATTGATTCTTAGTAATAAGTTGATTTATTTATTTTTAGTAATAAGTAACCTTACTTTTGATTTGTTCTCTAACTTATCAATTAACATTTATTAATTACCAACATTCATTAAGTAACTGTCTACCTATCACATTAATTTGCTATTGTAATTGTTTAGTATACTATTGTCATTGACCTTGCCAGCCAGAAACTCCAGAAACTCCAAATCCTCCACTACCAAACAACAAAAAATAATATCTCTACCAATGACTTCCCAGACTCCTATACATGCTTCAGATGTCTTAAAACCATCAATGAAAGTGAAAATAACATCAAATGCTACCTATGTGACAATCAAACCCACCTTGCCTGCTTAAACGTAAACAAAGACCTAGCTGATCTCCTAAAAGCATCAGATACTTTCCCTTGTCTATGTCCATCATGTTTTCCTAGGCTAAACAAACCAAGTACCCTGCCTGACAGAGTTGATAGCGTAGAATCACTCATGCACTCAATAGAAAAACGCTTAGCAACATGTTTGAAACAATTATACAAGGAAGACTAATTTCTCTTGGAAAAAAAAATACAGCACTGATAAGCGACTACCTATCAGCTCAAAATCAAATCCCAACCCAACAACCACTACCACAACTACTACCTCAACTACAATCACAACTACAACCAATAATAACCACCAAACCACAACCACAAATAATTACTATCCCATCAAATAATTCCACAAATTATATCTCCTTACTCATCAGAGACACCATTGAACGTGATCAGAAACGTCCAAATGCTACCTTATTTGGTCTTGAAGACACCAACGAATCAGATGACATCACCAAAGTTCATAATATCATAAGCAACTCAAATACAACAAACATCTCTCCTGAAGATATCATTGAAGTAACCAGAGATGGCCCTGAGTCCAAATACAATGATGGCTCAGTGGCCCCAAAATTTTGTAGAGTTGTTTGCAAAAATGAGTCCAGCAAACTCATATTCACTCATACAATAAGCGCCATTGCAAAAACCAATCCCAACCACAAAAAACTTTGCTCAAGACCAGACTTATCCATACTGCAAAGAATCCGCTCCCATGAACTCTGCAAGGAACTCAAAAGACGTCTAGACAATGGAGAGAAGGAGCTCTACATTGACTACTGCTCTGATCGTATCAAAAGTAAGTCACACAACCCACAACTCCACATCCAACCCTACCTCATCCAACCCACCATCACTCAAAACTAGGCATGCATGCCCCTAACTACCTCAAATCCAACTACAACTGGCCTTAAATGCAAGCTACTCAATGCAAGAAGCCTTGTGAATAAAATACCTGAATTTCTCCTCTTACTAAATATGGCTAAATTCGACATCATATTTGTCTGTGAAACATGGCTCAATGCATCTCTCCCTGACTCCATTACCACAGTAAGAGACTATCAGGTTTACTGATCAGATTGTGAAATCCATAGAGGAGATGGTGTTGCTATCTTCTATAAAAAAATCCTTATATCTAAAAAACATCCAAGTTACCCAAGAGCTTGCTCTTCCTGAGACCATCGTCTGTGAACTGCCCTTAAATATCACATTTCGATTCTTACTATGTTACAGAGCCCCTGATTATGACATCGAACATGTAAACAAGCTAAATTCGCAACTAACATGGGCAACATCTTGCCCAAACACTTTTATCTTTCTTGGTAACTTCAATCTACCTCAAATTAACTGGACCCTAAACGAATGTAAAACTGAACCCATACATGCAACCTTCTACAACGCTGTAACAAACCTGGGACTGGAACAACTAGTAACCAACAATACTAGACTTAACAACTGCCTCGATCTCATCTTCTGCAATAGTTTGAATTCAATTTACGGAATACAAATTAAAGAACCCTTTTCCAACAGTGACCACAGCATGATTGATTTTTGTCTCAACATACGTCCACACAAAAATCAACACAACAATGTGATCCCCAATTATAACTTCAAAAAAGGCAACTATGATCTTATAAACAACGATCTCTCATCCCTTGATTGGCAATTTCTATTCACTGGATGCAATACTGTTGAAGACCATTACAACATATTTTTACTTGAAGTCAAAAGAATCATCAAACTATATGTACCAATAACAACTCCAAAAACCAGAAAAAACAGATTACCCATAACAATAAGGAAGCTTCAATCCAAAAGAGATCACTTTGACGGAAAAACAAATCTGGCCACGTTGCCAACTTCAAAAGCCAATACAAAAATTTATGCCACCAGATAAAGATTGAATGCACCAATTATCACATTAAACAAGAGGAAAACCTTCTACACACCAATTCCACCCACGCTTTCTACAATTTTGTAAACAACAAACTAAAAGACTCAAGGCCCATCCCTCCCCTGAAAGGACCTAATTGTAAAGACTGCAACGATGACACTATTAAAGCCAACCTCTTTAACACAGTCTTTGGCTCAGTATTTGTAAACAGCAATGGAACATGCCCAGTATTTCCTAGTCGAACCACAGACAACTACAATGATCTAATACATATCAATTTTACAGTAGACAATGTTGAAAAAGCACTACGCAATCTAAAACCATCTCTATCTATGGGACTGGACGGAATATGTGCCTACTTCTTAAAAAAGCTATCCACTGCCATAGCAGAACCTCTAAGCATAATCTTCAAAAAATCTTTCAGGACCAGCTCCTTGCCAAAACTATGCTCACAAGCCACAGTCATCCCCATCTTCAAAAAGGGAGACCCCAGCCAAGTTGAAAATTACAAACCAATCTCTTTATGCTGTGTCACCTGTAAAATCATGGAATCAATTATTAACCAATCCACTATCCTCCACTTAGAGACAAACAACCTACTCTCTAATAAACAATTTGGTTTCAGAAAAAAACTATCCTGTAATCTGCAACTCTTACACTGCAAAAACATATGGACTACGCAACTCAATCAGGGCAAAGCAATAGACGCAATCTACATAGACTTCTGTAAAGCCTTTGATTCAGTGGTACACAACAAACTACTCCTAAAACTAAAATCTTATGGTATCTCTGGACACCTGCATAACTGGATAGAAGCATTCCTGTCAAACAGACAACAAATGGTCAAAATTGGGAGCTATCAAATGGTCCTATCAAATTCTGTACCTGTCAATAGTGGTGTCCCCCAAGGAAGTGTTCTAGGACCAACTCTCTTCATACTCTACATAAATGACCTCTGTGATCATATTAAGAGCAACTGTGTTCTCTTCGCTGACGATGTAAAGCTATTCAACACCACAGACAATACTGCTACCCTTCAAAAAGATCTTGACTATATATCAGAATGGTCATACAAATGGCAACATCAAATCTCAACAAATAAATGCTCTGTCTTACATATTGGCAAAAAAAAAAAAAAAACACCAGAAAATAAAATACAAGCTGAATAGTCAAGACCTTGTTGAAGATCCAAACTCTGTCAAGGATCTTGGAGTACTCATCTCTAATGATCTAAGTGCTAGAGCCCACTGTAACTACACAGCCAAAAAGGCATTAAGAGTTGTTAACCTAATCCTACGTAGCTTTTTCTCTGGTAATATCACACTACTAACTAGAGCATACAAAACATTTGCTAGACCAATACTCAAATGCAGCTCATCAGTCTGGAACCCACATTACGTATCTGATATTAACACAGTTGAGAAAGTCCAGAAATATTTCACAAGAAGAGTTCTCCACTCCTCTACTCATTGTAGAATACCTTATGCCACCAGACTTGAAATTCTAGACCTAGAAAACTAGAACTACGCCGCCTTTGGTCCGATCTAAGTATAGTATATAAAATCATACATTGCAATGTCCTACCTGTCAATGAATACTTCAGCTTCAACCATAACAATACAAGAGCAAACAATAGATACAAACTCAAGGTTAATCGCACCAAACTTGATTGAGGGAAATACGACTTCAGCAACAGAGTGGTCAATGTCTGGAATACTCTACCTGACTCTGTGGTTTCTTCTCCAAACCCAAAAACTTTAACCTTAGACTTTCTACTATTGACCTCACCTCTTTGCTAACAGGTCTGTAAAGGGTGTGCATAAGCGTACCAACGTGCCTACAGTCCCTGTCCTATTGTTTCTTTTATTTTTCTTATATGTATCCACGTATTCATAACTATGTTTTTACTTATACCTATTATCTTGTAAGCAAATAAAATAAAAAAATAAAACATTTTTGGTCTATGAGTTTTAGGTAGCTTTACAAGTACAGAGCATGTATTTGTCTGTAGTCAAACATTATCAGTAAAATCGTACTTCCCATTTTCCCTAAAAGTAGCATCCTCCTCCAGAGATTTTTGTTTATAAATTGTAGAGCAATTGGAAATTATTGCTATGAAATAGGAGCTGTCTTTACATGTCAAGTGCTGTTATTTGCTGGAGCAAATCACCAAAAGATAGTTGTGAACTTTCTCCATACCAAGCGTTAAGCCTCATTAAATGGGCTGTTTTTTGGCCTCTTAGAGTCCTGCCGCTACCCATTACAGCAGAAATAATTTCCACCTGGTTCTTCAGAACACTGGAGAGCTTGTTAATATTACCTGCTGATTGTATGTCACTCTCCTTTTGTTACATTTTAGCCTGTATTAAAAGCAATAAATAAAAATTCATTTGACACATCTGGGGTGAATAAAATAAAATGATATGGGGTTTTTTTTGAGGGAGCAAGATATATGCATTTTAATTCATTTGAGAAAGCTATACAAGCAGGAGGCTGAATTCAGACTAAATGCTTCTTTCCAGTTCTACAATCCTATTAATCATTCTTCTCTTTTTAAGATATTATCTGTCAACCAATTCTGAATAAATAAATCAAAATGGATGCTATTCTCATATTTTCTCAATAACAAAAACACATTCCATAATGTCATGTTCATAGAATCATAATTTTACACTTTTTATTTCAAAAGAAATAAGAATTTTCCTGTTCAGATTTTACCAAAGTTCTCCAAACAGATGGGCATAGGTTATGTCAATTTCAGAATAAATAATCTAATATTCTGGTAATAAGCACTGTTGATACATCTGTCTGATTAAATAGTCTCTATTTGTGTAAAACAAAAAAAAACAAAAAAATCCCACCCATAATTTCAGGCCTGTGTGCAGAAAGGTTAGTTCCTGCTACTTGATGTCCCATTAGTTGACAATAGAAGACAGAGCCAGACCTTCTGTTAAGCAGAGTAGAGCTTCAGATAGAAAATCTTGCAAGAAGCGGCAATATGTTGGGGGAGAGAATTGAGTGTCATGTTCAATAGCTTGCTTGAACTCCATCCCCCATTAGCCCGTTCCAATTTTCAGCAGATATGTCCCCATACTAATGTAACTGCCAATCAGCCTGAATTGTGTAGAAAAATGGAATGAAAAGAGTGTTACTTTGTCACCTCAGGCAGCAAATATCTTGAGCCAGCCATGGTAGAAGCACTTGAATTGTCAGAATTTACCAGGAATAAAAAGCTCAGTGTTGGGATTAAACTCAAATATGGTGTTTGATTTTCTTTAACAAGTTAGATTCTAAAGCCAAGTTTGATCTTTGCTTTATAATTCTTAGCTTGTGTGGAAGTCGCCACAAAAACAATGTTGGTTCCTAAAGTTAGTTATCCTGACAAATGAACCAAACAGGAATAATCAGAGTATGCATCCATACAAATAATAAACTAATATCTATGTTCAGAACAGAGTTGGTATTTAGCAGGTTCTGACCAGTGCTGGAGAACAGATAGTGGAAATTTTGAGTCATTCAGAGAACCAGCAAATACCACCTCTGACTGGAGATTTTACAGTATCCTTCCCCTGCCATGCCCACCAAGCCCTGCCCACAGGACCGGTACTACAAAAATTTGAATCCCACCACTGGTTCAAATAAGTTTGATCAATTCAAAGTAAGTGAGATGTAGTACATTATACTAGGTTGAGGTCAATGAAGTTATAAAAGGGCAGATGAAAATATATAGTGAATTTGGTTGAAATGAAAAGTCAGATTAATGAAATTCAGCACGATTCTACAGAAGCCATAGGCATAGTTTCCATAGTTTCAGTGAACAGTAATCAAGGCTCTAGATTACTTCCAAAGTACTATTTTAGCTGAGTTATAAAAAGATGTTGAAGTGACTGAAGTGAGGCAAATTCATCCCTTTTAAAACTTAGCCAAAAGTATATTAATAAAGAGAAAAGCAAATGTCCTTATCCTAAAAATAGGTTTCAGATCTGACTCTATTTCCAGGATGAGGACTTTTTCTTTAGTCTAAGGGGCTGCACCTCATCAACCCTGAATGTTCTCAAAAAGTTGTGTCCAATCTGGATAGGAAATCACCAGAACTATATGGTTCATTTGAGAACTTATAGCAGCATTCTGGAAGAAAATAACAATAAACCATTGTCATGATATTCTTCAAAAAACATGTCCTTGAAATCACCAGTAGTTGAGTTTGATTAAAAAGGAGAATATGCATGTAATATAATTAACAACCTGGGAGCAAATAGTTAATCTTTTGGACAAAACTTGAACTGAATTGAACAGATCCAAAAAAGAAGCTCCCAGTTTTTAGTCTTTGTACACTTGTCATACACGATATATAAAATATCTTGTTGAAAGATTATGATATCAGTTACCTTTATCTTGATCCCCCAAACATTTTCATTTTAATAATAATTTTAAAGAACTAAAAAGGGAAAAAAGGTATGTCATAAGTTGTTTCAAAGTTCTGCTTGACTTACTTTTCAATTATAGTGGATGAAGCAGAACAAAAAATGTTACAGCCAGTTATTGATTGTGTTGCTATCCATTAAGGTTCAAGAGAAGAAATCTATCATATTGTATAGCAACTCAATTATTTAAAATAACAAAGAGCTCCCATTGTTTTCCTTCCTTTGCCTTTCTTTTCCTATTATCCTGACAAATATTTTTTGCTTCAGTGCTACAATCAAATTCAAGAATCATAATGAAGAAATTTTGTATCTGAGTTGACATTTCTTCTTCACTTAGCTAACAAAATCCTTCTGTGTTTGAATTCAATTTAAGCAGCTGAGGCAGAACAAAAACAATAAAATATATTAATTACATTAATGATGTTGAAGTGGAAGTGGCTGCTCTTCAAGACACTACATGTATGAACTATAGAACAGATCATCGCAGCAAAAGTGATTAAAAGCTACCACATTATAATTCTTTTTAATAGCTGAAACCTACAATAGAAACACTTGCTTTCAGAAAGGCATATATAGTCAATTTTTTTTAAAGTTCTCAGAACAGAGAGATTCTTATATCATTCCCTATGTACAGGGTTTTACAGGTCTTCGGAGAGAAAGGAATTTCTTGTAAATATTCTGTGTGGCAGTTTTCAGTTATAATGCCCACCAGGAGACACTGTGAGACCAGCTGTGAGACCCCTATTGATACTCTTCAGAGGCAGGTGGGGATATGTTATTTTATGGATTGAATAAAGAATTGAAGTCACAGACCCTCAAACTTTATGTAGATGGCTATATACAGTAAATTATTTTTAGGAGCTGTCAAGGACCTAAATATTCTGTACATTCCACCCCAGAATTTATTAGTTTTATTTAGCTTACTTTTATATTTAATCAAAACTGAATGCAGGGCAATTTAACAACAAAGCAACAAATAATAATAATGATTAATAATAATAAACAACTGTTAAAGATATTCAGATATCATCTTGCCGTTATACTGTATATGATTTCTGCATGTCTGCATTTTCATCTGTTCAATTATACAGAAAATGTTGTTAGATATTTCTCCATTCAACGCCCATTTGCCTAAAATGTGTACATTTCCTTGAAAATGAATGTCTAAATTATTACTGAATGCCTAAACTTTTAAAATTGGCTTATGCAGATTGCTCTCAATTTTATGCTATATATCATATTTTCAAGTCATTTAAATTGGAGATATATTTTAGACTTTAACTAAAACTAGACAATCCGTGATCACCACCACCATCATTGTTTCAGAGATATTTCTTTACTAGATTCTTTAGTGCCTTCAACAATACAGACTTCTAATGTATCCGGAAAAGTTCTTAAAAATTCATGGACATATTTAGAGACTGCCACTTTGCTGGGTGGGGGGCTGGAATTAAGAGAGCCATAGATCACAAGGAATACTGCACCACCATTTCCCAGTCCATTATGTCCACAAGAGCCCCCTCCTTCCAGAGAGGAATATGTATGTATGTATGTATGTATGTATGTATGTATGTATGTATGTATGTATATGTATATGTATATCTATATCTATATCTATATGTATATCTATATGTACATGTACATGTATATGTATATGTATATATATACAGACACACACACACGCACACACACATATATATATATATGGCATTCAGCTTTGTTCGGGTATTTTCCCACGTCATTATAGTTGTGGTTTTAAAGTTGTAGCAACGTTTCGACAGAATCTCATCTGCCATCATCAGGCTTCTGTATAGTGTTCATCTGTGAGTCAGACTTTCACAGCCATTTCTGTTTTAAATTTGGTGCTGGCCTACGTTGTGCCAGAATGGTTTTGTTTTTTTTCATCCTGATTGGTTGGGAGTCTTGGTCTGTGTTTATTGGTCTTGGAGTTTGTTGTGTTCTGCTTGATTGGTGTTTCTAATATCTTCTGTCTGTTTTGTAGCTTTTTTTGTCTTGATTGGCTGGCAACATTGTGTTTCCTGTATTGGAGGCTTTTAGTGCGGCTTGGTTCCGAGTAAACGGACAGCTATCATTTATTAGGAAGCTAGGTTTCATCTCCACACCACAAGCCAGCCAAACACCTGGGCACAAACAGACTCACACACCCCAACCAGTCACCCATATGAAACCTTCAACAAGGACAAACCGGGAGCCTTCTGCTATATTTTATAATACATAATTAACCTATTTAAGTTCATAGGTGCTCCATTACTTCAGGTGCTCCATTACTTGAAGTTTTTTTTATTTGTGTATGAAAGAAAAAATCAACTATATGGGTTTGTTTGGGTAATTCTTTCATCTTAACTTTCTGGTGTTTCCATTTCACTATCAGGATACATATTTTTGTCCCATTTGAACTACCTTATACTATATGACTCCAGGTTTGTAACCTTTTCTAAGAGGCAGAAATGGCTGAAGAGAGAATCATGAAAATTACTTCCTTAGCCTTGTTTCAGCATGAATTAATCCCTGTTTTGCATACTAAATCTTTAAGGCATGGAAATTATTAAATTTAGCTGAAATGAAAGGCAGATTCCTCAGAGAGTAAGTCTCAATGAACAGAGTGCAAATAAACATGGTTTGTTATAACTGTAGCAAATATTTATTTACCCAATTATTTATTGGCTTTAATCTGCTTACTCTATTTTTCATTTTTATTTTCATGATTTCATTGTGTGCTACATTGTATCCATAAAAAAGAGGGGGGAAATCAGTTTAGGCCAGGCTTCTTCAGGGTAAAAAAAATCACAGATACCTTGGGCTGAACTCTCAGAAAATCATCCATTCCCATACCATGTTGGATGGAGATTTTATCATATTTAGAGGACATCAGTTTAAGGAAGACTATTAAGAAGTTAAGCTATGGTAAAGAAAGGGATAGGAAACTTTAAAGAAAAGATGATATTAGAAAGCAATGAATAGAAGGAAAAGTTGTTGAGGTAATTCCCCGTTAGAAGAATGAGCGCATACAGGGAGACGTATTTGAGAGTAGTGTTTGAATAATACACATACACAGCACACAGATAAACCGTACAGTAAATGTAGATTTTTACTTCCAGAAATGTTAAGCAAAGTCCAAACAAGCAGTCCAAAAATCATTCACAGGTAAATCAGTCAGGTTCCAATCCAGGGATAATCCAATTAGAAAGTCCAGTGTCAAAAACAGTTCAGTATTAGACTTACATCAAATCCATGAATACCAGTCAATTATGAGGAACGGCAATATTCTCCAACAGAAGGAAACAGAGACTGACTCACACCCTCTTCTGAGACTAAGACTAAGACAAACCAGGTTTCCGGCTCCATCTTATGGCCGTTTGACAAACCACACCTAATTACAGTTTTGCATTTTTTTAAAGATACAGTTTTAAAATGTTTATCCTGGTTTATATATTTCTAACACAAATACCTATTAGATGACTTATATTCCTAACATAAGTCACTAACTTTATCTACATATAATTGCAATAATGTTATTGTTCATCAGAGAAACTTTAATTTTTTACAGGTGGACAAAATTATTTTAGCTTCAGGAACATACTTGTTTTTGTTTTCAATTTCCTGGAGCATATACAGTATAGGAAGTGTTCCCTTTGAGGTAGAGGTTTGAAAGCCAAAAATAAATAGCTACCATGCCCTTTTTCCTCACCATTTTAAAACAAAAAAGGGTGCTAGACATCCCTTCCAATTCATCCTTTCAAGTTTCAAAACAGTTTACCTACTATTGATCACAATTTAAAGGAACATAGATATCTATACTGATTCCAACTGTTAATATATAGATGTAGAGCCCCTAGCATTCAGTTCCATTCTGTTTACCATATGTAATATCACATCTCTCTAGGTAATAAGATTTCTGTAGTATTTGAGAAAGTGCTGCCTGCAGTTGAGTATATATTAGGCCACTTCTTTCTGTGTACTTGAAAATAGGTTATTTTTCCTCCAATGAGAAGGGCAGTCAGATTTCTCTGCAGGAGAAAATTCAGCACACAGGTTAGAGAAAAAAATGTTTCATCTAAATTTGTCTCCGATTACAATATGTACAATACAGGTAGGGGAGAGCATATAGGTGTGAAATTTGCTACCAGAATATGCTGAAGATGAGATGTTATAATAATACCATATTGGTTTTACCAGTATTTAAGTATTTAATTGGATTTGTCACATTTAAACCACTACAATTTATTCCCTGATTTTTTTTAAACAGCTAGCATCAAACTAAATAAACTGAGATTTGAGAACTTTGCCACAGTTGATGAAACATTTTCATCAACAGACCATTGTATTTATGTATTTCATATAGATACATTAGTGGTCTTTAAAACAATGTTTTCCCCTATTTAAAAATAGTACAAATTATTTTTCATTTTAAGATTAAATGAAAAAATAGCAGCTAAAAACACAACTGCAATAAAAATAAAACAAAGAAAATCAATTAATGTAAAATATGTAAATTAAATATTAACTATCATAAAATCAAAATATTACAACTTATTTATCTATGCATTTCAAGTAATTTATAATAGATCCTTATAGAAACACACTGAAGCAATTTCTAACAATAAGAATAACATAGGAAGGGAGATAACGGTAGTCCTTGACTTATATCCATTTAAAATTACAGGGACCTTCATGAAATGTTGTGCCACTCCCCCAACCCAATCCCACCCATGGTCATGTGACTGAGTTTTGGCCCCTTGGCAACCAAGTCATCTTTACAACTGGTTGCAGAGTCCCATAGTCATGTGACCATAATTTGCAACACTGAAGCAATTTCTAACAATAAGAATAACATAGGAAGGGAGATAACGGTAGTCCTTGACTTATATCCATTTAAAATTACAGGGGCCATCATGAAATGTTGTGCCACTCCCCCAACCCAATCCCACCCATGGTCATGTGACTGAGTTTTGGCCCCTTGGCAACCAAGTCATCTTTACAACTGGTTGTAGAGTCCCATAGTCATGTGACCATAATTTGCAACTTTTTTGCTAGTTTCCAGTAGAAAACCACCCATTTGGAAGAATGGGTTAACATTTACAACAGCAGCATAATAGTCATTTGACCATGGTGATTTGCTTAATGATTGCTGCAAATATAATTGCCATAAAATTGGGTCCAGTTACGTGGGTGCCGACTATAACCAGAAATAAACTTCTAATTGTGGTTGTAAATTGACAAATTACCTGTAATTAAACAAAAACTAGTGCAACTGCAGCAAAGCATTTTATAATTCTACGTACATTAAAAAGTGTGGGGATAATGTTCATACAAGGAAAAGCTGGGTGAGGAAATGAATCTTTAGTAGGCTCCTAAAAGACATATTAGTAGGAATTACCTAAATATCAGAAGGAATTTCAAGGAGTAGTTCCCACAAAAGAGATACCCCACTAGTAAGAATAGATATGGTTAGTATTGAAAAGATAATGATGTGCCTAGCAGAGCTTGCAGTGGAGGGTCCAGTAAAAAGGGCTACTTCCAGGACCTAACTAGCCCTCATCTTGGAAGGGAATATGGACCACAGCAGGAACAAATATGAAGTTTTAGTTTCTCTTATTTAAATTCCCATCCTTCCCATCCTATGCTCCAAAATTAAATTGAAAGATCTTTCAGATTCCTTGATTACAATATCTGGATGTTACTATTGTCCATATTTCTTTTTTCTCATTTTTTGGCTATTATAATTGTGGTCACACAGTATAGCACTAAGGCTGTAAAGCACTATAAAGCGGTATATAAGTCTAAGTGCTATTGCTATTATATGATAGACTTACATTTAGAAACTTTCTACTACAGAAATGATAGGTGCCCTTTTATCATTCATGTGTAGGAAATATTTGAAAAACATATGTTACTCAATAGATTTAGCAGTTTTAATTACATTCCCAAGTGTGAATTTACCACTGTAAGATATATGAAAATAACTTCAAATGTTATAAAAAATATGCAATCAATTTTTGTGGGAGTATAGAACCCCACCTTTTGGTACAATGAACAAAATGGCTAATAGTTCTGACTATAAAAGTGTAATTTTTTGTAGTAATGAAGCAGACATATTCCTAATTAGCATGTATTTAAATATATATATATATATATATATATATATATATATATATATATATATATATATATATATATATATATATATATATATATATATATTTGTCTTCTGAGGTTCTCGCGGGTATTTGTATGTGGATCTTTGGTTATTCGGGTTTTCTCCCGCGTAAGATTCAAAGTATCTAGGCAACGTTTCGGCGAGGTCCCACTCGCCATCTTCAGGCTGGTGCTTTCGGCTTAGTGCCAGTGCAAGCAGTGTGTGACCGGAGCTGCCATCTCTTATATATACAAGTGGTGGGGGATGGTGTGCTGGGCTGGTTGGCTGTGCTCTGCAGCCTCTGATGATTGGTTGATGGAGTTGATGTTGTGAGTATAATGGGCCTTTGTAGTACAGCTTGGTTTACTTGTGAATGGCCTTTGATATCCTGTTGTAGAGATATGGCATGGTTTATGGCTTTGGTTTGGTCTGGTCTGTGTCCACATCTTCATGCACCAGTGGTTCAGGAGTTTGAAGATGGCAGCGAGTGGGACATCTTGTGGCCGGGTGTGGGTCTGGTTCATTTCGTTGGGTCTGTCTAGATACTTTGAATCTTACTGGCACTGCGAAGCAAGCCTGACCCTGCATAACTTTGAACTTCGGGATCCATATATATATATATATATATATATATATATATATATATATATATATATATATATATATATATATATATATATATATATAAAAAAGCTCTCTATAGATATTTCTTATCCAATGCAAAGAGATGAATAGTTTTCCCCTAAGGTCAGACTAAAACAGTATGCCTTTTAAAAAGCTGTTGGACTCCAACTCCCATAAAACTTGCAGCCAGAATGGGCCATGACTAGGGATAATGGGAATCAGTATTCACAATGTCTGCAGAGCCATGGGAATCCCATATTTGCTCTGAACTCTATTGTAGTCCAGTTGTTGTTTTAATTGCAATTAAATTATTGACAGATATTGCCTGTAATTTAAATTAGCCCATGTAGATTTCATATAATCTAAATCTATTGTATTTTGCATAAAACTCTAAAATATGAAATGTCAGACAACATATGGGCTGTAATTTATAGGACACAATGGTGCAAGCACATATGGTGATAAAACTGAAGTAATTTCAGACTACAAATATATCAACTATATCCTCATCCACCCTTGTCATCACAACTTTCTTGTTGACTTCGCCATAACATATATTGTTTTTATATGCTTCCTGTGATCTTTGTTAAAACTTTATATAATAATTTATTTCATTTTAAATCTTTATTTTATTCCACATGTTCTCACTTGGGAGGCATAATTCTCCATTTTGATTTTCTAGAAACTTAAAGATCAACAATATGTATTAACGTGTTTAGGAAGTTTAAATCATATTTACTACTCTTCCCTCTATAATACTAATGAAAAATCCAAAGATATAGAATGTCTCTAGGTGCTGTTAAATTTCTTTGTAATTAACCTAGCTCATAATGAAGACTCTTTATAATTTTCATGTGTTCTAATCACAAAGGTCACATGAAAAGTTTATTTACTATAGAATATTTTTGGGTTGGAGTATGTTGACACCAAGAGAAAGGTATGAGTATTCTCACTTGACAGCTGTTCAGAGAATGGAAAGTTATACACATCCACAATAAACTCAGTGCTACCATTAATTTCTTTTTATTCTGTTATTCTTTTCAGGCAGGGTATTACTTCAGCTAAGTTTGCAATACCTTAGGAATGTCACTTGGCTCTTCTCTATTTTACCTCAGTGTAAAATAGTCTTTGACCTAATACCTTTGTAAATTATACCGTTTTATACTTTTCCATATTTCAGCAAATTGGAATTCATGCAATTGACAATAAAGTAGTCCTTTATGCAAAATTTATCCTTCATGGTTTAATACAGCAATGGAGACCAGATAGGAAAGAGAGTATAAAAATGGCCACCTCAAAAATTGAGCCATTTAAACAAGTCTCTGGTTGCTTGGGGGACCCAAGCCTGACAATATAGCCAGGCTTTGATGGATCTTCGGAATGTCAAAAGGTGGGCATGACAGCAGTGAAATCATGTTTCCTGGAACCTACCAAATGAAGGTCCCTAGCTGAGATACTGAGATGCCTATTCTGCTGCATCTAATGCGTGAGCTGATGCAACTGGGTAAGGATGGTCCCTCAGATAGCCTGGTCCAATTCCATGAAGGGCTAAACGGTTACTTTGATTGGATCTGGATGCAAACAGGCAACCAATGGAGCTTGCAGACAACACACACTGTTTTAGGTATGGTGGACAGATGATAAAGCAAAGAAATAATGGAGTAGGATTCATATTCTAATACAGAAGATTCTCAAAGTGAATGTAAAGATAAAACCAGAAACTTTTCTCTTGGGTTTAATGGAAAAAGACTTGGGAAAAAATTGGAACTTTGATGTTATATATGTTGACAGCAGCAAGGTTACTTTATGTACAAAAATGGAAGAACACTTTAATCCCCACAATGGATGAATGGTTGCAAAAGCTGGTGGAGTTAGCAAACATGGCTAAATTGACTGCTTTGATAAAAGAAAAAACACACAAGCACTTTGGTTTCTACTTGAAAACCACTTCTGGACTTTGTGCTTGAGGTGGAAAAAAATGAAACTTTGATTTTGGGTTTGACTGATCAGATAGATTTGTTGCTATAGAAATTGCTAGTTTATACTATTATGTAAAAGTAAAAAGTTGAGGTTCAATGTTACTTCTTATTCTACAGCACCAAAGGGAGTTGTGATGACCCGTAGTCTCTCAAAATAACCCCAAACCCAAACCATATATTAAAGTCCGGTAAGGCCTTCAACTTAACTTCACTGTTTTATTAGGCACAGTTTAAAGTCACAAAAGTAAATAATGAGGCAAACAAAAAAACAAAACAAACCGCATTGATGAGAGTTCCGAAGCAAGCCAAGATAACTAATCATAAACTCCAGGAAAATAACCGAGAAAAGTCCATGGGAAGAACGCCAGCAAAGATAAACCTCTTTCAAGGTGAACACTAAATTGACTCCTGCAAATTCTAACTGCGCAGTTGCAAACTTATACACATAGCTCCCACCTGCAAGCCACGAGGAGGATCATGGTAATTTCCTCTTGAGTAGACCTCGCTTTTCCCTGATCCTCTCCTCCCTGCATGACCTAGGATGGATAGGGGATGGGCCTGGATCCTCCTCTGACTGCTCAGCCGGCCTCTGCCCTTCCCCAGCCTCCTCCACCACCTCTGGAGCCACACTCCCACTCCCTGTTGGCTGTTCCTCCTCTTCCTCAGAGTCAGTCTCCACCAGGGGCATGACAGGAATTGGAAGTCAATGCCTTTTCTTTCTTTTTCCCTTCTTCTCTACACTTTTCCCTTCCCTTTCCCCTCCTTTATTTCTCCTGTTATTTTCTTTTGTATCTTTCTATTTTATATTATAAACTAATAAAAAGGGGGGGAAAAACATGCACTCTTTTAGGAGCACATATAACTGCTCAATGCCATTGCATTCTGTACCAACCGAACTTTCCAGATACTCTTCAAGGCAGTTCCATGTAGGGTGCATTGAAGCAGTCCAATCTGGAAGTGATCAGGGTACTTCTAAGTAGAACCTGTTGATCTAGGAATAGGATCTACTGGAGTATAAGATGAATGGTGCATCGTTACATGATATCACACTGCATTGCTTAACAATGGAGTTCTCTGTCCAATTACTGTTGTTAATCTCTAGGATTATCTCTATTTAAGATCTTTCTTTCTAGAACAGAGGTGAATGTTTATTGTCTGCAGGCTTCATGAAGTTTTTGGTTTTAGAGCAAGCCCTGGAACCCTTTTTTCATGCCCCAGGAAAATTACTATTGTCACTACTGATATAATTTCATCGATAAAAGCTTATTTGCCAGCTTCAGAGTTGATTCTTCAATTTATCTATGATTTGAGGATACTTGACAAAGAGAATTTTAACCATGGAACAATCATAGCAAGCTAAGGGCTGATCTAATTTTATGTTCTTACATATCTGAGCTCTTTAATCTTTATAGGTATGAGAGAGAAAGTAAAGAAAGCAAAAGCCATTAAAAGTAGTGTACTATGGGTATTATTCTGAGTATTAGTAATAATTAGCAACAATTGAATATTCTTAAAAGAATGATGGACAGACTTAACAATTTCAGTTTAGTAACATTGAAGTTACTAATTTATTAATACAAGTAATATATCAGATTACATAAATTATTAGAATTAATAGAAATTGAGAATTTTTTTTTTTGAAAAATCAATATTTGAAGATTAGATTAAAATCTATTTGGGAAATTAATTAACAGTAAAGAACTAACAAAATTAATTGAATTGCCTTTTTGTATTTTTCTTTTTGCCTCTACTATTTTTTGCTTTTATCTGCCTTATTTAGCATGTATATTAGATTGCCTCTCCTCTAGGGTAGCAAAAATAAAAGTTATTCCCTCATTAAGTAACAGTTTCCTAAATATGGAATAATGACCATCATTATAGGCTGTCAGAAGCTGGCTTTTTTGAAACTCTGAAGGAACTGATATTGTTCATTTTATTAATACAAGATTAATGTTAACCTACATAGCTCTTAACTGTCATCAATTCTGAAAAAAATTAACAACAAAAGATAAAATAGGAATAATTAAAACTTCAAAATCATCTCTTTTTCAATATTTTACACCAACCTGAGTTTCAGAGTATTGAAGGATTGATGTACAGAAATCAAAGTATTTTGAAATTTGAGATTCCATCAAGTTATTGTTAACATTATTATATGTAAAAATCATATTGATGGATTGATTGACAACTGATTGACTGTAAATGCATAATGAAGTTTAAATATATTTTCCTTTGGAAATCATAGCATGACTGACTATATTAGCTGGTGCCACTAGCTTTGTTATTTTTGCCCCTGGTCGTTGGTTTCCTTCTGCCAGAATTCTTTTATTTTTTATAGTACCATACAGACTATTCACTTCATTTTCATAATAGTCTATTTAAAAATATATGAAATGGTCAAAAGAAAAAAAAAAAGAAAAGCTCAGGTAAAAGAAGAAATATCTAAACGTATTCAACCGGAGTTGGGAAGGCAGGGAGAGGAAAACCTCATACAAATTTCTATATTTAAGAGGGTGTCCCAGTTGGATCCAGATGCCCATGAGTGGCTTCTGGCACTGCTGAAGAAAGGATATTTCTTTAGTGAATTCATCTGGCAATTCAGCCCTAGGATGGAAAGTGACATGCAGCAGGAGATTGGCATGTACATGTTAGCAGTTACTGGAAGTGCAGTAGTGACGAGAAGGAACCACCACTGGTGGTGTGAGGTATAATATTATTCTAGCAATCAAGAAGAGGGCAAAAGAGTAATAGAGCCACAAATAAAAATATGTCAGGGTATTTCATGTAAGGGTGGAAACTGTGACACAGGAGCTTCTGTGGCGCAGTGGTTAGAGTGCAGTACTGCAAGCTACTTCTGCCGCCAGCTGCCTACAATTTGGCAGTTCAAATCCTACCAGGCTCAAGGTTGACTCAGCCTTCCATCCTTCCGAGGTGGGTAAAATGAGGACTCAAATTGTTGGGGGCAATATGCTAACTCTGTAAACCGCTTAGAGAGGGCTGTAAAGCATTATAAAGCAGTATATACGTCTAAGTGCTATCATGGCATCATGGCACATGTGCTCCCATCGCCCTCTGCAAATAGCCATGCCTGGTGCCTTTTGGCTGGATTTTTAGCTTGTCCTTCTTATTCATGTATTTATACATTTGCTTTGTTTGTACCCGTGTTTTTCTTTTTTTAAAAAAAAATTGTGACTTTTTGTGTAAGACTCTTTTTCTTCTTTTCCAGATATCTAATGCCCATCTGTAGTTTTTTCTCCTAAAACATTGGTCAGCTGAACTGTAACAGTATCACTCCCCCAGGCCACATGGAGAATTGTAGCTCGCTGCATTTGATAGCTTATATAGACATTTCTATGTACATAAATATCAAATTTGCTAAGAGAAATTGAATTCTTGTCCCCTTCCCCATCATCACTGTTACAATTCCCAAAACAGAGCAGCTGCATGTCTTATATTTTTTCTGCTTGCTGTAATGGCAGTATTATAATTACATAAACTTAGAAGAATAAGAAATAAGTTTCTTATTTGGTAGCTATTATAAGAGTCATTGACCTATGCAGAACAAAGGCTAGACCTGCTTTTTAAATATGTTCTCCATGCCTTCCAATGCCAAATTTCATTGTCCATGAAGGGACCTTTATCTAATATTATCAGACCCAAATTGATTAACTTGGCCAGACAAAGCCCTCTGAAATTCCATTTAAACCAAGGCATAGAAGTTTTCCTTACCAGTGCACAGTATAGTCAGGGGAGGGATGCTACCGGTTCTGCCCAGTTCTACAGAGCCGGTAGCTCTGAAGAGCAGCAGACACCAAACCGGTTCTGTGTTTGCTGCTGTTTGGCCTGGGCTCTTTCCTGTCCTTTATTTCCTGCTTTTTGCGCGGCACAGCTGAGGTTGAAAAAGCAGGAAAAAAGAGGCTTTTCAAACGCTGTGCCCCTGTGCGCAGCGCTTTGCAGTGGTCCAGGCGGCATAGCCTAAGGTTGATTTACACGCACATGCAGCGTGCAAAACAGCGTGCAAAATGTAGTCACCGAACTAGTAGTAACACCAGTTGAATCCTACCCCTGAGTATAGTCCAAGAGCAGCCCTAACAAGGAAAATGTGGCACAGACAAAATCCAATCCTCCATCCTCCTTGGCTCAGCATTATATTTCCTTTAGCAATGGACTTGTCCAGCCCTGTGCCCTTTTGAAAAGACCACTTTGCCTAACAGTAGAAATAATCCCAAGTACATGAACAAGGACCCACCTAGCTTCCCCAAAAGTTGCCAACAAATCAGATCCTCAGGATATCCTGCTTTGCATCCTTCAACTTCTATAAAAATATTTGTTTATCCATTATTTGGGGGGGGGGGGCTTTTTTCTTGATTGCAGGCACCCAACGATCTTTGCAATAAACGTGATTTCTTTGCCGATATTATGCTTTGTACTTCTGAATTTTCTTGACATGCTATGCCAAACATGATGTAGTTTGTAAATTATATATTCACATATAGAACATTCTGCAAATGCAATCAATGCGGTTAATGATGATGATTGCCACCCACTGCAGTTATTTTATTTTACTGAAATCATGGTTAGTAATAATAGTTTATTTAAAGTTATGGCTTGCAATGATACGTGCACTTACATCTGTACTGGCAGAGTTTAAAGATAGGGCACCATTCATAGCTACTGATCTAGAAACCTAACCACTTTTGAAAAAAATCTTCCTAAAACTGACTCAAATTCTGAGAGCGGTCAGCACCTAACAGAAATTTTTGTATCTTGAAACATGTGATCATATTCTTTCAATAATCACCTGCACTCAGTTATGGTAACAAATTGCATTTAAAATGCCCACCATTAGGGCAAAATGTTATATTTTTTATAAATACCCATTTCTCTAAATATTTAGATAAGAGAGTACAGAATGAAATCAGGCAATGTAAACTGTCTCATACTTGAGAAACCCATAATCAAATCTTCATAAGTTTAGGGCACAAATGGGGTCAAAGTATAAATTTATATTGCATTTAGTTTTTCTTCATACTTAAACTGCTGTACTGTTTTTCAAGGAGTGAAGGCAAAGAAGAATTTAACAATGTTAATGCAATTCATTCAACAGTATTTCCGTTTCCCTATTGATTTATGTTTTCCAGCTGTGCGTACAAGGTGATTGCAACAAAGATTATATATTTCAACATCAGAGTGTTGTTTTGCATATGACATCAGAAGGAAATACATTTGTGTGAGAGTCTGTGCATAGAGACATAATAATATTATGTTGCACTGCACTATCCTTACTGAAGAATATATTGCAAGAATATTCCAATTGAGACTCTGAATGGTGTATGCCTTCTCAATCAACTTGCTGACTGCTATTTTAAGTAGAAGAGGATTAGAATACTAAACCTGAGTTGAATCAGGAGAATGTGTGTACATATGTATAACACATTAAATTACTTATTCAAATGTATGGCTTTGATGTTTGCAGAGAATTTAAATAGCAGGCAGCATACTTTGTGCTTTCTGTAATGAATAAGAGTTTATCTTACTAACATTATTGATTAGGTTACAAAAGAAAAAAAATGCAGATTTTACATGATTAGTTTCAAGCTAAGTTGTATTGTACAGAGATACATTGGATAGCCACATGGAATGTCAGAGGAACAGGTCAGGGTAAATTAGATATTGTGAAGCGAGAGATGATCAGGTTGGAAATTGATCTCCTTGCTGGCAATGAGCTATACTGGTCGGACAATGGCTTTTTCCAGTTTGAGGATTTCACTGTCTATTATTCAGGATATGATACCAGGAAAACAAATGGAGTAGTGTTTATGGTAAGCAAAAAGCTTACAAGAATTTAGTTCTCAACTGTCAATGATTGAATTATGACCCTCAGAATTTGTGCCAAGCCCCTCAAAATCAGAGTTATCCAAGTCTATGCCGCTAGGCTGCTGCAACAGAGCTTAAAATAGAGGGCTTTTATGCCATGGTCTAAGAAACTCTGAAACAAGTGCTCAAATAAAAACGTAGTTTACATTCTGGGCAACTTCAGTGCAAAAGTTGGCAAAGAAGCAGAGACAGGCATCACTGGTCATTTTGCACTAGATGAGAGGACTGATGCAGGTGATTGTTTGGTACAATTTTTCCAAGAAAACCAATTTAGGGTCATGAATACATGGTTCAAACAGCACAAGCGCTGCTTATACACTTGGACATTACTGAATGGATTTCACCATAATCAGATTGACTCTGTCCTATGCAGTCATTGATGGACCAGTTCAATCCTTGATGTTAAGACAAGTCCAAGTACTGATTAAGTTGAATTGTTGGTGCCAAAGAGTAAAGTCAAACTATGCACCATCAAAAAGGCTGTGCCTTTAAAGAATGTCGATGTCACCAAAATTCCTACTACATATACAATTGAGGTTAAAAAAAAATAGGTTTGAACTACTGGACCATGCTGAGGAGATGTGTGATGAACTATGGCAGGGAATTCAATTAAGAATTGCTGGAATTGCAGTTGAACACATATCATACAAAAAGCCAGAAAAAAATGCATGTGGGCTCTCCAATGAAACCAACAAAATAGCTGAACAAAGAAAAGCAACCAAGGCAGCAGGTAAAGGGGAAGAAGCATGAATATTGAATGCAGCTTTCCAGAGGGCAGCAAGGAAGGGCAATGAAGTTTACTAGGACAAGCGATATAAACAGCTCAAAATGGAGTACATGAAGGGTCACACTAGGAATGTATTTATGAAGTCAAAAAGACCTGAACATCATTTATTGATCATAAAGGCATCATTAAAAACAAACAAGTGAAAGAACTGTCCAATCAACAAGACATCAAGAATAGACAATGAGAATATATAGAAGAACTATATGCAGGGGCACAGGCTCAGGATGATGAGGAAAGTGCAGTAGAAATAGCTTTGGCCATCCTTTAGAACAGCGGTCGCCAACTGGTGGGCCGTGGCCCACTGGTGGACCGTGAGAAAATTTTGGTGGGGCGCAGAGAAATCTCACCCCAGAACACCCCCACAAAGCAATTAATCCAGGCTGTGCAGAAACACAAGGCTGCGCCGCCCACATGGCCCACGGGAACCCTCCCTGCACATTCACTCCTTACCCAGTACACATTTTATAGTTGACCACAGAAAGAAGGGGGGGGGAGTTTCAAAGAGCAGGCAACAGGCTAAATCGAAAGTACATTCCATTCATATTTTCTTCTAAGACTGATTAGATGGCTGAAGCTTCTGCTGAGAAAATCTAATTGTAGAGCATGATTTATGACTCTTGGCTATGGATGTTTTTTTGTTGGATGATACACCTGGGGGAGAGAAAGCAGGATCAAGGGTGACAGTGAATTATGTATCTCAGAGTTGGCTATCTGTCAGGGTTCCAGCAGTTACTCCAATTAATTCATGAGCCTTGAGCCACACTCCCAAAACTAAAGAGGTTAAATTGAAAGTACATTCCATTCATATTTTCTTCTAAGACTGATTAGATGGCTGAAGCTTCTGCCATGAAAAAATCTAATTGGAGAGCATGATTGATGACTCTTGGCTATGGAGGTTTCTCGTTGGATGATACATCCAGAGGGGCGGGGGTGGGGGGAAGCAGGATCAAGGGTGACAGTGAATTAAGTATCTCAGAGTTGGCTATGCCCAGATTAGTACTGGATGTAGAATGTTACCTTCAAATAAATCCCCTTTAGTTTTGGGAGTGTGGCTCAAGGCTCATGATTTAATTGGAGTAACTGCCGGAACCCTGACATTACCATGAGAGGCTATGGAAAGCCCTACAAGACTTGGGGGTACCACCACATGTGGTCAAGTTGGTGGGATCAGTGTACAGAAATCAGGAAACCACTGTGTGAATACCATATGGAGACACCCATTGATTTAAGATAGAGAAAGGAGTATGACAAGGTTGTATTCTTTCCCCTTTCTTATTCATCCTGCATGCCAAAATGGTCATGAGGAAGCTAGATCTTGAAGAATAAAAAATGAGATTAAAGATTGGAGAAGAGACATCAATAATCTTCGATATGCTGATGATACAACTCTCCTTTCAGAAACCAAAGAAAGCCTGGAACATCTCAATAAGAAAATCAAAGAAGAAAGTGAGAATTTTGGTCTATTTCTGAACATCAAAAAGATCAAGCTCACGACCACTGCAAGGAATGGAAACATCAAAATAGAAATTGATGGTGAAGAAATAGGAAAATGTGGAAAATTTCACTTTCCTGGGACTGCAGATAGCTCAAAGTGGTGAATGCAGCATAGAAAGAAAACGTTAGATTGCAACGGGTCACACAGCAATTATGAACATGAGCTGAATATGGAAAAATAAGGACATCATCCTGGCAACTAAAGGTAGGTTGGTTCACTCTATTGTGTTCCCCATAGCTACCTACGGTTGTGAAAGTTGGACATTAAAAAAGCAAGACAGAAAGAAAATTGACTTGTTTGAGCTGTGGTGCTGGAAAAGATCTTTGCGTAATCCTGAGGCAGCAAAGGTGACTAATAAGGAAGTACTGGTGCGCTTAACACCTGACATGTCATTGGAAAGCAAAAATCATAAAACTGTGTCTCACTTATTTTGGCCATGTCGTGCAAGGGAATTCACTGAAGAAAGCAATTATGTTTGGAAGAGTTAGCAGTAAAAGGAAACCAGGCTGCAAAAGAACACACACCATCAAAGCTGACACCGGCCAGAGCATAGCAGTGCAAGATTGGAAGATGGGAAGAGATCTGGTCCATAGAATTACCAAGAATTGGACACGACTGAATGGATATTATCTCATCATCATCATCATGCTGAAGGCTACATGCCATTCTATATAGGAATAATAATTAAACCTAGTAACCTTGACTTGATTCTTTAAAAAATCTCAGCATTCTGTTGGCTTCCTAAAAATAAATCCGTCAATTATTAACATCTGTATGGTTTTTCTAAACCCTCACACTAAAGGCACACAGCATTTTGTTTTGTTTTGTTTTAAAAACCCTCCGAAAAGAATTGCATGGAAGCAACTTGGTGCCTATGGGCTTTTCCTCCTGCTCAGCTGCACCCATTTTCCTGGAAAGCTTTTACCAGAGGGAAAAGACTTACAGTATTTGGGATGGTTGGCATAGGCTGAGAGAAATCACTTGCTCTGATCCGTTGCTCCCATCTGGGATCCGTATGAAAGAACAGCTGTCTTTTAGGTTGATTGTTGAAGAGACAGACTGGAAACTCTGGTTTGCTTGGAGCTGGTGAGAGGAGCGACAGCTGGAGCACTTGCCTGAAAGGAGGTCTTGCCCAAAGGGAGGCCTTGGGTTATCATAAGGGAATTGTGGGGGCAACAGACCGAGCAGCCTGGCTCGCCTTGGAAAAACTTTATTTATTTATTTTTAACAACACTGCCTGTATCAGCTGTCACTTGTGACTGGCAGCTTTGGGGCACTTGCCACAAATGGCAGATTACTATTAAGAGCTCCTTATAGGAAATAATCTGATGAGTTTGCACAAAAGTAAGCAATGTCCTTTTTAGTTCAAACATTTAGGAGGTTAATAATGCTTGCTGAGAAAACAGAAGATGAAATGGCAGATTTTCTCTCATTGTTGCAATTCCCCAATATTCAAGTTATATTTTTTAAATATGGCCATTTATTAAATATCATTAAATTTCTGTAGTTGGATTAAGCACTGTTGTCTGTTTAGGTTTTAGCTCTTACATATATTTGAATTTTGTGATACGTATTTGGCACACACACACACAGACATAAATATGTGTGTGTATATGTGTGTGAGTGTGTATATATATGTGTGTGTATGTGTCTGTACATATGCATATATAAATATATGTGATATGTACCATCCTCTAGCTTGATGACACTTCCTTTTATACTTGCTGTATTATGGTGTGTGATTATTGATTCTATCCCATGTTTTAGGAATTGATTCAGTGATTTTTTCCCTTTTGCCTAATAGGAACCAATTATTTATTTATTTTATTTATTTATTTGATTTGCCAATTGTTTACAAGATAATAAGTATAAGTGTATACATAGTTGTGAATACATGAAATGGGTACATATAAGAAAAATAAAAGAAGAATAAGAGAAACAATAGGACAGGGACGGTAGGCACGTTGGTGCGCTTATGCACGCCCCTACAGACCTCTTAGGAAAGGGTGAGGTCAATAGTAGACAGTCTAAGGTTAAAGTTTTTGGGGTTTGGGGAAGAAACTACAGAGTCGGGTAGAGTATTCCAGACATTGACCACTCTATTGCTGAAGTCGTATTTCCTGCAATCAAGTTTGGTGCGGTTAACTTTGAGTTTGTATCTATTGTGTGCTCTTGTGTTGTTATGGTTGAAGCTGAAGTATTCATTGACAGGTAGGACATTGCAATGTATGATTTTATATACCATGCTTAAATCAGACCGAAGACGGCGTAATTCAAGGTTTTCTAGTTCTAGAATTTCAAGTCTGGTGGCATAAGGTATTCTACAACGAGTAGAGGAGTGGAGAACTCTTCTTGTGAAATATTTCTGGACTTTCTCAATTGTGCTAATATCAGATACGTAATGTGGGTTCCAGACTGATGAACTGTATTCGAGTATTGGTCTAGCAAATGTTTTGTATGCTCTGGTTAGTAGTGTGATATTACCAGAGAAAAAGCTACGTAGGATTAGGTTAACAACTCTTAATGCCTTTTTGGCTATATAGTTGCAGTGGGCTCTAGCACTTAGATCATTAGAGGTGAGTATTCCAAGGTCCTTTACAGAGCTTGGGTCATCAACAAGATCTTGACTATTCAGCTTGTATTTTATTTTCTGATTTTTTTGCCAATATGTAAGACAGAGCATTTATTTGTTGAGATTTGAAGTTGCCATTTGTTTGACCATTCTGATACATAGTCAAGATCTTTTGTAGGGTAGCAGTATTGTCTGTGGTATTGAACAGCTTTACATCATCAGCGAAAAGAATGCAATTGCTCTTAATATGATCACAGAGGTCATTTATGTAGAGTATGAAGAAAGTTGGTCCTAGAACACTGCCTTGGGGGACACCACTATTGACAGGTACAGAATTTGATAGGACGCTCCCAATTTTGACCATTTGTTGTCTGTTTGCCAGGAATGCTTCTATCCAGTTATTCAGTTGTCCAGAGATACCATAGGATTTTATTTTAGGAGTAGTTTGTCGTGTACCACTGAATCAAAGGCTTTACAGAAGTCTATGTAGATTAGACTGCCTCTGTATTTCTAAGACTGTAAATGGTGAAGACATAGCTTCAACACCTATAGTTCTAATCACAGTTCTTTCTTTCTCCTCTTGCCTGATTTTTAAAAGTATCTAGCTGAATGAAGTATACTTGAAAACTTGAAAGTTTGCACGCTGTTCTTGAAAATTTGCAGATTATTTTTTGTAATCATCTCTTGATATCAGTCTAGTTTTTTTAATCATATCTAGCGTGTCTGCTTATTGTTTACAACATTTCTCTTGTACCTTTTGTTGCATTGACATTCCTTGCTTTGGAAGCTTTTTAGTTGAATTATTTTATATTTTAAAAATTATGCTGGAACTCAAATCATAGGCTTTTATCAAGATGCCTAATTACAGAAGCCGTTGTGACACTGAAATTTCAATCATATCAGTGGTGAATGAAAAACCTTTTCTTTATTGTTACTGAATACAGGTAGTCCTTGACTTACAACCACCCATTTAGTGACTATTCGAAGTTACAACAACGCTGAAAAAAGTGACTTATGACCTGTTTCCACACATATGAATGTTGCAGCATCCTCATGGTCAACGTGATCAAAATTTGGGTGCTTGGCAACTGGCAAGGGTCATGTGATCATCATTTGTAACCATCCTAGCTGGCTTCTGACAAGCAAAGTCAATGAGAGAAGCCAGATTTACTTAATAACCACATCACACACTTAACAAGTGCAGTGATTTGCTTGACAACTATGGCAAAAAATGTTGTCAAGTTGGGCAAAACTATTTAACAACTGTCTTGTTTAGCAATGGAAATTTGAGGCTCAGTTGTGGATGTAAGTCGAGGAGTCTCTGTACATATTGACTCCCATAACTGACATTATTAGTAATATGTGGATTTAGTGAGTTCTGAATAAGACGAAGAACTTTACAAGCCTAATTTTGGTATTTCATCTAGGAATAACTAGATCATGCAGAGGTGATTCTAGAAAGATTTCCTGTTTTCCTCATCTGAACTCTTCCCGCCCAAGCATTTTAGTTCTGCCTTCCCAAGCAACTAATATGCCCCACAATCTGTATACTCAGAAGGAAAAATTGCCAGATAGTTTTCAGTCCAGATGGAAGAGGCCAGCAAAACCTGATGTTGCACATAGCACATTCATGTAGGAAATTCTAATTTAATTTTGGAAAAGGCATGTGGATTAGAAATATTTCCCATTGTTCATTTTCTGCTGAACACATCATAAATTACTGCCCACTTGTATTCAAATTGTATTAAGCATTGGAAATCTAATTGCACATACAACCAGGTAGAAGTTAATTATGCCATGTTAAATGGATTATTGTTTATTTTGTGAACATGAGGGACACCAGACATTACAGACTGTGACACACTTAAGTGGTTCTTTTCATATAATCTTAAGCCAATAAAAATGCATTCCTTTATGATACCACCACAAAAAGTGATTTTCAACATTTTCTAACTCCCTTTTTGGGATACATATAAAATTCTTTATCATCTCCATCTCTTTCTGTCTCTCTCTCTCTCTAGCCCTCCCTCCCTATCTCTCTCTATCCCTCTCTCTCTCTCTCTCACACACACACACACTCACACACATACACTTTGCTATATGTTTAACTCTTCCCGATGTTTAACTCTTCCCAATTTCTGCTTCTAGCTGCATTTTTTAATATTTTCTCACTATTTGGTTTTTTTTTAAGTAGAGAGGGGGGGAAATGTAGCAAGTACAATTTATCAGCAATCTTCCCAATCTCAGCTACAGCGAGTCATATTATAGTAAATATAGTAAATATTTTGAATAAAATAATGCAATACATCCTAGCATGAACATGCCTGATTGTTTCATTTTTAGTGCATTCCTAAGTTTGCAGAATATTTGGACTTACTGGTAGAATTTCTTTATTTGGTCCTAATAAATTTCTGTGGAACCTATCATGTTTCATGGAAGATGCATGCTGCTATTAGATTTAGTTCTTTTTCTTCTTCTCATGCCTGGTAATAAACAGGCACATAACCTGTCATTTTTCTTAATTCTAAACTGTTGATAGAGACACAGTTGGCTTCAATACCAAGGAAGGCCTATGCCAAGCTTTAGCTGAGATATCCATTAGAATAATGTCTGAATAAGGTAATCTTATCTCAGTGATCTTTGTTCTAATAATATCTTGATTAAGCTATTTTAAAACGTTCTATGTGGAGCTACCCTTGAAGACAATCTGGGGCATGATGTAGGAACAGCTAAATAAGGTAACAGGAAATACTGCACTGGTTCCTTGCAAACTCTGGGCCAATGGTAGATGTTGACCTAAGTAGCTGTCAATGGTTTGGGAGGTAGATATAAAGTATTAGTTTCTCAAGAAATATTCAATTCATGCATTATAATTATCCAGGGCAATTCTGTTCATTTATTTTATTTTATTTATTTGATTTGCCAATTGTTTACAAGATAATGAGTATAAGTTTATACATAGTAGTGAATACATGAAATGGGTACATATAAGAAAAACAAAAGAAGAATAAGAGAAACAATAGGACAGGGACGGTAGGCACGTTGGTGCGCTTATGCACGCCCCTACAGACCTCTTAGGAAAGGGGTGAGGTCAATAGTAGACAGTCTAAGGTTAAAGTTTTTGGGGTTTGGGGAAGAAACTACAGAGTCAGGTAGAGTATTCCAGACATTGACCACTCTATTGCTGAAGTCGTATTTCCTGCAATCAAGTTTGGTGCGGTTAACTTTGAGTTTGTATCTATTGTGTGCTCTTGTGTTGTTATGGTTGAAGCTGAAGTATTCATTGACAGGTAGGACATTGCAATGTATGATTTTATATACCATGCTTAAGTCAGACCGAAGACAGGCGTAATTCAAGGTTTTCTAGTTCTAGAATTTTAAGTCTGGTGGCATAAGGTATTCTACAACGATAGAGGAGTGGAGAACTCTTCTTGTGAAATATTTCTGGACTTTCTCAATTGTGCTAATATCAGATATGTAATGTGGTTCCAGACTGATGAACTGTATTCGAGTATTGGTCTAGCAAATGTTTTGTATGCTCTGGTTAGTAGTGTGATATTACCGGAGAAAAAGCTATGTAGGATTAGGTTAACAACTCTTAATGCTTTTTGGCTATGTAGTTGCAGTGGGCTCTAGCACTTAGATCATTTGAGGTGAGTATTCCAAGGTCCTTTACAGAGCTTGGGTTATCAACAAGATCTTGACTATTCAGCTTGTATTTTATTTTCTGATTTTTATTGCCAATATGTAAGACAGAGCATTTATTTGTTGAGATTTGAAGTTGCCATTTGTTTGACCATTCTGATACATAGTCAAGATCTTTTTGTAGGGTAGCGGTATTGTCTGTGGTATTGAACAGCTTTACATCATCAGCGAAAAGAACGCAATTGCTCTTAATTAAGAATACAACAGTCATCTCGGGGATAGTATCTCAGCTATGTTTCAATGGATGCCCATTGTCTTGTTTTGGAAAAGAATGGAAGACATCCTGCTTTCCTAAGTATTTCTACATTAATACATCAGGTTCCGTTTATTTGCTTCATACCGATTTTGCTGTCCTTTAATAATACATTTTGCTTTCAGTTCTTATTGTTTTAGTTTTATTGTGATGATTTAAAGACTTCTTCCTTTCTCTCCTCCCCCCCCCCTTCTCCGGTAAATTGTTCTAGGGTCCTCTACTGGAAGAGCTATAGAGGGATAAAATAAATTAGCAGAAAGATAAAATAATAAGATAAACGGTTATGTAATGAATGCAAGTCAGTAATGAACATTTAAACCAGACCACCCAATTTCTACTTATATTTGCAGCAGTTCCACACCATTATCCAAACACCCACCCTCTTCATTTAATTCTGTCTTTCTTACTTTTCCCATTGTGAAAAGAGGATATCATTAGAAAATATATGGAGCATTTCATACATACCTTGCATTTCATTCTGTTAATTGTCAGTTGCTTTACTTCCATGAGGAAAGCTGTTCTTTAAATAAACATTTTATTTCTCTCCTTACAGTCCGTTATTGTATGTTTGTGTTTTGTTAGTCTGATTGCTTTCGATAGTTCTTTGAATAACATTCAACAGATCACTCAATCTCTGCTTCCTCCATGGGAAATTGGTGGGTAGGTTTGTCATGGGACTTTTTTTTAATCTGGGCCACAATCCACACAGAAACCAGGAAGGGCTTTGTTTGAATCGTTGAGACTATCTTCTTGACTTTTTGAAACCTCCACCCAACCTCAGATACCCTGATCCCTTGTATACTCCTATAAACCTTGTGGTCCTTTAAAATAAACCTGAAAAATCTATTGATTTATTATACTTTTTTTTAGCATTCCTCTATCTGAATGGGTTTTTCAGTTTCATCTTAGCAGATATAAATAAATGTCATATTTTTAAATGGTTTATTTGGGGTATGGCAATATGGTGATATTGGTATTTGAGAATATGTCATTCTAATTTTATTAAGAGCTATTATTTCTGAATTCTAAGGAGATTTTCGCAATATTACTATAACCTATTCATATTCCAGACTGCCTCCCTTCAAGCTCTCTACTGGAATTCTCATATTAATCAAAACTATTTTGAAGTGTTATTTGGCCTGCTGTGATAATGACATTTATTTCATGTTGAAAACACTAGAATATAACTATGTAGATGCTTATATAAAGTGTTAGAAATGAAATGGATTATCAGCTTTAAATGCCTCTGAACTTTTCTTGAACGAAAAAGATCAGTGAGATCAGATCACCGTCTAAACTCCACAGTATTGAAAAGACCACAGTTTTAAAAGATCACAATATCTACAGCCACAGATATATTTGCCAGCAGAGAAAATAAATGTTGCTCTTAACATTTGTTGTATTATGGCTTGTTATAGTAACAACAAGCTCAGACCAGCCATTGATTTCTAAAATAATGAGCCAATTTTACTTCAGATTTGTTCTGTTAACTGTTAAAGAACAGTAAGCATGAAGGCCTTTCTCTAACTGCATGTAACTATAATACAAATCTGTTCTGCCAACTTTCCTAGGCTATTTTGTTTTCATGATGACTTCGTTTGATCCACAATGCATGAATGAGCCACTCCTAGGTTGCCCTTAGTTGTTCCAGGTTTTTTTTAGTGCTTTCTTCTTGAAGTAACCTGTAGCAGTTTTAAGATTTACAAGAGCTGCTTTTTCTGTCAATAATGAGTGGGGCAGACAATGGAATGGTGCCCACCCAGTGCTTCTAACAAGTTCAGGATGGTGTCTTCTCTACTATATACTCTCCTTTGCCAAATGTTTTCCCTCTCCAGATGGAAAGAGTTGCTACAGCGTGTGGCACCGTTGTACCTCATCAATTCCCTAGATCCCACTAGAATTTGTGTGACAACTATGGGAATTGCACAATAAAGTGGAAGAACCAATTTCCCCCAAAACTCAAGTTTTGGGAATAGTTAGCTCTCCTAATTTACCACATAGCTCCACAAGGCACCATTTAGCTTATTTAGTGGGTTATGCTGAGTATTGGCTTAGTGCTGTTTCCAAACTGCAGGGGTCTGTCCCAGAAACCAGTTCTCTGGCTGAGTCTACTGAGCCAATGTTGGGCTCATTATAGATGATAGAAATAATAGTGTTTGAGAGAGTTGGATGCTTATAAAGTCAATTTGGATTGGCAGACTGAAATTTCTTTATGACAGCCAAACTCTAACCCTAACTTTAACTTAGAAGTGCAGAAAGTCTCATGAATCTTTCACATCATCACTTATGACTGATTGAAAGAATACAAGTGTCAAACTCAATAGTGTCATGTCACATGATGTATTGCAATGTATAGTGATGGAGCTGGAATGGATGTGACCTGCGTGTGACACATCTGGCCTGTGGGCCACCAGTTTGACACCCATGCTATAAATGTGCCTTATGCAAATAGGTACTTTAGATGTTGAAATAGTTTAAGTATCCTGTACAACCATGCAATACACTTGGACTTGTAATCACAAAAGTTATGAGATGCAAATGGATTCAGAAAATCTCTACTTCCCATCTGATTAGTTAGGCATTTAGTCTGTACTGCAAGTTTGGGGAATCAATTCACGAAGGATGGGAATGGGGGAATCATAGTGCTAATTCCTAGTTTTCATTAGCCCTTCTAGAAAGAAGATATATGTGATATATTTTGTAAGAAATTGTCTTGGTTTTTTTTTTCCAGTTCTTTTCCCACTATTACCCTAATCATGGCATGAGAAATCTCTGACAATATTTTTGTATTTTTTTCTCAGCAGGATGCAGTGTTTGGTTTGGTCTCTAAATCCAAGAATGAGAAGGGCCCCCAAGCTTGTCATAAATTAATGTGTTTCCCCCTCTTATTTCAAAATAGTCAAAGGGGAATTCAAATTATGTTATGCTCTGTCACCATTGAAACACAGGTAACATAGGGATAATAAGGATCAGAGATATTTTATGGTAATGTTTTTTCCTAATTCCAGAATATTTCAGCTCCTCATTGGAGAAACGTTCCAGTAAATATAACTGATAATGTGTGACATATACTATATATTGCAGGACATTCCTGGAAAATTGTTTTCTAAAAACTTTCCTGATGGTAATGTTCCTTGCTCATTTAAAAAATAATTCCAAAATTCAGTCTTTTGTTATAGCAATGGGCAGCAGCATCTCTTCCCCCACACCCCTCAAAAGGGAAGAAAGGCAAGGACTTATACCGTTTTTTAAGTGCGAGAACAAGAACGCCTTTACTTGCTTGCTTAAGGCAATAGGGGAGAGAGCAGGCCTCATCTCCCTTAGCCAATCAGGAAGCAGTCAGTGGTAGGTAGCTTCTCCATTCATGGAACAAAATGGAAAGTGTGTTTTCAATTCAAAACACACACTTTTATGGCCTAGAAATTTGCAAGATAGCAATCTGGGCAAAACCATAATCCTCCTGCCTCCAAACATCTCTTACTTGGAAAACAGATTATCTTAGATTTATGACACGTTTCAGGTCTGGACTGAACAAAATGCACAATCTTCTGCAGGGTCATGGATCACCCCAAGCTGTTTCACCTATGGAATTATTTGTGTATGGAATTATTCATATAGCCATATTTCCCCTGCCAAGTGTGCCATTCTGGCTTTAGTGCTACATCAATGTCCTCCGTCCTCCTCCTTGGGCAATGAAGTCAGTATTGCTACCATTGCTGGAGGTCTGTGGGTCTTTGGATCAGACTGACTTCTCATTAAAAAAAAAAAAGCTCTAGTATATTTCATGGACAATCTTACTAGAAAAACTGATTGTGAGCTCCAAACTCTGGCAAAGTATATTATTGTGCTCCATTAGTATCCACCCCTATAGATTGCTTCTCAGTGTTTCCAAGCTGAAAGGAAAGCTGTAGCTCAGCCTTTGCTTTACATGCAGATGCTCTTACATTTAAGACCTTGTTTTTCCAGGGGAAGCTGGCAAAGTCTCCATTGTTAATACAGTTAATACCAAACGAGATGGACTAATAGTTTGATTCAATGTAAGATGATTTACCATGTCCCTGATTCAAAAGATGAGATCCCCTTTCTTGCAAAACCCATAAAGCTGTGAAACAAAACATTTACAAAAATAAAATAAATATAAGTATAGAATACAGTACACTCTGTACACATTTGGCATTGAAGCTTTGGTTCTGTACCACCAGAAATATTTTTGCAGATTCCTGTCAGAAACTAGACTTGTCACTTATCATCCCATGTTTTCCTTTTGTATTCATAAACTATATTGTATCCATTGTTACTGTCATCTTCATTCTACAGAGCAGGAATGGAGCCTTAGTTTTATATCAGAGTTCTTCCTCCTTTGTTCCAGATTCACTCCATTGCCATATCATGCTTCTTATACTATGCTTTTTTATATAAAAATGATTTATGATGCTTATTACTGTCTTTAATTAAAACTGTATCTTCTTTGATTTATTGTCATATTTTAGATTCAGATTCAGGATTCAAAATTAACATTCAGATAGCCTCTTTACCCTTCCTACCAATTCTTGGTTATATGTTTTAAGTTGCAAATTTTTCGTATCTTCACATATAACTAGATTGGTTATAGAAACATATTTGCAATTGTAAGTCTAGAGTTAGAATTATACAATGCTACATATGAATTCTCCTTTATTACAGTAATTGATATTGTAAATATACACACACAGAGTATATCACATGTACACACATACATTTTACATACCCATGCACACAATATGAACATGTGACCTAAAGCAGCATATTTCATAAAAGCTTAATAAGTAGTCCTATTTTCTACTGTACTCATACACAAAAATAATCTATTCTATCGTGATTACATGCTGGTAAATTGCAATCCTGCTGAACAAAGAGGAGCTTGCTTTATAGGCGGGCACAAAAAAAATTGTATAAAGGGAGAAACTATTGGTGGTCCTCATCTAAATATATATTTAATGTAACATTTTGCAGTTTATGATCATGCTATTGAAAGTATGAAAATTAAAGCTAATTTACAGATTGAAGGATTTTATTTCCGTTTGTCAACTAATAATCTTCACACAATTGTATATCCATTTGTTGTTAATTTATCTAAACTGTTCAGATCATCGATATATATCTTTCATTCATAATCAGGCATTTTGCAAAGTATCTTATTGTCATAATTGAACAAATGATGTTTCCCTGTTTTTTCAAACCATGATGTTTTTCTGTTTTTTAAAGTGTGTTTGAATCTATATGGGATAGGATGGGACATGTTTTGTATGAAACATTCCTTACAGATGTTACTAAAAATTATCTGAGATGCATTATTATTCTTCACTGTGAGTGAAAAAGCCTGCTTTTTTGCTCACAACAGAAATTTTATATATGTGCAATAAGCATTAATTTCATATTACTCTATTTCATAAACATTGGATGGATGTATACAACATACTAAATAAAAATCAAACTACATTACTGTAATGTGATCCCAATTGCAGGAGTAAGGATTACTGATGAGCCTATATGTTCAAAATTGCACAATTAAATCTGATTTTCCCCATGCAGAATACTTAACTGGATCTTGGAGGTAGGATGGTAAGCACACCGGGTCAACAAGAAAATTGAATCAAACAGTCTAGTCAATTTAATGTGAGAAATTAGATTTACTCCCAGTCTTCTTTGGGATTAAGGTAATTCCCCATATCATATGAACTACATAGATGAGCATTAATTGTTCCTTTCAATATCTATGATCAGCATGAAATCCTGGAGAACCTACAAAAACAGCCACTAATCATGACTTTTACTGTTAGTAGAGACATCCACAAGGTAAGTCAATAGCATAAAAATAGTGGGTATGACCAGGCTGACTGAAGCCCTCCCATCTTTTTGATGCAGAGTCCGAGGTGGTGTTCAGCAGGTTCTGACCAGTTCTGGAGAACTGGTAGTGGAAATTTTGAGTAGTTTGGCGAACCGGCAAATACCACTTTGACTGGAGATTTTACAGTATCTTTCCCCTGCCATGCCCGAGCCACACCCACAGAACCAGTAGTTAAAAAAAAAAATTGAATCCCACCACTGTACAAAGCACATTAAAAAGCATGTTAAATTGTTAAAGAGGCAGGGATTCAATTACTTTGTCCCATGTTTTTAATGCTATTTACTTCCTTCCTGCATATGCCCAACAGTTGGATTGGAGTTCCTGGATTCATATTACAGATCCTTTGACTAATGAGTAATGCATGTATCTTGGGAGGGGGTAGTATTAACCTTCTCCTGTTGAAAACTGAGTTTATGGGTTCACATAATATACTGGGCCATTGAAAGTGATGAATTCAGCTCTAGGATATTGACTAAAAAGACTTTTGGCATGATGTGTATGTGTTTTATCTTCTTGTTTTGTCAAGTGTAGTGGTTTGGTCTAGTAAAGCTGTCTTGAAGCAGTTTTTAGCTCTGCTTAAGTGGTACATAAACTACAAACTAGTCACCATAATTACTCAGCTTGTGTGTCATGTGAACCAATATAATTTTATTGCATAAAGGATGGTTCAGTTAAGCCTGAGTAAGTATGCAGTACAAATGATGCTCTATTGTTTTTTCAATGAACTGCCAATGTTCTTGATGGAGCAAAATGCAACTTCTCTGATAAATGATTTGTGGGCCTAAGAAGATAAAAGTATATGCTAAAGATTGGGATCACCCAGAGAGAAAGATGGATAAGGGTCTTTGCCAGGGTATCAACGATCAGGCTATATTGGCAGACAAAAAAAAAAAGTGAGATAGCAGAAGGCTGCTATGGTGAAAGGGGGAAAAAAACAGCTGCTGCTTCTCTTCCTTGGGCCCACTAGTCTGAGTGGAAGGAGATGGCTGCTATTTTGCAAAAGCAACATCTACTTTGTCAACTCTCTTGATTCACTAGGCAACCAAACTTTGCAAGAGCCCAGTTTTCCTTTTATTGTTGGATGGGCTTCTTGGATTCAATGTTCTCTACTGTTGTAGAGGATAAGAGAAGCCCATTCTTGGGATTTTTCGCGCTGGGCCCAGACTTCCTTACGGCCTTTTCCAGTGGCAAATCCATCCGGTGGCTTGTTTTCTGTCTGCCCCAGAGCTCACAAGAAGCCATCCCGTTACTTGCACTCTTGCCATCCAACCTGCAGGGCTAAAGGCAGTGCATCGCTCAAAGGAAGCCACCTTATGGGTCAACTGCACAGAAACAAGTCGCCTGCTTCCCTTCTTCGCCTGGGAAATGGCCGGGAAGACTCTGCAAGACCCCTTTCCCCAAGTCACCACCCACCCAGGCCTCTCCGTCTTAACAGGACGGGGTGGCAGAGAGGGCTGGATTCGGCGGGCTTTATCCACACTCGGTGGATCCAAAGAGGAGGGGGACAAAAGTCCGTTTGAGTAACTGGAGGCAGGGAAAAGCAGCCGCTGCAACCGGCCTGCAAACCCGCCTTCCCTTCGCCCTTCTTTAGCTGAGAGACCAGGCCTGGTGCGGAGGCGGCGGCGGCAACAATGAGCTCCAAAGCTACGTCCCCGAAAGTCGCTCATCGCCGTAAATTCTCCCCCCCTCCTGCCCGAGAGAGCGAGAGCGACGGCCGTTGCTGCTGCTTGTAGCAGCACAATCTCTCGCCCGCCTCGGCCAATTCTGCGAGCTGCACGCCAGACTGAGGCTCGCTTCGCTCGGCGCTCGACTGCTCGCGGGAAGCCCGAATCCCGGCTGCTTTGGGAAAGAAGCGAAGGCTCTGCAGCCTAGGCTAGCTCAGCCGAGCGCCGAGCCGGGCTTCCAGGAACAATAACAGAAGAGCCGGGGTTGCGGGAGCACAGAGACGAGCGCCCCCCCACCTCCATACCTGCCCTCCCCCGCTGCTCGCCCCTGAGCCCCCTCCCCTCCCGCGGGTCGCGGCCCCGCTCCATGATGTATGCCTTCGTGCGGTTCCTGGAGGACAACGTGTGTTATGCGCTGCCCGTGTCGTGCGTGCAGGACTTCAGCCCCAAATCCCGGCTGGATTTCGACAACCAGAAGGTTTACACCGTCTACCGCAGCCCGGCTCACGATCCCGAGGACGGCGACGAGAGCCCCGGCGAGTGGGGAGAACGGCCGCCACTGCACAAGGCCCAAATCCTGGCGCTGGCAGGTGAGGCACCGAGGGATTTGGCAGCGGGCGGAGGGAGGGAGGGAGGGGATCTGGAGGCCAGACCAGTTAAAACCTCCCTGCTCTTTGGAGGACCCCGGGCGGGCCAGGGTGGGGTACAGACTTTTCCCCCCTCTGCGAAAGGAAGGTAGGAAGGGGCCTGCGCCTGGAGCCCGGCTCCTTACATGCCTCGGCGGGGCCTGCACCGAGTGGCTGCTGCTGGCTTCGCTTCTCCGAGGGAGGGAGGGGTTTCGGGTTTCCCCAGGAGAGACTGGGGATGGGGATGGCCTGGTGTGAAGGCCTAGAATGAAGGCGGGCCGGGGCCGTCTCGGGGGGCCCCCTTCCCTAAGGAATAGGCTTGTTCCGTCGTAAGAGAACACGAGAAATAGAATAGAATAGCAAATAGAAATGGCTATAAAAGTAGGACGTGACCACTAGGCTGAACGCTGGCGTGGGCTTCCTTCAAAGGCTCTAAAGGCGGGAGATTTATATATAAAAAAGGAACTATCTATAGAGAACTATAGCGAACATTTCACTCTATGGAATTCCTAGGATGAACCTTTAGGTTAACTTGGGTGGGTTGGGTGAGTGAGCATTTATAGGAAGAGTCAGGTGGTCTCTGGCAGAATAAGTTTGGGTGGGACGTAGCTGCCACAAAAAAAAAAAAAAGGACATTGAGCACAAGAAAAGCCCTGCTTGGAGCAGTCCAAAGATGTAGTTTTTATTCCCACTATGAGGAATGAAATGTTTCCAGTTAACCATTAAGCACTGCATGAAAGTCAGTCTCTGCAGTATGACCTTATTTATATAAGTGGTATTTAAACACATACTCCATTTTAACATTGTAGTTTTACATTGCTATCATAACTTATGCTATATCTATGAATGTAGTTCTTGTGGAAAATAATCAATCTAAATTATTGTTCACCACCAATGTTCATCATTTTGGAAATGAATTCTAAGTTAAAGATATAAAAGAATCCTCCTTCCCCATTGTTTGCTTGTCCCAAATGGACTTTTAGATTATACTCAGTGATTTAATTTTAACTATTGAAAGAAAAGCAAAATTACTCCTCTAGTAAAAATATTGACGGTGAGCTCTGTAGTTAACACATAGTAACCATTTTTTAAAGTGAATGCTGCACGCTGTAAAAATACTGGAAATCTAAATGCAGAAAATAATTCTTTACAATTAATAAGACACTGAAAAAAGATGCTAGTAAGTAAGATTAAATGGCAAATAGTTATCTTTGTTTTGAAATAAAGATCATTACTGCAGTATTAGTTTTGATAACTAACAAAGTTACAGTAAATATATATTGTCTATCATTGCAAAATAAAATTTACCTAATGAAATAAAACAGAAATTTCTTCTCATGAAATTCTAGAATATATTATAAATAATATAGCCCTTGTTTATTTATAAAGGAAGGCCCATCCTCACAAAAAGACATGGTTGTTAGGCAAATCTCAACACCATATGCAATATATGCTTCTCAGAAATAGGATATGTATTTATACATATAATCACAACCCCTCCTTCTCAGATACATATATTAAATAAGACCCAGAGGTGACCAGGTTTTGAATGTAGAGATTCAATCATTAAAAACTTTAGGGCTTGAAAAATTCCTCCTTGGAAGCTTGAAGAGATGCCACCAATCAGTGCCAACAATGCCAAATTAGGTAGATCCATATGTTTGTTTCTCTGCTTCTACAGAGGATGTGGGTATGAATTCAAACCTTATAGTTCTGACAGGTAGAAATTTACTAAATATACCACTGAAATTGGAATAAAATAATTATATCATCCAGGTCTGTATACTAAACCCTAGTTCATATCACAATGTATTACTCCATCCCCACAAGTTATGAACTCTGTTTTTAAGCATATTTCAAAGCAACTTTTATTGTTGGGATTATGGTATCAGTCCATTTCTGCAGACTGTAGATCTGTCAAGATGTACCAGATCCTGACTTGTCTTGAGCCTAATGGTTCACAGAAGTACAGGTAGTCCTCGACTTACATCCATTTGTTTAATGACTGTTTGAAGTTACAACAACACTGAAAAAAAGTGACTTATGACTGTTTTTCACTCTTATGACTGTTGCAGCATCCCCATGGCCATGTGATCAAAATTTGTATGCTTGGCAACTGGTTCATATTTATCACTGTTGCAGTGTACCAGGGTGATGTGATCACTTTTTGTGACCTGGTGACAATCAATGGGGAAGCCACATTCTCTTAACAATCCTGTAACTAACTTAGGTGCAGTGATTCATCTAACAACTGTGGCAGGAAAGATTGTAAAATGGAGCAAAAGTAACTTAACAAATGTCTTGCTTAATAATATAAATTTGGGCTCAATTGTTGTTTGCAAGTTGAAGGACTACCTGTAATTGGATCGAATTGTTTGATAAACCAAGTACCCTTGATCAAGACTTGGCTCATTTTATGCACATATGGGTTATATCAGAGATTCTCCAGGACAAACCTGTTCATACACTGTTTATTGCCAATGCTAATCTTGATCTCTTCCTTGTGAAGTTAGAAGGGTATTGAGTGGAGAATGTATGTGGCATTTACTCTTGTGGAATACTTTCCAGAGGGCTCTTATGTCAGGTGAGTTCTTGCAAATGTCTGATGTTGACAAAGGGGTTAAAAGGGGCGGCCTTTTTGCCTTTTTTGCAAACTAACGCTTGGACGAAATCCATTAAACAGGGACCCGCTCTTATGTCAGGTGAGTTCTTGCAAATGTCTGATGTTCCCGGAAAATCAGCTGCCGCCATCTTTTGAAAAGCTCCGGTGAGCTTGGAAAGCTCACCGGAAGCATTTTAACCAAAAAGATGGCGGCGCCCAGCAACCAGCTGCCCGAGAGTTGTTCGGACGGTATCGGTCCGCTGACCAGCGGTTGGGGACCCCTGCATTAAAACAATAAGGATTAAATTATTTGCAACTAAGACCTTGTTAGTAAGGACACCTAGCCAACCAATGACAAGGAATAATGCTTTGAAGATGAGTTGGGGGAATATATATGATAATTCCGTGATAGATAAATGATGATGATATTTAATCTTTTATTTAGCATACTTCTAAAAATGTGGGAATGAGGGAAAAGTTGGTGATATGTTGTTACATTTGTTGTAGAATTAGTTAGCTTCAGCTTGCTGTCAACCTTGTTAAGAAATGTGTTAAATAGCTTCAAGCATCCAGTTATAAACTACAGACATATGCAGCATGTTTTATTGTACTAAAGCCTTCTAACTTGTGGGCTGTTCAAAGCTTTAGTATGACATAAATATTTTGAAAGACTTTCTAAAAGCCTGTTTCATTACTTTAAAATATAACTAGAAATATGATAAAAGTCAAACAGTTCAACTTATTTTTAATATATTTTATATTTTTGCACTTAACCAGGTATTTTTGATTAATGGAATGGATTGATATTAATCAAGAATATATACAATATCAACTCTTGAAAATTATACCGAGTGAATTCAACATTAGCCATAGTCACTGGAACTAAAATGCAGGGATCCATGATAATTAATGCAATTAAACACCGAGCAATTTGTATATTACTTTATACAGGTGTTGATTAAGGAGGTAAAAAAACATGCTAAGTTAATAAACCACCTATTGCTTAGAGCAGGGCTGTCAATCTCCCGGCCCATGGGCTGGATGTGTCACGTGCTGGCCACACCCAGTTTACCGAAGGGGAAAAAAAGTCCAGATATGTCACATGACGCCGCTGTGATGATGTGAGTTTGACACCCCTGGCCTAGAACATCCAAACACCATATTTCTTAAGACCCATATTGCTAGTTTAAGGCTGTTTCCCTCTTTTTTGTGTTTATACTAAAACTTAAGGGATTTTGAAGTGGCTTCACTAGGCTTATAAAAGATGCAGCTGCTGATACGTTTCAAATATTTTTTTCTTAGAAAGACAAGCTTTTCTCTAAATGACTTTACATTGCAGTGATTATTTCATGCAGTGTATTTATGAGCAGATTTTTACAAATTTTAGTAACTTTAGTATCACACAAAAATGTGATTGCTATTGATAGATCATAATTCTTATGCTACTAAAATGTTAAAATACTAACATTCTTCATTTGAAGAATGAAACTTAGTGTAATGGTTAAGGTGTTGGATTAAAACTGGTGAGATTAACTCTATGTCTGCTCTCAGGTTTGGAAACTGATAGGTTTGGATTATCTCTCTGATATCATTCTACTGAAAAGATTGTTGTTGTGAAAAATAAGTGTGTTCCTGTGTAAACTGTTCTGGAAAATAGGCAAGATGTGAGTGTAACAAATAATAGGAAACTTTAAAAATTTCAGCCTTTTTCAACAATGAAATAAATAATGGGTTTCAAATTTTTTAGAGCTCAGTAGGTTGTAATTTTTTTCGTTACTGCATACTCTTCCCCCAAAACATGTACCCATATACACTTTGGTATAAGGTGTTTACAGTAGAGTTTGAAGGAGATCACTCAGTTAATAATAAATATAATTGGAGAAAAGTATGTTTCTTTCACCATTGTAAAGCTGTCAGAATATATTAATAAAACTCTAATTTACCTAGCTTTAGAACTACTAATTTAAAGTATTAAGTTAATTTACCATTCAGTCTTTTGTTGTATTTCTCAAATCCAGTTTTCTGACTTCATTTTTTCACAGAATCAAGTAGGTTGCCACCACATGAATATGTTTCCCAGGGAAACAGAAGCTGTTGGTGGAATAATTTTCCCCTCCTACCATTACTGTTTTCTATGTTCTGCAAATATGCTTTAATAGGTTGAGAAACCCTCTGAAGTAGATTTGGAGTCATGCACAAAGCTGTGGGAGGAGAAAAAAGAAATGCATTTTTAAAATGTGCATAACTCTCATCTTTTTTGTGATGCTACCTCCATATATGTACACTGCTCAAAAAAAATAAAGGGAACACAAAAATAACATCCTAGATCTGAATGAATGAAATATTCTCATTAAATACTTTGTTCATTACATAGTTGAATGTGCTGACAACAAAATCACACAAAAATTATCAGTGGAAATCAAATTTAGCAACCCATGGAGGTCTGGATTTGGAGTTACGCTCAAAATTAAAGTGGAAAAAAACACTACAGGCTGATTCAACTTTGATGTAATGTCCTTAAAACAAGTCCAAATGAGGCTCAGTAGTGTGTGTGGCTTCCACGTGCCTGTACGACCTCCCTACAACGCCTGGGCATGCTCCTGATGAGGTGGCGAATGGTCTCCTGAGGGATCTCCTCCCACACCTGGACTAAAGCATCCCCCAACTCCTGGACAGTCTGTGGTGCAACGTGGCGTTGGTGGATGGAGCGAGACATGATGTCCCAGATGTGCTCAATTGGATTCAGGTCTGGGCAACGGGTGGGCCAGTCCATAGCATCAATACCTTCGTCTTGCAGGAACTGCTGACACACTCCAGCCACATGAGGTCTAGCATTGTCTTGCATTAGGAGGAACCCAGGAATAAATTTTATTTATTCAATAAAATTAAATAAAGACACCCAGAACAGAAGCAAACAACACAAAAACAGAACTCCATAATTACATGCAGAGACATTATATACTTTAAAAATTCCAGGATAAATTATTCCTTTCAAAGTAAGGATAAGATTCTCTAGACCAGGGGTGGGCAAACTTTTTGGCTCGGGGCCGCATTGACTTTTAAAATTTGACAGACGGGCCGGGTCAGCACAAGATTTTTGGGAATCGCCCCCACCCTTCCCCCTTCTCTCCTCCTTCCTCCCCTCGGAGGCCCCTGAGTCAGGAGTTGCTACCGCCGGCGCGGCTCCAGTCCCGCATTGCCTCGGGAAGGGAAAGGCAAAAGGAAGAGCCGCGGCAGTGCTTTGCAACGGAGCAGCGGCACCGAAGGCTCAGGCTCAGCGGCTCCTGGTTTTGCCTTTTCCTTCCCAAGGCAACGCGGACTGGAGCCGCACGGAGCTGCGCCGGCGGTAGCAACTCCTCACAGCCCCAGCCAGACACCTGAGTGGAGCCCGGGCGAAACTGCCTGTTGCTGCTGCCGGAGCACCGCCGGGTCGCTCCTCCAAGCAGCTCGCCCGCCCGCCGGGCTTCCCTCTGCCGCGCGGCTCGGGGCCAGGCGCGAGCGCCCGCAAGTTAAAAGGAAGCCGAAAGTTGCTGGGAAGTTGCTCGGGTGCTGGGAGCAGGCTTTAAAGTGCCGCCTGAGCAAAGTTTAAGCAGCCCTTCCTGCTCCTCGGCGGGAAGACGCTCCAGCCTGCAAACTTTGCCTTTGCAAAGTTTAAGCCTGGAAGCCCCGAAACCCAAGCAACTTCCCAGCAACTTTCGGCTTCCTTTTAACTCGCAGGCGCTCATGCCTGGCGGAGGGGAAGCCCGGAGCCTCCTCCAAGCAGTCCGCCCGCCCGCCCGGCTTCCCCTCTGCCGCGCGGCTTGGGGCCAGGCGCAGCGCCCGCGAGTTAAAAGGAAGCCGAAAGTTGCTGGGAAGTTGCTCTGGCTCGGGCTTCCAGGGCTTTGCAAAGGCAAAGTTTGCAGGCGGGAGCGTCTTCCCGCCGAGGAGCGGAAGGTTCCGCCCGGCGGGCGGGCGGGCTGCTTGGAGTGGGCTGCTGTGCGGCTCGGGCGCAGGCGCGAGCGCCCGCAAGTTAAAAGTTGCTGGGAAGTTGCTCGGGTGCTGGGAGCAGGCTTTTAAAGTGCCGCCCGAGCAAAGTTTAAGCAGCCCGCCCGCCCACCGGGTGGAACCCTTCCCGCTCCTCGGCGGGAAGACGCTCCAGTCTGCAAACTTTGCCTTTGCAAAGCCCTGAAGCCCCGGAAACCCGAGCAACTTCCCAGCAACTTTCGCCTTCCTTTAACTCGCGAGCGCTTGCACCTGGCAGAGAGGAAGCCCGGAACCTCCTCCAAGCAGCCTGCATGCCCGCACGCCGGCTTCCGCCCGCGGCGCTCGGGGCCAGGCGCGAGCGACCGCGAGTTAAAAGGAAGCCAAAGTTGCTGGGAAGTTGCTCGGGTGCTGGGAGCAGGCTTTTAAAGTGCCGCCCGAGCAAAGTTTAAGCCTGGAAGCCCCAGAAACCGAGCAACTTCCCAGCAACTTTCGCTTCGTTTTAACTCGCTGGCGTCGCGCATCGCCCGAGCCGCACAGCAGCCCGATCCAAGTAGCCCACCCCACCCGCCGGGCGGAACCCTTCCCGCCCTCGGTGGGAAGATGCTCCAGCCTGCAAACTTTGCCTTTGCAAAGCCCTGAAGCCCGGGAAAACCGAGCAACTTCCCAGCAACTTTCAGCTTCGCTTTAACTGCGGGGCGCGCCCCTGAGCCGCACGGTGGAGGGGAAGCCCGGAGCGCCGCTGGGTCGCCTCCTCCAAGCAGCCCGCCTGCCCGCCGGGCTTCCCCTCCGCCGCGCTCGGGCCAGGCGCGAGCGCCCCAGGCATGATATTCTTCCGATTAAAATCGAATTCGATTTTTTGGGAATCGCCCTCCTTTCCCCCACCCCTTCTTCTCCTCCTTCCTCCCCTCGGAGGCCCCGAGTCAGGAGTTGCTGGCGCGGCTCCGGTCCCGCGTTGCCTCAGGAAGGAAAGGCAAAAGGAAGAGCCGCGGCGGCACTTTGCAACGGCAGCAGCGGCTCCTGGTTTTGCCTTTCCTTCCCGAGGCAACACGGGACTGGAGCCGCGTGGAGCTGCGCCGGCGGTAGCAACTCCTGACAGCCCCAGCCGGATACCTGAGTGGAGCCCAGGCGGTGCGAGCGGAGGCCGCTGAGTGGCAGGAAAGGGAGCTGGGCCAGCCACAGACCAGCCTCCGTGCAACACGCCGCCGCCCGGCCCCGGTGAGGGAAAGCAGCGGGCACTCCCGGGCGCGCGGGCGGGGGTCTCTTTGGCCGGCCCCGATTTTTTTCAGAGCGGGAATATCATGCCTGGCGCCCGCGAGTTAAAACAAAGCCAAAAGTTGCTGGGAAGTTGCTCGGGTGCTGGGAGCAGGCTTTTAAAGTGCCGCCCGAGCAGGACCGCCGAGCCGGGAAACGGGCACCAAGGCAGGGCAAGGCTCCACCAGCAGCGGCCTAGCTTTAGGTGGCTCCAAGCAGCCCGCCCCCCCGGGTGGAACCTTTCCCGCTCCTCGGCGGGAAGACGCTCCAGCCTGCAAGCTTTGCCTTTGCAAAGTTTAAGCCTGGAAGCCCCGGGAAAAAAGGGGGATCGGGGGGACTCACCTTCGGAGGTCGCACTTGAAGGTGATTTTGAACTCCCAGCCGAGGCCTTTGCAAATTTCTTTTCTTTCCTACCCCTAGATCGCTCCGCACTGTTTTGCAGCTTTGGGGGCCACGCGACACAGGGCAATACGCCACACCCAGCGATTTTTTTTCAGGGGCGGGCCAGATTGGACAGACCAATGGCAGTTATTTTTTTTCAGGGGCGGGCCGCATTGGACAGACCAACGGGCCGGATGTGGCCCCCGGGCCGTAGTTTGCCCCCCCCTGCTCTAGACACTGTGAACTACTGTATAACTCCTAACAGGTCAGGCTAGGACAGGGGTGTCAAATTCGTGGCCGGCAGGCTGGATGCATCACACATTGGCCACACGCATCCCCAGGGGGGAAAGTTGCAATACATCACGTGATGACAATGTGGCATCACAGGTTTGACACCTTTGGGCTAGGATATTCAGTTATGAAAAGTACTGGGAATTATAATCCATTTGTAGAAAGTCGCAGATTCTTCATTCTTGCTTCAAGGAATTAATTCCAATATAAAAAAAAACTTTTTTAATAATTTAAGTGAGACCTTAATTAAAAAATCTTTTTGTTGTTCTAATACTTGCATTTGAAGTGGTATTAAGCAGAATCTTCTTACAAGGACAAAGTAGAATCAACAAGATATGTAAATATTCTTACAAAGTTGAAATAGTCATTTTAATTTTATCTGATTGCCATTATATCTGTAGCAAATGTCAACTGAGATATTTCCACTTGAAGTGATATACATATATATCTCTTCATAAACCACTTCTGAAATAAATACCTTTTTCAAAAAAAAAATATTAACAGATCTTTGTAGAGGGGCTGTTAAAACTTGCAATATAGAACATAGAACATGTACTAATATTTACCAATCATGCTCAACTTTATTAGTGTTAATAGAACATAAGCCCTATTTCACACAAACTATACAGAGTAACAAGTAAATCAATTTAAAGAAGAACACAGGCTCTACTAGAAAAGCTATGTGAAATAATTAACCCCCCCCCTTTTTTTTTTTTGGTCAAAGATAGAAATGTATCTCTCATGTAACATTACATTTTCAGGCCAGAATAAAAAAAACATTGGAACAAAAATAAACCAGAACCACCCAAAATGCACTATGAGTTTCATTACAAGTGATTGTAGCAAATACAGTGTAGATGAAGCAAATTGTATAGAAAAAAATCTCTAAACCATGGGTGTTAAACTCGATCATGTCACGGGGTGGATTGTGACGTATCACTATGTTTTTTTGCCTTTGCAGAGCCGGGATGGGCGTGGTCTGCACGTGACATATCCAGCCCATAGGCCGCCAATTTGTCAGGCCTGCTAAACCATTAGCTTTACCAATACCAACATTAGTATTTTTATATCTACTATTTTTACAAATCTCATCCTATTAAATTTTATCTAGAAATCAGGATTAGTTGGACAATAAATATAGAGTCCCTTAATGAGAACTTCAAGACCAAAAAATATGTCCCCCTCAAAATCCTTTGCTATCTTGCAGAAAGTTCTTGAAAGAATGCAACTAATCAGTACAGATATAATGATAATTTTTTATGATAGACGTTTTCAAAGTTCTTCTAATTTCTGAATCTAGGAGAATTTCATATGTAATAGACATGTAAATAGTAAAAGAAAAAAAAAATGCAGAATACATTTAAGAAAATCAGAATACATTTGATGAGTATAATTTTCAATAAACCAGTCCAAAAAAAGATTCACACCTCAGATTCTTTGAGCCACCTCCATTTAACATCTTCCTAAAGGAGGATGAAAATGGTCATGATTTGTCAATCTCTTTCTGTACCCTCACATTTCCTGCACAACTCTTGCTTTTTGGGAAGTAGTTCATTTTTCCTTACAAGAAGAAATGCCATGTTAAATATTTTCCTTTATTTTGTGATTGTTGAAAATTCCATGTAGCAAAGAATGGCAACTCTGACATAATTTCCGTATCTTATTTGGGTCAAATTTCAAAACCAGTTGTAATGATAAAATATAAATTGAACTGGAAGCTGTGTATATTGTTCAAGAATTCAGTCACTCCATTTCTTCTTATTTTGGTGAATGAAAATTTCCATATTTGGGCTATTTCACAGAGGCTTTTGTGCATTATTAGTGGTAAATTTGGGTGTGGCACCCAATGTATCAAAGCATTTGTTCTAGTGGTATTTAATATTTTTGAAGTATTTTAAAGCAAAGGAATTCTCCGTTTATCATTATAAATTGCACTTGGTTTATAGGTTGTACCCTTGGAGAAGCAGGCCCTGTCACACACCAATACTTTAGAATTGGCCACAATTAAAAAAATTCCTAAAGATCAACTGATACCATGATGAGTATAATTTCTTGCCCTCTAGAATAAAGATGAATTGAGATATTTTGAAGTGAAAGAACAAAATGTATTTGTCAAAAGGATACATTTTGTCCCAGAAAGCAGATGTACATTTTCCCTGGCTTTTTCCTTAGCAATATAATTACATAAAGGGGAAAATATTGTGCTGAAATATAGGAGAGCAAATATTACAATCCCAATAAATTTATCTTTAATCAGAAAGTTATTTACTTTTAGTACCTGGAGCAATATACTGCCTTATTGCTCCTATTGTACCTCTCAGTTCTTCTGTGATTGGCTTTAGTAATTTTACTTTTATAAAAGCGTTCCTTAACCTAAACATTGGGAATTAATTTTGACTCATCTTTTTGGCAGAAAGAGCAATTGTATTTAATTTTAGTAGCTCTGTGTAGCAGAGTTAATAGTGGTTGCTATTTAATTCTGAAGGACTTCTGAAAGATCTTTAAATTAATTGGTTACTTGGGACAACTTGCTAAAATTCAATGTGATCCTCAGAACTAACAAAAATATAAATAGGTACATTACCCCCAAAAAACATGGTATTGCAAGACACTGAAGAAATTCTAATCACTGAAATATTTATACATAATGAAAGGGCTTAAATTTTAAATTGGGCTTTTAAAACGCCTGGAAAATACCTTGTCTGAATCAGAACTGCATTCTAGATTTCTCTTGGTGACATAATTTCTGTCAGGAAAAAGCAATACATTCTTTCTCTCTACATTCTCTGCAGTCTTGCTAATACTGCTGCTGCATTAAGAACTGAGAATATGTAAAAATTGAGGCATTTATCCTTTCCCTGTTTATAAGGGTTAGAATTTCTGAAAAATGTGTTTTCCCCACATTTGCAGAAAAAAATAAAATCCCAGACTCCAAAACATCCTTAACTTTGAGCAACCTGCTATACTGTTGTTTGAAAGGGCAAGAAATGAGAAAATGGGGAGCCATCAAAATACATATAGCATTTTTAGAATTAGGAATATTCTTCTCCATTTTTAGATCTTAAAACTCTGAATTAGATTGTACTGAGGGAAAATGCATAATTGGTCCAATATCATCTGCAAAATATGCTTAAGTTTGGATTTTAGCTTTGTTCTTAACAATCTTTGGAAGCCCTACTATTTTTACAATATTCTTCAAATTTCTGTCTAAGGGCTATAGTGCATTTATTTTTTGGGGAAAAAAAGTTTCTGGAGCAGTTGATTATCACTGCATATGGAAGATAGTCAAGCATGGGAACTTTTTAAATGGTCTGGCTTCAGTCATACAGTATTTGAATAATCAGTTTGAAAAATGTGAAAAAATATTTTTATGTAAATTTGCAGAAGATAAAACAGACCTTGAAAACAGTGTGATGCAGAAGAAAATTAAAATCCCCAAGCTGTCTCTCAATCACCTAGAAGAAACGGGGGAAATTACAGATTATGGGGATGAAGATATGGAACTTAGACACTGTAAGGTATTGAAGCCTGTTTGTTGGTTTGTTCTTTCTTTTTTTCTAATTTTGGATGTGCTTTATTCTACCGCAAATCAGAATGTCAGGGATTCTTTCATTCTTTAGCATACAGAAATGCAGATTGCAATTTTTATGCACCTTTAATGGAAATTGTGCCATTAAATACAGTGGGACTTGGCTTGCAAAAATACATTGAAATATTGGATTAGAATTGGAATGTTGTGAATACTGTACAACCAAGAGTCCCAAATGTTTCAGTTTATACCTTTCTCCTTTATATTTTTATGATATTATTTTCATTTTGTTTGATAAGAACAAATATTGGGTTAGCAAAATTGGGTTATTTGGAGTTATTTTTAAAACTGGTGTGATTATTTTAAAAAAATGATGACTTGTTTTTATAGTAGCTTGTGCAACTAGATTTCTTGTAGTGATGTTATTTTATTTTCAGAAGTAAATATTTTTATAGTGGACAAGCTGAAATATAACTAAGACAGCATTTTTTACACTTACAATTCATATAAAACAATTTTAAGAGCCATATGTCTTTGTTTTTATTTGAACTTTTTTGAATTTGGAAGTGTAATAAATAAATAAAGCAGTAGCTCTGTTATATCAGAGAATGCTCTAGTTCTCCATGAACATAAAGTGTGTCAAATATTCAGGCACTCCTGTGGGACACAATGTTTGTATGCAATTTGAATGTCAGGTTAGGTTCTCTACAACTGGTTGGGATAACAAGCTACCTCATACAGTTAAAGAAGTACATTATAAATGGTGTGTATGTGTTCTTGTGTGTATGAAAAACATATAGTTGATTAAATAGTAGTTTGTACAGAGTGATATTAATCTTACCATCTGGGAACTTTCTTTAAAATAGATTTAGTAGCAAAATTCAGAGTTTGAAGAAAACATCCCTGTAAAATATCTTCCAGTTTTCTTATTACAATACATTTAAAGTTTTGTGCCTATAGCAAGGGTTTTCAGACACTGCAGTGCTGTGACTCTCTAAAATGGTAAATAAATGCATGTGGCCCCTATATGAATAAAAATGAAGATTTCATTAAGGTTAGGGCAGGAAATACATGTATTTACATGTACTCTGTTTCAATAATGAAATGTTAATGTGTATATCATAGTACTTCTCATCCTTTTCAATATTTCAGCTGTCTGGTGCAGACAAAGCCCAGAATGAGTTTGAGAGTGTTGTTGTTTAAGCTTCCCGAAGATGTTTGTGATCCTTCCTCTGGAATCCCAACCCATAGTTTGAGAAACCCTACTCAATAGATAACTTTTTGCACCCATCTTGTTTAAAAATATATAAGTATAGCATTCACACTTTTTGTCTAATATGAGGATGAGAATGCTCAATGAATACCACAAGGAAACCCATATGAAGCACCATACAAACAAATATGACAACCAGTATCAAATGTGTATAACATATGATTTTTCCCCCAGGTTTTGCTTATGTGATAAAATTGTGGAGAGCAGAGTTTTGGCTCATCAGTTTCACATTACACATCAAAGCTCTCCCAGTTTAGCCTGCTATTGGGCACTGTGCAATATTCAGCCATGTTTCTATTGAGGTAAGTGGAGTTTCTGAGGAGAGAAGCATTAGCTGTCTAAGCAGTACTAGTACTTGGTGCTCCTGGAATATGTATGCCCCCTCCTAATTCCATTGAGGTTGGATGCACATCTATAGTACTTACATGGAGAATAATGGCTGCTTGTATCTTAATTGAGTTATAATTTAATGCCAACATTAAAGAGAAACAGCATATGTAATGTTAGGAATACAAAAATAGCATTAGTTGGTGATATTTGGGTTATATTTAATTATTTAAGTGTTTACATTTTAAGGGGGGGATGACTCTGCAATATTCTTGAAAAAGATTGGTTACCATCACTATATCCAGTCATTTTTAATTTCTAGTTAAACAGTACATTGACATATTAGATCTTTAAAATATATATGTTCTAAGTTATTTTATGTAAGTTATTTAGTAGATTTATTGTTTTTAACCTTGTTTTCAGCAATCACTAGATTTGTTTTAACCCAAGTTTGAAACATTCTGCATTTTCATCAGATTTTTTTCACACTTTCAAAATCAAATCTTTAAAATGTTCATAGAGCAGCATTAAGTGGAGTGGGGGTGAGTGTCTGGTTCTGTCAATTTAAAAGGGTAGAAGATTATCAAGAGCCTAAAAAAACTATGAAAATCTAGAAGATGTAAGAATAATAAAGTATATATAAAGAACAAGAGTCTAAAAGAATCTAAAGGAAGGGGTAGGAGCATTCGATAAGTGTAAGGAAAAATAAAAGGTTAATAGAAGACTATCAAACTCCAGAGGACTCAAGGTGCTCATTAAGTCTTGTTTATATCATTGGTCATCATCCCAACGAATCTTGAGCACTGCTGTACGGAACCTGCCAATGTTATACGTTGTGACAGGGTTGGTATATGAAAGCAGCAGGGATATATAGAATTATCATGTGAGTCATGGGTGTTTGTTTTGTTTTATTTAATTTTTATGCCACCCATCTCCTCAACAAAGTGACTCTGGGCGATTTACAAGTTATAAAACAAGTAAAAATAGTTAAAATGTTAAAATGACACAGATTAAAATATTGTTAAAAACTGTACTAACTCAGAAGTAGGAGAGCTAAAAGATAGGACAGGGGTGAGGTCTTCTTACTCTGTCAGCCACCTCCAGGGGTGAGTCACCCCCCCTACCCCTTGGGGACCCACGTCAACCAGCAGTAGCCCATGTTTTCTGTAGCTACAGTATACTGGCATCTGCAGTTCAATCGAGTGAAACCTTCAGTGGTATTTCATTTACTTTTTGATGAATATGGATGCTTCACATTCAACTTTTCTTTTAAATGCTGGTAATAATATCCAAAAGAAGGATTTTCCTTTGCTAATCAGAATATCTAATAAGCAGCCATGGCATTTTATTTTTTCATGGTATAGAGGTAAGACACATATTAATAACATTTCAAAAACAAATTAATGAGAATAATGCTAGATGAGAACAACCTTTGTGAATATATTTTTGGACTTATTCCTGATCAGCTATAGAAAGGAGATATTTTCTTCTTTTTTAAAAATACTCATCTACATTTTGATATGATGGGGTAAAAACAAAATTATAATCCAAATTTTGCTGTTGGATTTTTCTAAAAAGTGGAATTTTTCTTTTATTAAATGGTTTGTCAAGAGCAGGGATTTCTCATTCCTGAGATTATCAGGCACTGAAGTAAAAAGTCAGCATAGGCAGAACTGAACCAGAAACCCCAGCTGCCTGCAGTTCATTCATTGGGTAAGCCTAAGAAGTTGATGCATGTTAATGCAACTTATATTTTTTTTAAGCAAATATCCTTCCTTCAGTTATGAGAATTTTTTTATTATCCAAATTACTAATTTTGTTGTATCTTATTTATAATTGATTCACCACTTGTACAATTATATTTTTCATATTTATTATTGCATTACTGTTCTTATTTTATGCACATTTTTTTTCATTTCATCAGCATCCCTTTGTCTAGATTCAAACTATATACAAAACTTTTCAGTTTTGGGGAGGATGGAGAAGACTATATCCAACTCCAAGTGAGCAGATTTCCACTGAAGCTAGAAAACTTAGATTTGTTTTGCACCCTTTAGCTGTTCGAGACACTTTTGTATAGTCTGAAGTGATGGGAAATGGTCCTCCAATAGTGCCCAATCTAATGGCAGATAAATATCTTAAATACAATCTTCTATTCATGTAGTTTTACACAAAAAAATAAAATGAAACTCAATTGACAGTCTTTAGCAGAATACCACATATGGAACAATATCCATGAGTGTAACAACATAAACATGACAGAATTCAGATTATTTATACAGCTAGTCTTTGATTTACAAGTACAATTGAGTCCAAAATTTCTGTTTTTTAAGCAAGACAGTTGTTTTGTCCCATTTTATGACACAGTTGTTAAGTAAATCCTACTGTTGTTAAATTAGTGACAGATTTAAGTGAATCTGGCTTTCCAATTGATTTTACTTGTCAAAGGATTACAAAAGGTGATCACATGACCCCAGGACACTCCAACTATCATAAATATGAGCCAGTGGCAAAGAGTCTAAATTTTGATCATGTGACCACAGGGATCCTGCAACCATCATAAGTGTGAGAAACAGTCATAAGTTATTTTTTTCAGTGCTACTGTAATTTCAGTCACTAAACAAATAGTTGTAAGTTGAGGGTTACCTATAGTGTGCTAGCTAAGTACATCTTCCTCCTACAAAGTTCTGGAAAATTATCAACAATACAATATTTACAATTAACGGGAAAAAGGAAAGAATTGTATTTTAATGATTTATCAAAGTACTGAAGGGTTGTATCAAGACAAGAAAAAATTATTCCCAAAGAGGATTGCTTTTAAAGAAGTCTGCGTTGTGATCTGTTAAAGAGTGTTGGCAGAGAATGTCATTATGTAATGGAAAACAACTTACTGCTTTTATTTCAGTGAGATTGTGATTGTTTTCAGAGTTAGGCTTTTTAATTGCTCAAAGCATGAGTGTCTCCTTTGATACTTTTTTAAGCAGATAATTGCATTTTTAGCAGATTCTTTGACATCAGTAGGATGTAATCTTAAAATTTTCTGAAATAATCAGTTTTACTTTAAAGAATGGACAAAAATGTCAATTATGCGTTTTTTACATTTCACAGTGAATATGTTGACAAATTCTTTCCCTTTGTATAAGTTCTTTCACTTACTATTTAGCATCATTTTATCATGGATATCTTTTCTTTTTAGAACAAAATATACTGTAAAACTAGACTGACTCTATTCCAGACAAAGTTTTGCATTGAATATTGCAAATTCCTTCAACATGCCCATCTTCAACATATTCAGCGTGAATATTGCAGGTATATTTAACATGCTTGGAACTCAGGTTTTTATTAGTATAGTATTGCATGAATTCCCCAATGCACCTGCTAATTACATTTTTTTTTTACTAAGTTTCTCCTAAGCAATTCCCAGGGGAAAAAAGAAAAAAAGAAAGCTTAGCAAAATTAAAGTATTGTGTGTTCCTTACAGCCCTCCCTGTAAGTTGTTCCCTCCACCTACTGTTCTAAAACAAGCTCAGTTTGATAAGGTTAATACATTCAGTTCTCCAGACTGATGATATCTGTAGATATGTGTGTAATATAAAGATGTACAATACAATAAGACATTATTGAATAAAGAAACTATATTGAGATAAACTTTGTTCATTTATCTCAGTTTCCTTAAAACTAAAACAAATTTAACACTGTAATGATATAGCATGAGTTATCTTTGCTATTTATTTTACATATTCTAGCTTCATATATGCTGTTTCCTCTATAATTATGGCCTTGAGGCAAATACCCCTGTTTTCAAATAAAGCATGTAGTCATTATTTTAAAACTAAGTATTGTAAGTATATATATGTTGATTTTTTAAAATCAATTTTGTATAGTGTTTAGCTGGGGCAATCTATATTTACATGGAGCCTCGTATTTTACTATTGATAAGCAAAGAAGAATAGATAAATTTGATTTGGAAATATCTTTTAGAGATTTGGCTGATTATTGCACAGTAATAGATACTATGTTTCTTCCACTAATTCCTTGTATTGTGAAATTCTTAATTATTTTGAACCTTGATGCCCGGTTAATTAGGCAAATCGGTTTAAAAATTATCTTTAAATAACAAGGTGCAAACATTGCCTTTAAATGCATTTTATCAGTGTCTTCTACAGGATATTACTAATACAATTTTGGGATTATTTGTCATCTAAATCTAAAGTTTCCAGATGATGGGATGATACAACACAGTATTTAATCATTAAAAAATATGTTTAGGTTAATGTTGAATGCACTCTATACAAATGGTACAAACTAAAAAAAAAAAAGTCAAGAGTGCTCAGAGTTCATGTAAACAGGCTCTGCCTTTGCCTCTAAATGCTCAAAGCTGATTGTGTGCATACTAGATGCTGCACAATCATGTATGTCCTTAAATTTTAATTGACTTTCTTGCTGTAGTTTAGCACCATGTCTGACTGGATTGGGAATCTTAACTGCACTGACTCATTAGAATTAGAGAGACCAAGAGAGTAGTTCACTTATTGTGATGAACTATAGTTTGTATGGGAATCTTAACTGCACTGACTCATTAGAATTAGAGAGACCGAGAGAGTAGTTCACTTATTGTGATGAACAATAATGTGTTTGTATGAGCAATTTGGCCTTCTCAGATATAACCTGTGGTTATAGTAATGAATACTTCTGAGTGTCTCTTGAAGTTTAGTGTGATGTCTGAATTGTTCCTATCTTCTCAAAATCCCCTCTCAAAATTGGCTTTGGATAATACAAATTTTAAAAAATAATACTTGGGAGTGGTAAATGTATCAGTATATTTCCACTATTGCTGATTTCCTCTCAGATGCATTTAACTCTGCATCATACATTTTTTTTTAAAAAAGACTTAGTTATATATAATGTAACTTTTTCTGGTTATTAAACTGTGTTGGTCCAATGTTCATTAGATGTTCTTCCCTTGGGGATTGTAGTGTGCTCATAATTTCATTAACTTTTGAACTCTATAGATTTGAGTATGACACAGTATATTAATAATGTGTTTTGTTGTAACATACAGAGACAAGATGGAAAGAAACAGAATGAAGGTACGCACAAAAGCATTGAAGCAGTTGTTGCGCGCCTTGAAAAACAAAATGGAATGAGTCTCAGTAGTAATTCCAGTCCTGAGGCAACATTTATGGAAACTTCAGACAGAATGAACAATATGGACGATGCTGTAGTTCCTCGAGTTCTTTATGAAGAGTTGCTGAGAAGCTATCAGCAACAGCAGGAAGAAATGAGGCACATTCAACAGGAACTTGAAAGAACAAGAAGGCAGCTTGTTCAACAAGCAAAAAAGTTAAAGGAATATGGGACATTAGTGTCAGAAATGAAAGAGCTAAGAGATTTGAACAGACGGTTACAGGATGTCCTGCTTCTCAGATTAGGCAGTGGTAAGTACTTGCATATATGGGACATGTTCAAGAATTGTTTTAACTTAGGTTCATTTAAATATTCACAAAGAAATCTAGCTATTGAATCCATAAGGTATTTGTATGATTGCAGTGAGTTCCTACTTACAGAGATTGAGTAGGAAAAATGCCCCTTTTTCTTTATATGCCCTTAAAAGCTGCTCTAAGGATTGTAAAGAGGCATATATTTTAAGAAATTAACTTTGAAAAGCATAGTTTGATTGTTTTTACAAATTCAGTCGTTATTTACAATATAGTTAAGATTGTGAATCTTCATATTTCATTATCAATAGGAGAGCTGTTTATTTTCAAACCCACCCAGAGTTACCCTGTGGTAAGATGGCCAATAAATATGATAAATAAATAATAAATAAATATATTTAGAGTTACTGGTAGAACATAATATGTTACTAATATGAATGACTAACGAGGAAGATAGTCATTTGTATATTTTTGTATATTTTTTCAAAAATATGGATTTAATGTTGTATTATTTTGAAAGCTTTCTGAGTTGTACTTGTGCTTTAAACTTACCTAGTGTGTTTGGATAGAAATCGAAAATAGGAAAGCAAAGTTCCGTCACAATATCCTGATGGCAAATTTAATTGGTTGTTTGGTACAGTGTGGGTAGTCACTGTTCATGGAGACTATTTCCTCTTACTGATCCTTACTTTATTTCCTTCTTTACTTTTCTGACTTAGAAAAACTCAGTTCTTAAAGATAGGGAGGTAAAAAGGGAAGAGGAAGTTGATTTTTATTTACTCCTTCTTTACTTTACCTAGACTGCAAAATGCTATGGAAGTAGAAATGGAAGAAAAGAATGTATTTCCTTTTGTGCCTCTTTGCTACTGACATATTTGTCTTCCTGAATGATAAACCTTTCACAGGCAAGTAGTGAAATAAGAAAGAAAGAGGAGGGATCCTTGATCCAACCGGAGGGGAGAACACAACACACAAAGAAATACTCACCTTTTTTGTGGAATATAGGAACAAAGGAAAGTTATTTAAGCGGAGACATGCCATAGGTCCTTTGAGCCCAAAGCTGGCAACATTGAATAGTAATGGCTCTCCATGTTTTCAGACCAGGATTTTTCCTAAGAGATACTCTGAATTTTGGTGTATCTCTGCCCTCCCCGCAAATCTTGTTGTTGTTTTTTTCTTCTTACCCGGGTAACAGGATTCAGAAGAATAGTCATGCAGATAATTGCATAAATCCTCTTTGTTCCTTAACTTAAATTTGGAGATAAAAATGGGTGACCATCTAGATGATATAATTAGAGAGTAAGCATCAGAGGAAAAGGGCAAGCGAATGAATTGTTACCTGGAAGCCAAGTTATCACTCCTGTTGGGCCAATTGAGCAAAGAAGGAACTTTGAGCAGGTTAAATTGTTAAATTAACAATAGTTTTGTGGCTAAATGCTTTTATTCTAGTTTATTGTAGTATTGAATACTTAATATATTTGTGTTTTTATCATACCCCATTCCTTCCCTTTCAAAATGATACCCATATATACATATGGATAAGTAGATTCTCAAACTTTTAATCAAAATACCCTTTAAAATGTGCCATCCCTATAAGCTAATTGTAAACATTAAAACATGAACATGTTGATGGTTGGCTTCTCAGCGGATGGTTTTTACACAAGTATATATATATGTTATGCGCAGATTACTATTGCTTGTGTAGTATGAGATGGGAAGCTTAAGACATATGTTTACATAGACATTGCAGTCTTCTTTAGCCAGTCCTTTTGATCCTATGTAGGTAAAACGAGTTGGTCCTTCTATAGCAGGGGTGTCAAACTTGCGATAGTACGTAATCATATTGCAACTTTCCCCCCCTTTGCTAAACCAGGGGTGGGCGTGGCCAGCACATGACATCCAGCCTGTGGGCTGCGAGTTTGATATCCCTGTTCCATAGTCAAACTCAAGAGAAACCCTGAATGGCATAGTTGTGCCATTGCTGGAAAGGCAAGGGTAGAGGAAGAAAATTATGCTAAATTGATACTGACCTGTTAAGAATGTTCAGGCTGTTTCCACATTTCAGGTTAACTGGACTGAGCATGGGAACTAAAATATTAGGACAGTGTTCATCACTTTCTTGTTACAGTTATTTATTCATTTAAGAAATTTATGACTATAACAACTGTGTAATGTTTCATCAGCTACAGCATCATAAAGCACAAGTACAAAAGTTGTATTAGAAAGAGGTAGAAAGACTGCACCATACTCTTAAAATGTTCTCAGCTAATTCCATTGTGTCAGACAGTATTACAGGAATGTAATAAAAGCCAAGAGATACTGGACAAAAATACATACTTGGATAGAAAAGAATGATCAAGGAACATTTAAAACCAGAAATATTTCTGTTGGGTATCATACTAGAAAAACATAATAAAGGGACTATATATCTAATATTACAAGTGTTAACAGCAGCCAGAATTGTATTTGCACAACATTGGAAGGGAGATCCCTACAGAAGAGAAGATAATTTAAAAAAAAATACTAGAACGTGCAGAAATTGATAGATTAACACTTGAAATTAAAGAAGGAAGATTTTGAAACATGGGATACATTTTATCAATGGTTAACTAACAGAAACAGAAGTTAGAATATTTAAAATTATAAGAGAAGGATTAATTTTACCATGAGAGTTCATTATGATATATTTATTATCAATGATTTAGTAATAACAATTAAGTATTAATATTATGTGGAGAAAATGTTATTATATGATCACTATCAATGAATATTATTATTACTATGACTATTGCTTAAAATAACTGTAACCAGACAACACCCTGTTTATATAGACATTGAGACTGTTGCTCTTTCTTTATATAGTAAAAATAAAAATAAAATCTATTTAAAAAAGGAATGTAATAGAGTAGCAAGTAGATTGTCACAAGAACATGTCTCTCCTGTTCTTTCCCAATGCGAAAGAGATGACTGCAAAATAGGAATATCATCTTGCTACTGCTCCCTCTTGTGGTTTCATATAATACTTTTTAAAATATGGATATTTCCCATATGTACATTTATATGCATGTATGTATACTATGTGTATGGATGCACCAAAATCCACACCACCACTACCCAATTCCAGTCAAGATGGCAAAGCCAAGTCGTCTTAAGGCCCTTCTTAAAGGCCTTAATAGGTAACAATCTAAGTTCCAGGGAAATGATGTTCCAAAGAGCTGAAGAAGCTTCTTGGATGAGAAGCAAAATGTCTTCAAAGAAAAACAAAGTCCAGTTGCCTCTTGTAAAAGCACCTATGGGAGTTCCAAAGGTTGAGTGCCACAGCGGAAACAGGTTTCTTTATGGGTCCCGTTGATTGACATTCCGTTGTAAACAGGATCCATAACATGCCAGTTCCGTGAGATAAGTAGATATATGGTCCCACAAATATACTTCAGATAATTCAAAATAATATAATTACTTTTACATAAACCAATATTCATGCTAAAAAAATAATGCCATTCCTCTGAATTGTGCCTAAAGGTAAATATCCCTAAATTACATTGAAATCAATAGAATGTAGGGCCTACTGGAATTCACCATCTTGATTGATTAGATTTTAGGTTATTGTTACTTAACTATGATTTAAAAATAGCATTTAAAAGTTTACCTTGCTGTATATCTTAAAATTCCCAGTCTGAGCATTTTGAAATGGCAAAAGCCTTAAGAAAAGCAAGAGAAGAATTACTATTTTTGCTTCTTGATAGGGTCTCTTTATCACCTAAAATACTAAGGCTTGCACTACCAGCTCTAGGATCATAGGCAGACAAAATGCCCTCCATGTTGGCTTCCTTTTCTTTAAGGGAAAAAAAAAAAAAGGGTTATTCACGGTTCAAAGCTATACAGAATTGCCACATGGAGATCTCCTCAGTGCAGGGTGTAATCCATGGCTGATTAGGGAATTCTGGGAAGTCAACCCATCTTCAAGTTACCAAGGTTGAGAAACAGTGAATTAGAAAAAGTTACCAGAAAGAGAAAAAACGTGTGTGTGTGAGGGTCTTTCTATAGATACTTCATCAGTTATGTGGAGCAAAGAATCCTGGAGTAGATAAGGCTTTTCATCTGACTAAATCAACAGGTTTCTTTTGACATGAAATAAATCTGGAGATGCTGAACTATAAGGGAAATTTCATATTTCTTGTCTAATTCCTATGCCAAGAGTTTTACTACTGAAAATAGTAAAACTTTTCACTGAAACAAGGATTTTCCTTCATCTGCATTTGTTGTGCTAAGAAAACACATTTTGTGTTGACTTTTAGAAAACTTCCGTAACTGACATTTTCTGTTTTGCTTATCAAAGTGCAAAAACTACAAAGTGAGAAACTTTTAAAAAGTAAGCATGATGCATGGCAAATTAGGCAAGCAACCCTAATTAGCAAAAAGACAGTAAAAGGAATTGCATGTCTAATTTGAACATGCTGTGCTGTAAATGCAACTCTTAGTAGTTTCTGAAATTACTATGAAGTTCAGCTGCCTAGAAAAGGCTTTGATTATTGAAATGTGAAATATTTTGAGCTTTGGAATAAAATATATTACAAGATCTTTGGCCAAATGCTTCTATCTATTAGGACCTCATGTTTTTGCTGTGGTTCTCTGAATTACTGCAGTAACATTTATTAATTATGGTGTTTTAAAAAGATTTGTAATTCAATATGTATAAATAACTAACATATCAACAAACAGTAGAAAATTTCATTAAAGATACATTTATGTTTAATCTTTTCACTTTCCACACATTAATTTTATTTGACTTTTTGGCTTATATTTTTCATTGTGACTATGTACACTGCTCAAAAAAATAAAGGGAACACTTAAACAACACAATGTAACTCCAAGTCAATCACACTTTTGTGAAATCAAACTGTCCACTTAGGTAGCAACACTGATTGACAATCAATTTCACCTGCTGTTGTGCAAATGGAATAGGCAACAGGTGGAGAGCATAGCAAGACATCCCCAATAAAGGAGTGGTTCTGCAGGTGGTGACCACAGACCACTTCTCAGTTCCTATGCTTTCTGGCTAATGGTTTGGTCACTTTTGAATGCTGGCGGTGCTTTCACTCTAGTGGTTCAGGTAGTGCAGCTCATCCAGGATGGCACATCAATGCGAGCTGTGGCAAGAAGGTTTGCTGTGTCTGTCAGCGTAGTGTCCAGAGCATGGAGGCCAGAGGTAGCCTGACTGCCATTAGGTACCGAGATGAGATCCTCAGACCCCTTGTGAGACCATATGCTGGTGTGGTTGGCCCTGGGTTCCTCCTAATGCAAGATAATGCTAGACCTCATGTGGCTGGAGTGTGTCAGCAGTTCCTGCAAGACGAAGGCATTGATGCTATGGACTGGCCCGCCCGTTCCCCAGACCTGAATCCAATTGAGCACATCTGGGACATGTCTCACTCCATCCACCAACGTCACGTTGCACCACAGACTGTCCAGGAGTTGGGGGATGCTTTAGTCCAGGTGTGGGAGGAGATCCCTCAGGAGACCATCCGCCACCTCATCAGGAGCATGCCCAGGCGTTGTAGGGAGGTCGTACAGGCACGTGGAGGCCACACACACTACTGAGCCTCATTATGACTTGTTTTAAGGACATTACATCAAAGTTGGATCAGCCTGTAGTGTTTTTTTCCACTTTAATTTTGAGTGTAACTCCAAATCCAGACCTCCATGGGTTGCTAAATTTGATTTCCATTGATAATTTTTGTGTGTGATTTTGTTGTCAGCACATTCAACTATGTAATGAACAAAGTATTTAATAAGAATATTTCATTCATTCAGATCTGGGATGTCTTATTTTTGTGTTCCCTTTATTTTTTTGAGCAGTGTATATATACACACACGTACATATACACATACACTGTATGTATGTATGTATGTATGTATGTTAAAGTTAAAGTTAAAGATTCATGCTTTAATAAATCCTATCTGTCTTTAGGATGGACAATCTTTTTTCAGGTTTTGTAATTATGGAATTGATTACTGTCCCAACCTAGCAAAAATCATTGTGAATCCTGTGAACAGGAAGCAAGTTATTTTTGAATTGGCCTATGCCAGTAAAATCATCAGTTTAGAGAAAAGATTTGAATCCATGCAAAAAAGCCCATAAAAATATCTAAATAAATTGAAGATCTCCACAACTGAGTCTCCAATTCAAAAAGTTGATTCGGTTTGGAAATTCAATTGCCAATGTGTTCAATCTTCAGGTTTTTGGTCACTGGGATTGTCTTTGGATATTGACAATTCTTTCCTAGTGTTGATTCTGTCCTTTTCATTTTAAAACACTTAACTAAAAAGTTGGTTACAGATATAACATCTGTGTAATAATATGTAACATCATAATACACCTCTTACTTCTTTCAGTGATCATGAAAGAAATACATCTAAAACAGCTACAACTGTGTATCTCAGTTTGGGTTTAAGTACAAGTGCTGAATTGCTTTGACTCTCACATTCCACTTGTTCATATTTATGTTCCTTTTTTGAAAATTTTATTAAAATACAATCCTTTGAGGGGGAAAAAGGGGTAATACCAGAGACTTTTCTTTTCTAATGGACAAAGAACTTGGGGAAAAAATTGGAATTTTAATGTTATATATGTTGACGGCAGCATATGAGTTTTGCTGATTAGGTAGGTTTCTTGTAATAGAAATGGCTAGTATATTATTATGTAAAAAAGATAAGATTTTATGTGATTACCTTATTTTACTGCACCAAAAGGAGTCAGAAGTCAATGTTCTTTTTCCCCCCTCTACCTAATTTTTTTCTCTTTTCCTTTCCTGTCTTATTTTACCATTATTTTCACTTTTCTTTGTATTTCTTTATTTCATATATTGATAATATTTTAAAACTGGAGAAAAAAGGGGTAATATTTTACTGTCATACTGACTTTGGATTTTAGGTTATATCAGCATTAATCAGTATGAAGTTCTGCATGTGAAATGGACATTACATAATGTATCCTACATTAAATTAAAGATTTGTTCCTCTTTTTAAAATGATATATAGGTCCTGCCCTAGAACTTGAAAAGGTTACACCTGAATCCATTGAACCTGAGCCTGATGTACAGACAGCTTTCAGCGAGGAAGCAAACACGTCAACGTACTACCCAGCTGCTATTCCTGTAATGGACAAATATATTCTTGAGAATGGAAAGGTATTAATATATCCATTGCAAATATTTATATTCTCCCTTTAACAACTAAATGAGAAATACTCGCCAGCAAAATAAATACATGTGAATATATAAATGTATACTATTTTAAAAAGAGAGAAAGGCATTTCTAAGAGTCCTCTAAGCAAAATTAAAATTCAGCTGAGCAATTGTTCAAGGTTATTGTGGTTAGTCATCTTTCCTCTCTCTTCAGGAAACTTTTGCACTTGGGCATTTGATGGTAACAGCCTTGGTGGGGATGGATAAGGGAAAGGCCGAAATATTCAACTGAGAATGCTTCATTGGTGGTGGTTGCTTGCCTGCCTTTCTATATTCATCAAGAAAATTAAAATGAATCTCATAACAGGCATATATATTCCAAAGCAATGCATTTTTATCTGTTCATGACAAAAATGTCAAGTGAATACTTTAGGGACTTTTCTTGAGGTTTTTGCATTTGTTTACCATAAAACTCAAGATTATGCTTTTGATTATATGCTTTGGTTGTGAAAAAGATTCCACATTCTTCTGTAAGCAGGACATAAAGGGAAGAAACATTATCTTCATCCCAGGAGAAGCTTTATAATGATAAAAACCATTTACAACTTGCCCTCTTTATGGGTTTTCATTTCATGTCATTTCATGATTTTGCACATAGAGTAGACAAATCAAATTGTTTTTAATATTTCATACTTTTTCAGTCATTGGATACTATAGATAAGTGTGTTTCCTGTTAAACATTGTTCCTGCTACTTACGAAGGATGAAACAAACTTTCCAGGTAACCACCACCTGTTATTTCACTTTCTACTCCAGGTTCATCTTGGAAGTGGCATCTGGGTAGATGAAGAGAAATGGCACCAGTTGCAAGTAACGCAAGGAGATTCAAAGTATACAAAAAACTTAGCAGTTATGATTTGGGGAACCGATGTTCTTAAAAATAGAAGTGTTACAGGTGTAGCCACTAAGAAAAAGAAAGATGCTGTTCCTAAGCCACCTCTGTCACCTCACAAGTTAAGCATTGTCAGAGGTAGGTTATTTTGATTATGTGAGTGTTCTTCAAACTACATTAAGCAGCAACTGAAGGAATCTTGTTTTCTAATGCAGCTGCTGAAGTGATTAACAGCGTACAGTCCTATGTATTTATATCTTAGGAAGGGAACTACAAGTAGTCCTTGTATTATGACTTCAGTTGGGGCCAGAATTTCCATTGCTAAGTGATGCAGTTATAAAGCACAACATCATGTGAACACAGCTCTTAGCAATGGCAATCCTGGCAGTCCCAGTTGCCTTTGTTAACCAAATCCAACTCGTCATTAGGCAAGAACCCTCCTGATCCAAGACATTTCTGGTTTGGTCCCTCCCAGTTCCAAACCTAGAAGACACTCTTCCCCAGTGATTAAAATATACCTCAACTCCCATTATCAAACACCTATTTGTGACAGAAATTCCAACAGTGGCCTGTTGTCTGTATCCTAACATTCTCCCACCAAAAGCATGTATGTGTTCCTTATGAACTCCATCCCTAGCGCCATTGACATTTTGTTCAGCTGCTAGATACCTTTGACCTTAGGGTATTGCTAAGGAATTCCTGGAAGGTTAGCATTCAAATAAAGCAGCCATCAATAGAGACAAACCACATTTTACATGCTATTAAAAAATAGATAATAAAAAAACTAAAAAAGAGACAAAAAGACCAAAACATACCCTCCCTAGCAATCTACATCCAGATAAGCTGACATTAACACCACACAATCAAGCATAAAACAGTACCATAATCAAGCATCTACCATGGAGAGAGAACATACGGTAACCCATAACCTCCCCATACACACAGTGGCAAGGTAAGATACTGTAGGTGAACAGGGAGCATATCCTATACTCACCAGCATTGATGTTATCTAGTCAGATAACGAAACATCTACAAGCAAACAACCAAGCTCAGAGAACACCAAGGACTCTACGTTCTTATCTGCTCATGATGAAGGAAATGGAAGACAACAAAGGAATGTGAGTGAGAGCTGTTGGGTCATTCGAATGGGGAGAATTAAAAGACAGGAATGAATATTTTAATTATTTAGCAATTTGGAAGAAATAGGATTGCATTCAAAATAAGGCAGGAGTGGAGCTGTGCCATCCCTCTTCCCTAAATGTAATAAAAGCAAACAGCCTATCAGAAAAGATACATTGAACCAAAATGGAAGAACAATAATAATGTCTCTCCCAAAATAAGCCTGATAGGCAGACTGTAATGAGGTGATGAAGTTCAGTGGCCAGCTATACAACTTATGACCACTCCCTTTTCCCCAGCCCCGTATTCTTAAAATGTAGGGTTGTTGTGGTATATTGTCTATAAACATCATAGAAGCAGCAGAAAAAGTTATTGAATCTTCGAAGTGCTTTGAAAGACTGGAGCCATGCAGTTCCCTGCTTGGAATCTGTCTGTGGAGATTCTCAGTCATCCAGGTCATGGTTGCCCCAGAGGTGCTTTTTCAAGAGGCAACTGGACTTTCTGGTTTTTCCTTGAAAACGTTTCGCTTCTTGGATGAGTTGACTTGAATGAGTCAAGTTGCCTCTTGGAAAGCACCTTTGGGACAACCTGCTTGGAATCATATTTGCTTTGAAAGGATGATCAATCAAGGGTTGATTGAATTCTCCAGAGTTTCTCATAGCCCTACTAAAAGAGCAAACAGGTAGGGAAGAGACCATATAACTTTTCTAATCTTACTCTCCTCTGGATAGTAATATTCTTGTTTGACCATACTATCCCCAGAAAAGTTTGCTAGGAGGGGCAGATAGCAGCATCTGCAGTTTTGAGCAAGCAGATTTTTAAAGAAGCCAAGTTTTATGGAGTGGCATTGTGATGCATGCCTTGACACTTTCTTACATACATAAAAATTAGGGTTTGTACTGCAACTTCTATTCTAACTTCTTGCCCTTTTTTGATATCTGCTGCTATCTCTAGATACCTCTGAGTACAGAACAGACAAATAGTGATCACGTTTTACTCTTTTATACCTTTTCCATCTGTTCACCAAGCCTTCCAAGTTGTCTGTTTTTGGCAAATACTGAAGTCTAGTCTTAGTGGTAAATTTTGATCACCACTGGCAAGGTTTATACATATTGCACATAGTACAAAGATTCCAGAATAAACCCACACAGACGGCTCATATTTTGTTATGAAGGGGATTTCAGATATTAAAAACTTGTATCAAAAGCAAAACATGTACACATCTACTGTAGAGAATAAGCAGAAGGAGAATTGTTTTTCTGTTGTTTAAAATTAGAATAAAAACTTTGGACAAAATCATATACATGTGGTATGTTGGAATATAGTAGGTGTATGGTGGAATTTCATGGTGGAAATAAAATGCTCTAATTTACTATGTATAGATTTCAATTATAATGGTTTCAGTCACTCCCTAGTTCAATACTGAAGAAGAATGAGGGCTTCTTTGCCTTAATCAAATTCCTCTTTCCATGTTTTAATTTAAATAACTGTTTTAGTCATCTCTTTCCTTATGTTTTAAATCTCATTAAAAAAAAACTAACACATTTCAAACTGCTCATAAAATTTGTAGCCAAGATAGGTTTTATTCTTTTGATTCTAGAATAGCTTCCATAAAACATCTTAAAAAGATTGTGTTAGGTCTAAATGGGTCTAATATGTCTTTTTGTTTAGTAGTCCCTATTGTGTAGTTTATTCTGAGAAAGTTGTTAAAAAATGTTGGTATACAACCACTGCAGATCTTGTGACTGAAAAATAGTCTTTTATAAAACTTCTGAAAGGTGTGAGAGAAGATGCAAAGGATGTAGAATAGTTAATTGTTACAACTTTAATATGCATTAACAGTGCCATAAAACCCGTTAATTAAGTGACTTTCTATTTTGTTTACCATATGAAGCAATAAATAGTTGCTGAGTGAAAATACTAAAAACAGCAGAAATTGTTTAATCACTTTGGAAACTATTTAGTACTGGTAGTAATTGCACTTTTCACTATAGTTTATACAGTATAACAAAGGCAGTATATATCTAAACAGACTACCGTAGCTTGTATGTTGAGTGCTGAGGAGTTTACAATGAGGCACAGTTTTGTAAACCATATCTCAGAAATGAGACTGTTTACTGTCAATTTGCTTAATGACAGTTAATCGTACTGTTTTAGTTTCTGAGGTTACCTAGTCTTCCCCTTTATAACAGTCACACACAACAATAAACAACCATTTAATTTGGAAGAAGGAACAAACTACTGTACTTCCTAACACATACTTTTTACATGGATGCTATTACCTAATATTATTTTATCTCGGGGCAGTTCCATATTATGAAAGAATTTTTAGACTTGTTATCTGTTAAACATACTGCTATAGATCATATTTTTGTTCTGGAATTCCACTTTGTCTACCACCATATTATTATTTATATTTTAAAAGTGTATTTTATAAAGTGGTGAGACAAGTAGAAACCTACAAAACAGTATGTTTCATGGATGGTAACATTGAGGTAGGAAGTCCATAGATTTTTCTCTGTCATTTATTCATGTTACCATGACTCTGACTGAGTGGAAATGTCTGCTCGAATAAGCATAAATAAAGATGTGTTTTTAAAAAAGCCAGAGAATGCCTTTTAAGGAATTTTCTTTTCTTTTCTTTTTAATATAAATTTTATTTGGGTTTTCACAAAAAAAACAACCATAATACAAATAAAACATATTTTTTTGAGAATAGCATGATTATGGGCTATCACTTCTTCATACAGACACAAACTCAATTTCATGTTCATCTTTGTGTTCTATTCAATGTCTTACTACTGTTTAACATTTTCTACATAGTTTTTCCCCTCCTTTGATTTTCTCAACTTTATTTTTAATTATCTCATATCTCAATTCATATCATTATATTTGTACTTTTGTCTGTCCTGTTTCAATTTCATATTATCTTTTCTCATTAAACAAATTTTCCCCTGTAGTTACTAATTGGAGTATGACACCTTTATATCTTTTAATTTTGTCCATTCAGCTCTTATTTAAACTTCAATTTATACCTTTAAGATTATAACATTCAATATAATACATAACTTCCAATCGGATTCTGCTTGGTACGTTCTTAAAATACACACTATATTCTTAAAAGTTATAAAGATATATATATATATATATATATATATATATATATATATATATATATATATATATATATATGTATGTTTTCTTAAGTTTTCGGTATTACATGTATGGTGTTCGCTTGGTTAGGGTATTTTCCCATCATTGTAGTTGTTCTTTAAAAGAACAACATAACGGAAAAACCAACTACCAACACCATACATATACATACATACATACATACATACATACATACATACATATATATATATATATATATATATATATATATATATATATATATATATATATATATATATATATATATATAAACACTCATTCCATTCCAATTCAATTCTATCATTAATATTCATTAAAATGTTAACATCTTTTTCTTTTCAATTGAATATCATACTTCCTTGTGAACACTTATAAACTTTCCATAATTAATTCTTTTTTTTCCATATTTCTCTTCACTTATAATCATTATTAATAATTAAAATGTTCCTATCCTTTCCTAATTTCATTTTCTCATTCACTTTCTTTCATTTATTTATTAACAAACATTCCACTATATTACAATAAATATTTTATCCATCATTTTAGTCATCATATTTTCTGAAATTATTTCTATTTCTAATATAACAATACTATCTTATGTACCTTTGCAGAATCCCTTTTTGAATTAAATTTTCACCCATTATCTCTAAACAGGCTTATACTTTCAATCCTTATACCTTTTCCCTGTTTCTCTATATCTTGTTTCTGTCTTTTATAATGTCTTTTCCTTTCCTTCTTACCCCTCTTCTCCTCCCTCCCCTTTTTACCCCCTTGTCTCTCTACTTCTAATTCTCTTTTGTAATCCCCTCTTCTGTTGCTTTCTAATATTGTAATTATTTTTCAAACTATTCTTTTTTTTTTTGGTTGTTTTTTCAAATCTTAAACTTTTTGCTCTCTTTCCCCCCCTTTCCTTTTTTTTCTCCCCACATAAAATTACTTGATCATTAAAGATGGCTTCTTCTTTGTCCAGATCTTCTTGTTCTACAAGCGTTTCTTCTTGTTTCTCATAGTTGCAGATCTCCATTTCTAAGAATTGAAATATGAAGCCAAAAGAACCTCTCCCTTCTTGTGCATCTTCTTTCTGTTTTTTAAGTTCCATTTTCAGTTCTTCTAAAAGTGATGCCATTTTAAACACTTTTAAACAACCACCTGATTGATTTTAGTCATTTAAATGCAATAGCCAAAAATCCCAAAATCACCAAGTAATCTAAATAATCCAAAGCTGTTTCTTCTTGCTTCTTTTTTCCACTTTCTCTTCCTGGGGTTCTATTATTTTGTTACAAAGTTTCAGTTGGAATGTATCTTTTAGGAATCTTGTTAAAGTTTCACTATAAATTCCTTTTAGTTCCAGGCAGTCTCCTCCCTTCCAGATCCTGCCCTTTTGTTCTTTTTCTCTCCTTTCCTGCTTTTAAAAGTTTTTAAATATCCAAAATTCTTTATTATCCCTTTGACATTTTATTTTCAGCTTAAATGCCTATTAATGTCAAAGTGGATTTTTGTCAATTTTTTACTTAAGTCTCTTAGCTGTCAGTATAAGGAAGGGAGGAAAAAAAAAAGCCAAATTCTTTCCCTTCCCTCTCTCCTTCGCCGCTTCAAAGTCTTATTTGGGAACAATGTTATTTTTATAGTTTAAATTCCAGGGTACCTTACGTTGTTGCTTTTTCAGTTTAACCCGGTCAACCAAAACTTTCTCTTCTTATCTTCCTCCTGCACTTTCTTTTCCAGTCGAGTTCTTCTTTGAGGTGACCATTTCTGACCACCACTGCAACCGCCTTCGGGAAAGGGAGTAATAGCCAGCTGGGGAGGAGAGATGGCAGTCTCGCCCCTCTTCACCACCTCTATGGGGTGGCTTAGCCCCGAAACCAGCCGGCTTGGGGCGCTCCGGCGGTGAGCACAGATCAAAACCACGCACTATCGTGGATTTCGGTCTGTCGCCGAAGGAGCTCAAACCGGAAGTCCAGGGATTTTCAATGCTCTTACAAAAGTATATTTACTCAAAATTAAATTACAGGCTTTTTTTTTTCTTGGACTGAGGGACATGGCCATTTCAGAGTGAATGGCTTATTAAATGTCTACCAAAGACATCTTAAAAATACTAGTGTGAATGTAGTGTATCAGTCCTAGGTGTCGGAGAGTAATTTTCAGATCACTGCTATATGTGGGTTCTTGTTCACTTTTTAATTATTTCAATGAATTGCTGCATTCATCCTATGTGTGACATATCCCTTGCTTAAGAGTTTTTGCTATACTTTAAATATCTTGAAGTTTTATTCTAAATGTCATATTTCCTTTTTTTTTAGAATGTTTGTATGACAGAATAGCACAAGAAACTCTGGATGAAACAGAAATTGCACAGAGACTCTCCAAAGTCAACAAGTATATTTGTGAAAAAATCATGGATATCAATAAATCATGTAAAAATGAAGAAAGGAGAGAAGCAAAATATAATTTGCAATAAATTTTGAATTTTTAATAAAGTGTTAGTGTTTTACTCTGGTGGTGGTTGTCTTGATTTTGTGTGTTCATGATGGGGGAAATTGACTTTTAGTGTGAATTGTATTATAAAATACTGGAATATTTTAAAATAATACTACAAAACTACTCATCTGCTTAAACTTGCAATGCATATTTAATTGTAACTTAACATTACATTTGTTAGTTGTAGCAAGAAAACTATTAGTCCATAGCAGCTCATTTTATTAAGCTCTACTCTGTTGCTGTTCTTAAAAAGTATGACGGTTCTTTTGTAGACTACAGTTAAACCCAATGGAATATAGTTCATGTAGTTAATATTTTGTAAACAGCATTTTTAGTAGGAAACACTTTTGAACGTGGGACTTCTTACCTTTTAATATTTAAAGAAACTTGTATTTCTTACACTTTTCTGGAAATTTTTTCTTCGGTTTAGTGTAGCTTCTGTTAAAATCAATGTGTATGTTCAGATCACCTGTGATCCAGATTGTGCCCAGTGTCACACTTTTGAGTTCAAAAACAGACAATTTTAGTTACAAAATACCGTGAGTTGTGGTTCTGCATAGCATGCATGTTAAGTTAACCCTGGAGAGCATATATTCTCTTGATACTTCTGTTTCTTTGGAGAAGGCATAATGTAGCATAACAGGAAAATGGAATAACTTAATTTTCCATGAAATAGTCATGCAGTTTTAAAGTGTATACAAAGATCCTGTCTATTGAAATAGAGATGTTGCAGTTTTCCTTCAGAATTTGGTATGAATGGATGATTCTGTGAAGTTAAACCATAATGATTATATATCTCATCTATAAAAGAAAACAGGAGTTAGGGGAAAATAACCTCAATGCATGTACTTTTTTTTTTGCATTGTTCCTTTTAATCACAGTTCTATATGATTCTAAATATTATTGAAAGTAGCACCAACTTAGAACAAAAAAATTGAACATGTTCTTTTTAGGTGCTAAATATTAAACTCACTAGTTCTTTAATAGTTTTTTTCTTTAATTATGATTTTTCTATGAATGTATTAATTTTAAGTTTAAAAAGTACATTATTCCATATCTATGTTGCTGAAAGTCTGCATATTTATGTCAGTTCTTAGGTATAATTACAGTTATATTTATTTATATGCCACATTTATTTTTACAAATAACTCAAGCCGGCGAACATATCTAACATACCTTCTTCCTATTTTCCCACAACAACCCTGTGAGGGCTGAGAGGGAATGATTAGCCCAAGGTCACCAAACTGGCTTCTATGGGTGAGGCAGGACTTGAACTCACGGTCTCCCACTTTCTAGACTGGTGTCAAACGGACTCTCTAGAATAACAATTTGACAATCCTGGCAAATGAAAAACTTGAAAGATTAGAAAAACCTATTTTTGTGCGAATCGAACAGTTCATAAGCACTGGTAGCTGAATTAGCTTGACTAAAATTATCTTAAGAATATTTAAGAATGAAATAAGATTGTAGCTGATCGTAGGTGATTTTTTTTTTAAAGAAAACTGTTGTGCCAGTTTAGGGTGTCATGCCTGCAATGGGGCATTTGAAATTGAAATAGCTGCAGAACTGGGTAGGGAGATCTAAACCAGGCATGTCCATCCCATGGGCCATGGGACAGCTAGTAATGTGGCTCTGCAAGATTGTAAACTTTTAACATGTATTCTCATGCATTAACAAATCTCATGATCTTACAGTTGAGGAACAGAAAGGTTGACTTCTAAGGTGTAAGAGGGTTTCCTTGATTTTGTTTGTGTGTTATGCAAACAGGCGTTAGGGATCATCTGTTAAACCATGATTAGACAAGTGTTAGGCTTGGGTGTAAAGATGACCCATTTTAAATGTCTAGGGAGATTCTCAGTCATCCACATCATGGTTATCCCAAAGGGGCTTTTCCAAACCAAGAAAGTCCAGTTGCCTTTTAGAAAAGCACGTTTGGAGTAACCCATTTTACTTTCATCAACAAGGAAGAAGTTTCCTGTAAATGCCTTTTTCAAAATAAAATCATAAATATTCTGAATTCTTTTTATTAACAGATCAAGGGTAAGATTTGAAAAAATTATACAGCGCTAGTCTAAAGATGTGAAGGAAAATATATTCTGATATATTCTGAGTAATTATTTCTTATCTTTGGAGAAAAGACATTTTGTTGGAGAAATATTCTGATTCGTTGTAGTTAACCTTTGGTATAATGTGTAATATTCACTGCCTAATGCATATTATATTGCTATGGAGATTGGGGGAAAGGGATATAAAGCGATACAAGAAAGGTATTAGTTAATTACCAGTTGAATGAGCATCTCTGCAAAAAAGGGCAGATTTTGTTATTTTCCTATGCAAAAAAATCATTTAAATAAACACGACTGATATATCAGTCGTGTTTATTTAAATACGATTTTTTTTTTGCATAGAAAAAAATTGTTTTAGGTTTTTAATAAACAAAGGAAATTCCACTTGTAGGATAGTGGAGTACAGTTGGATAGCTAGCATTTGGATTGTCTTTCAAGTGGAACAGCCTCGATGTCAGAATTTAATTTTAGAATGAATCCAATTTAAATTTAGCAAAAATGATGCTATTCTGGATCTGGCTAATATGCTTATAGTCTTTAAAAAAATGTCTAACCTGATTCAACTCTATGAGGTAGGAATTAAGATGATGCAGACATTTGCAGCAATTACCCCTATTGTCTTACCATGCTGTGTGAATCCAGCTAAATGGGACTTTTTTTTCAACCAACTCATGTTTAGCTAAATCAGTTTCACAAAATATGTTATTAGAAGAATTAGAAGAACTTTATTGTCATTGTACAAGTACAACGAAACTGTGGATGCACCCCACCAACTGTTCGCAATACAATAAAACCAAAGCACTTAAAAATGAAGATAAGAAAAATAGAGTACCCACGTCTCCATTTGCAATTTGAGAGTACAATATCTATGAATATACACAAAATATACATCCAACACTAGTCTAGGTTTCAGATACTGTGATATGAATAATATCTGGATTTTATATTTCTGGAATAGGAAAATTGGCATGTCTGTTTCTGTATTGCCAGCAGCATCCCCAAAAGGGATATAAAAACCAAGATGCCAGTCATAACTGACTAAAGTTTCAATCCTTTGAATTTATGTGTGGTGTTGATGCATGTGAAGGGGGGGGCGCAGAGGCTTCACCTGTGTAGTTGCAACTTGAATTTGACACCTCCCCCAAATAACCCATTTATCACAGGAACCCTAGATATGATATAAACAAATGCAATGTTCACCAGAGTTCAAAATATTTAGAAGTTGGAATCTTTTTGCATTTAATACTGTTGCCCATTCTCTGTTTGATGTTGTCTTTTTTTTTAAAGCTTCCTCTTTTTGTCTGATCTTCTATATGATAAAATGTTCTGGAAAGTTCATGCTAGCACTTCTAGTCCCTTTTGATAGAAGCCAAGGTGACATACTTTGATGTTGCTGATTTATGTAAAACAGGCAGATGAACAAAACAGATAACAAAACAATGATAAGCATCATATAGATCAGGGATGTCAAACTCCCGGCCCATGGGCCGGATGCGTCATGCGCTGGCCATGGCCACGCCCGGTTTTAGCAAAGGAGAAAAAAGTCCCGATACGTCACGTGATGCTGCCATGACGACGTGAGTTTGACACCCCTGATATAGATGGTAAAGATGTTACAGTGCAAGCGAACTGCATACTAAGTCGGGCTGAATGAAACAAAACATTGTAATATTCTGAGTTTTGCTCATATGTACCAGATTAACTAATCTTTGGCTTAGTTTTATCAATACTAATTTACATATAGTAATCTCTTCCCTAAGAAAAATCCCATAGATCCATTGAAGAATAGATGGAAGAAAAGAAGGCAGTGTATTTAAGAAGTAGCTACTCTCCAATTCAAAGTGTTTTAATCAGAAAATGTTGAAAACTAGTGCATGACATCCTAGTGTCATAGTTACAGTTTGGCCTAAAAGCCTGAGCCCACGATTGTGTGAATGGTTAGCGTGGGTGTGAGGATACCATACCAGCACACCAGGAAATGAAGAGGGAAACTGTTGCTACTGCGCTGGATGAAAAAAAGGAAAAAGAAATGTCATGAAAAAAATGGCTCCTTTTAGCATGCCTCTGATTTTCATGGGCTTAAGTGATAAAATCTTAACATAAATCAACCCAATTTTATTGATACCATTTTTTCATCATAATGGTACGGAGGAATTTGGAGCAATAATTCACAGAATATAGAGGCAATAAAAATGTTATGAAGAGCAATTATTGCATACTTCATGCTCAGTAGCTAATTTTTAAATTTTACCCTCTCCAATATTTCAAAAGGCTTTTTGCCTCCAGGCTTTCCAATAGGAAGAAAAATTACCTGGATTTTAAAACTAGAATAATTACTCAAAATAAATTACATGGCTCTTACCGGCTTCACTCTATTCATATATAGATGCAAGGTTCTTTTTTATTTGCTTTTGAATTGGTTTTCTTTTTTGCTTCATCAAATCTATTTTTCTTGCTACTACACTGAGTATATAATAAAGAAAGGCTGCTGCAGTGACATTCTTCCAATGCGGGTGTCACTGTGCAATTGAAAACAAGACAAATACCCTTCTATCTTTGAGGCGAATTTACAGATTTTGTACAAGGAAGCTATTTTCATGTATGCGGATTACCTGGAGCTAAAACTGCTATGTAACAAAATTCAAAGGGAACATTGCACCATCATTTATATCAAGGAATGGCAAGTCTCACCTGAAGGCCACACTTTGTTTTAAACATATACATTGGCTTCTAGAGGTCTGGGGCAGTATCCAGTAATGTGTTTTGCTTCTTGTGGTGTTGCAGGGCATCTTAAAATGCAAAATAAGAATGTTAAATCCTGGAAATCCATAACACATCTATTTTGTTGCTTTTGGAGATCAAATTTCAGCAGTGTGAAAACTGATCGATATCGCTGCAGAAATGTGCAGGGTAGGTAGACAACACAAATGCTGATGATTTCCAGCAATGGCCAAATTTGTGAGAAAACTGAGCAATCGAGGGAAATTAATATGTGATTTTGCCAAACTTCTGTCTCTCCAGGACTTTGAGATGAGAAACATCTGGTCCTTCATTAGTTCTAGATTATTCAAGTTAAAGGTAGTCCTCATTTAATTATGGTTAATGAGACCAGAAAATGCAATGTCACGTGACTCCATCACTTAGTGATGGCAGTTCCGGTAGTCCCCAGTTACTGTTAAATAAATCACTGTGGATCTCATGTGACTGGCTTCCAACTTCCTGCTGGCTTCCCCATTGATTTTGCTTGTGAGAAGCAAGCAGGGAAACTCACAGATTGCAGTCATCTGACTGACCATGGGAGCCTATGACTCTCAAATATCCAGGCCAGTGCTCAGTAGATAACAGATAATCAGAGTTGGAAGAGACCTTGTAAGTCATCTAGTCCAACCCCCGCCCAAGCGGGAGACCCTACACCATTTCTGACAAATGGCAGTCAAATCTCTTCTTGAAAGTCTCAAGTGATGGCACTCCCACAACTTCTGAGGGCAAGCTGTTCATTTGGTTGATTGTTGTCACTGTCAGAAAGTTTCTCCTTATTTCCAGGTTAAATCTCTCCTTGTTCAGTATCCATTATTCCTTGTCTGGCCTACAGGCGCTTTAGAAAATAGCTTGACCCCTTCCTCCCTGTGGCAGCCCCTCAAATATTGGAAGACCGCTATCATGTCTCCCTTGGTCCTTCTCTTTACTAGACTAGCCAAGCCCAGTTCCTGCAACCGTTCGTTGTATGTTTTAGCCTCCAGTCCCCTAATCATCCTGGTTGCTCTTCTCTGTACTTTTTCTAGAGTCTCAACATCTTTTTTATAATATGGTGAACAAAACTGGATGCAGTATTCTAGGTGTGGTCTTACTAAGGCTTTATAGGGTGGTATTAGTACTTCCCTTGATCTTGATTGTATCCCTCTGTTAATACAACTTAGGATTGCATTAGTTTTTTTGGTTGCTGCTTCACACTGCTGGCTCATATTTAGCTGGTTGTCCACTAAGACTCCAAAATCCCTCTCACAGTTACTGCTATTGAGCCTGGTTTCACCCAGTTTATATGTGTACTTTTGTTTTTTCTTGCCTAAGTGTAGGACTTTACTTTTCTATACATTGAATTTCATTTTGTTAGATATGGCCCAGTGTTCTAGTCTGTCAAGATCCATCTGGATCTTGAGCTTATCTTCTTGGGTGTTAGCTATTCTTGCCAGCTTAGTATCATCTGCAAATTTGGTAAGTTCCCCTTCTATTCCCTCATCTAAGTTGTTAATGAAGATATTGAAGAGTATTGAGCCTAAGACAGAACCTTGTGGCACCCCACTGCTTATTTCACTCCATGTAGACTTAGACCCATTAAGGACTACTCGTTGAGTATGGTTTGCCAGCCAGTTGCGAATCCATCTAGTGGTGGGGCTATCTATTCCACTTTTTTCTAGCTTACTAAGAAGTAGGTTGTGGTCTACTTTGTCGAATGCCTTGCTGAAATCTAAATATATTATGTCCACAGTATTTTGCTGGTCTACTAATTTAGTCACTGTGTTGAAGAATGAAATCACAATCACATGACTGTGGATGCTACAACAACTGGAATTTTGAGCACTGGCCATAAATACCACTTGTTCAGTGCTATTATAATAAGTTCAGCCACTGAATGAGTGGTCCTTAACAAAAGGCCAATTCCATATTAGAACCAAATAAACATTTGAGGACAAATCTTTACAAATATATTCAAAGTTTTGGGGAAAGAATAACCAGAAGTTATTGTGGAGCTTATTTTGGGGCTGTAATGAAGGAAGAAACATGTAACCCATAGAATCCTTGTAATGGTTATATTACTTAATCTAGTCCAAACTTCATCATGCTAGTTGGGAGTTGGCTATTTGCAGCAAGAAGCAAATAATAAAGCATGGTTTAAGAACATGTGGTATAATGATCCTGCTGAGGATGCAAAAGTCTGAATTTTTACAATACTTGGGTAAAATGGGGATCAGGGGAATTTTATTTGTAATGTCTGGAGTTCTATGATGGAAGAAAAGCTTAATGAAAAATTAAAGTTAAACCTCTTTCCTCAATATATTTTCTGTATACTTAACAGTCTTTGTGATCTAAACTCCTTTGATTGCTGTTATAATTTTTGGAGTCCATCAATGGATATTTGGCCTGATTGTGACTTATTTTGATGCAATAGACTTTCTACCTCTGAAAAAAATTGTGATATTAAAATGGTAAGGAGAATTTCAGTTAGAAAATATTTGCTAAAATAGTAAGGGGCACATCTGATACATTATGCAGAAAGATAAGGGAAGCTCAAAGTATAAAACATAAACTTATAATCCTTTCTTATACTGTCTGCCCTTAGAGAGTATTGAGTGATGTCAAAGAAGATTCCTTCATCTCCTCTCTAAAGATTGACTGTTAATTAATGTAGTAATTTATAAACATTGTGAAACCACCGTCTCAGCTTGTCCCTATCTGTAAGGACATCAAGAAAATTAATTATGAGTGCTGCTTTTTGAAATGTAATTAATGTCCCTTTGCTAGATGCCTGATTATGAATTTTCCTTTAATTTGTAACTTGTTGCCTTCTTTTGAAGATGATATTGCGGGTTCATTGTGATCTTTGTGCTTCATATAAATGGAGATGTGCCTTCAAACAGCCACCACTGAGAATTTTGTGTAACTAAGAAATGTTTTAGTGAGAAGCACACCCTACACTGAGTATGTTCCTAGACACGTCTTCTGTTTTCCCTTCAGTTCTTTTTTGAAAGCCAATACAATAGCACTGTTGGGAAGCTGTGGAAAACTTCATCATTTTCAGTTTTTATTTGCTTTTGTTTCCTTCCACTGATCATGTAAAAAAAATTGTATTATCATCTTTGTTGTTCACCCACACTGGGGCACATTCATGTGTTTTGCCATTAGGTCTTTGGACTAGGACATTCTAAGCATACTTTTGAAAGTTCAAATTAGAGCAACAACTACTGCCAAATTGATAGCCATTCATAGTGTCTCCTTTGTCTACTTCCTGAGCTCCGCCTACTTCCAAAATGCATGAAACAGGCTGGAGAGAACCCATCTTCTGGTGTTTGGGTCCTCCTTTGGAAAAACTCACACTTGATCCATGTGTATAAAAATGCCCTTCCCTTTGTCTATTACTTGTTTCCTAACCACAGGTACTTCTTGACTAAAGACTACAACTGGGACTAGGTAATTCATTGTTATGTGGTGCAATTGTTAAGCGAGGCACCCAATTTTATGACCTTTTTTTTGCTGGGGTGGTTGTGATGACGCGATCACAATTTGCAATCTTTTCTGCCAGCTTCCCCTTGACTTGGCTTTATCAAAAAGCAGCTGGCAAGTTTGCAAATCACAATTGTCCAACCGTGGGATGTTGCAGCAACTGTAAATATGAGACAGTTGCCAAATGTCTGGTTGCATGAGGACCAGTTCAAAGTCACTTTTTTCAGTGCTGTTGTATCTTTGAACAGTCACTAAATGAATAGTTGTACGTTGATGACTACATCAGTGGTGGGATTCATTTTTTTTTACTACCGGTTCTGTGGGCGTGGCTTGGTGGGTGTGGCAGAGGAAGGATACTGTAAAATCTCCAGTCAGAGGTGGTATTTGCTGGTTCTCCGAACTATTCAAAATTTCCGCTACCAGTTCTCCAGAACTGGTCAGAACCTGCTGAATACCACCTCTGGACTACATGCATTCTAGATCAAGGGTCACCAACCTTTTGGACCACAGGGACCACCAAACTCATAATTTTAAATTCCACAGACCAGAGACCCTGGGAAAATCCCCAAAAACGTCTACAGGAAAATTCTCCACACTGTTTTCCTACCGATCGATCATTCTTTATTTGGAACCGCAGGATACCATCTCCAGCTCCATTCTCAGGTGGAGAGTGAAAGAGAGACTTTTGGCTTCATGCAAGGAAAGCAGCAGAAGCAGCAGAAGTCTTTCTTTCTCTTCCCCAATCTCCTCCGGAAATGAGTCTTTGTGAGATTTGTTGCGCCAGCGCAGCCTCTTGGAGCAGGATGCCTTGCAGTGTCCCATAGCCTCATTTCTGGTGGAGTTTGGGGGGAAGAAAGAAAGACTTTTGCTGCTTTCCTTGTGTGCAGCTAAAAGCAGAAGAAAAAAGAAGTGGAAAGAAGCAGCCCAGTGGCCAGGTGAGGCACGTGGGGCGAGTGGGGCAAGTTCCACCCCTCCGCCCTTTCCCCCTTCCTCTCACTACCTTGTGTTGTTCACAATGCAAGCGACGCAAGCCTTGTGTTCCCGCGGGCCATGTGGGTGGCGCAGCCTTGTGTTCCCTCACAGCCTGGATTAATTGCTTTGGGGGGCGGTGCTTTGGGGGTTTCTCTGTGGACCACCAAAATTTTCTCACAGACCACCAGTGGTCCCTGGCCCACTGGTTGGCAACCACTGTTCTAAATGATTTCAGTATCTCATTTTTAAGTATTTTATTATATTTAATATGTCTAGTGTACAGGTAGTCTTATCACTGGAGTTCAGCCTGGAATTAGGGTTGTAAGTCATTACAGTCCTTAAGCAGGTCTCCATGTGACTGGATCTAAATTTATGATACATATTTTTTTTGCAGCAGTTGTTAAAGTAAACAACTGGAACTTTCCTGGGACTAAATCTTGGAAACCAGCAAAAAGCATCACAAATTGTGGACACGTGATTGAGGGACACTGTAAAAACTATAATAATGAGTCAGCTGACAAGCATACAAAATACAATCACTTGACCACTGGGGGGGGGGGCATCCTAACTTAAAAACTGGGTCATAAGTAGCTTTGGGGGGGGGGGTCCATTGTAACATCAACGGTCCCTAAAAGACAGCTTGTAAATCATAAGTCAAATACTTCCTGTACAAACAGTAATAATTGAATATGAAGTTACTGATTTCATTCCAGACTATTCAGTATTATACAATATACTTAATAGATCGCTAAATACTAAAAATAAAAGAGAAAAGAGAAAAAAAAGCCTAAAATAAAGTAATAGTTTATTACAGATGCTTTTATGCCTTTTGAGTTTTCAATACACTGAGCATCTCACTACATCAACTTAATACATAATAAAACTATCATATATATCATATCTAAAAATAGTAACTTAATTAGATAGTCATAATATTTATAATATAACCAAGGTGCCATATATTATCAGAACCTATCTTATTCTTTTGGACAATTTTGAAATAGCTTTGAGAAGATCAGTTCACTAAAAAATTACAGAATTATTTGCTCTTATGGGAAATATTACTGCTAATAGAATACAAAAAGGCTATGGATACTTAAAACAATATATGTTGGATATAGAAAGGCAATTAGATTTTTAGGCTGCTCCAAGAGGAGTTACCAATCTTATTTTAGACCAGCAACTTATCTAAATCAAATAACTATTCCCAAATTTAGAAGACCACTGACCTTAGTTTGTTTTATTAAACTCCCATTAGCATAATAAATGGAAACTATAGGAAAAAAAATTTTATTGTTTGTAAAAATTGCCATCAATTACATTGATCATTGGTTGTTTACTGTTTTTATTAATTTATTATTACCATTTTTAAATATTAAAAAAATCCCTTCATATCCTTATGCATGGTATGCATCTTTCTCAGTTCAGTTTCCCTACCAGAACCCTGAGAATTTAATGGTTCTGTGCAGGATCTTAACACAGTTACATTTATCAACCCCAATGTCTTCTATTCCTTGTTTACTACCCCAATGTCTGATTGATTGGCCAGTACCTACCTGTCCATCTGGATCTGGTGGTCAATCCTACTGCATCTTAGCCTTATTATTCCCCACAGCCTTCCCTGGAATATTTTATCTGGATTTAGGAGGATCTATCCCATACACTGTGCAGATGTATATACCATATTTTTCTGTGTATAAGATGACCCCATGTATAAGACAATCCTACCCACTCTTCTTATCCAAAATTCAGAAATCAATATTTTAAACATTAAATAAAATACATTTATTTTGCAGAGTAAGACATTTGCTTACCGGTACTGGTATTTATTTGTTTGTTTTCTGACATTTTTACCAGCTCAGAATGCTCCGACATTACTTCACCCTGTTGCATCTGGCCACTGGCTACATGCTCTCCACAGCATCAGCTGATGTCAGTTACATAAGGCTTGAAGGAAACCTGCTAGCTTGTCTCTGCAATCGGAAGTTTTGCTTGTGAGGCTAGTTTGCAGAGATAAAGTATCGGCAGTTTCACAACTGCGGTTCTGCTCTCGGCTCACGTGTATAAGATGCCCCTCCATTTTTAGGTATCATACACGAAAAAAATGTGGTAAACATTTAAGGAAAGTGGCTTTGATGCTCACCATATCTAGCCATCTTCTTTTGGCTGGTGGATGTTTCTGGATGTTGAACTTGGGATTGAAGACACCATATATCACGAGGAGTCCTCTTTTGGCCAGCTCACTATATCGACAATGTATTTGATGACTGGCAGGGCATACGTGTGGATGGTGTGGTTCTTGTTCTTCCTGTTTTGCTGACTATATATATGAATAGAAAATGCTTCAGGAAAAGCTCATAAAAGGGGTAAATTATCAGATTATCTTCCAGAGGATTCTAGTTATCTAATTGGAAATGGAGCAACGTTGATTCAATCAGAATTATTGAGTGAGCATGAACCTCTTGGTCTAGCTATCCCACAAGATAAAAGTATCTACTGAGTCACAGCATACAGTACTCAAAAGGGCCATATAAGGCATTAAATAGAAACCCTTTGTCAACATGACAATCCAGATTAACTTGTCCCCAAAATGTTGCTGTTTAGCCTCTATCTGGATGTATTCAGGGTAGGGAGGCCAACCTTAGTTTTATATTCAACTGTTCTTCTGATAGGGAGATTTTTCTAACATTCTGAAATCTCCTTATGTGTAATTTTAAAGCATTGTTCTATATCCTCACTCTGGAATTATACAGAACTTGATCTTCTCCTACCTAGCATCCTTGTATCCTAGTCAAACATTCTCAATTCTTTCCATTTTGGCTCATTAGTTTCCAATCTGTTTATCATTATCAGACCTTGAGTTGAATTATTTCTCTTTCTATGAATCCATTTTCAAATGTGATGCAATATTCAAAATGGACTTTGAGCAAAAGAGAATGAAGTTGAACAATTATTGCCTGTTATTTGGAAGCTATACTGTTGTTCCAGCCTCAAACAGCATTTGTCTTTTTACAGCCCAGTGCATTAGTGACTCACTTGGTACTGTTCCACAATGATCTTATCATTTTATCCATGGAATTAAGAGCAAATATTGTCAAGTGGTATTCTTTAAGTAACAATTTCCAAGTCAACTATGTTTAAACGACAGAAGAGATTCCCTGTGTGTTGTTGGAGAAAGACAAAGAACATGCCTGATTGAACATGTGAATCATCTTATGTTAAGGACTACGTTGTGATGATAAAAGAATTGCTTCAGGTTTTTAAATTTGGTTTTTTAAAATATGAAATATGTTTTCATTTGTTCAGTTTTAGATACCCATGAAATTGACAATTCCAGCATGAGAACATCATTTTCCTCAATATTTCTGTGAGAATGACATTATGTAACAGAATATGTGTGCAATGACAAAAAAAAGAGCAATTCAAAAGAAGCAGAATATGTGTGCAAAGAGGAAAAAATGAATCTGCAGTACATTCATAGATAGTTTATGGACACTGGTGAAATCAATTGATTTGTTGATTGGTTGTATTTATTTATCAGATTATTTTCTATTTTCCAACCAAATTTCAGTTATCTCCAAAATAGCAAGGGTGATTGAGACTGACTGGCTCAAAATTGCCAAGTCAATTTCCACAACTAAAAAAATAAATATGAGCCTATGTCTCTCCAGTCTGAGTATAAGCAAGAATATAATACTCTCAGGAATGTAGAAAATATTTAATCTAGTTAAGTTAAAGAATAAAAGGCCACCAAGTCTGTTAGATCATGTGCAGTCTAGCATAATAGCTATTTGATTGTCAGAAGGAAGAGGGAGGGATTAAAGGAAAAAGAAGCAGGAAAGGAAAATAACGATAGCCCGAAAATGTCAGTTTAAGAGGAAAATCCCTAAACTAATTATGGCTACATCTACTGCCCCTGATGACCAAGAGGATGAGAAGGTACACTAAGGGAATATCTGGAAAATCTGCAGAAGTTGTTCTTCCCACCACTTCCTCACATTATGCACCATCTTATGATTTATATCACTTCATTTGGATACTGGATCCAATCTCTAAATAGGGATTTCTTCTGCAGGTAGTATTTCAGCTTAACAAGTCCTTCGTGTTTTACATTACAAGCTACTGATATTTAATCCCAGCAAGCTTGGGGCCTGCATAACACTCTGGGACTAGGAAAGCAGATTGCAGCTCTTGTTATTTTCAAGAATTGCCGTTGGGTTTTAGTCGATCAGTTTCAAAATCCAACTTTAATCTCACATCTGCTGTTCTTTTTGGATCCTTTTTTATTGCAGTTCAACCTTTTGGGTGTGCTTTTTCTGTATAATCTTACTACTGCCACAGTTGCTGGCTGTGTTCCAGCTGAGGTATCCAAGAACATTCCAGTTGTCATGTGTCTAGACCACTGCATTGTTAAGTCTTGGCTTCATTGCTTTAAGGAAAACTGCTTCTAGAAGCTTGTCCGTTTCATTACCTTCACTCAGCCTTAGGCGTTTCGTCAGAGTCATTATTTTCTGTTTTTGGTTAAAGAAGTTTCCATCTTCTCTTTCAGCCTGCATCCTGAGATAATAGGAGGTCTCTCCCAGATTTTCTTTTTCTCTTTTATGTATTTATAATTTCCTCACCATCTTCTTCATCTTCATGACAAAAAATGAAACCATCAGCATAAATTATGATGTGTACCCATCTTTCATCCTCTCATCTGAAGTATAAGTAAGAGTTACTTTTATCTTCTGCAAATCTGTTTTAAAAGTCTGTTTGGTTTAACAAGCACTCCAGGATTTTGCAGCTTGCTTCAGGCCATAAATGGCCTCTTGCAATTTGCACTGACATCCTATTTTTCCAGGTTCTATCAATGAACATGTCTTCTTGTTATTGCAACTGTCAGTCCTTGCTGAGAGGACTACACTGTTTTGTCCCCTGTTGGGCAATCTAAATTGATTTCAGACATTCCATTAACACTTGGATTTTGTTTTTCAAAGTATGTGAAAGTGTGCAACTGATTCATTTCTGTGGCAGAACCAAGGATTCTATACCTTTTGCAGCCCAAGTCATTAAGTAGCCCAGAGCATTGAAGAACTCAAAGAAGTAGTGCAAGAATGGAAGACGTGGAAAGATCTGGCCCATAGAACCCACAGGAGTTGGATGCAACTAAATTGATAACCTCCTCCTCCTCCTCCTCCTCCTCCTCCTCCTCCTCCTCCAAATAGCTCTTGATAACTTTTACAATCTGGTTTGCCCCTCTTTTCATTGAGAATATAAGAAATATCTTGAATCCAAATGCCACTATATCCTTAACATTTAGTTTATTTCCATTCTACACAGTGGTGGGACTCAATTTTTTTTTACTACCGGTTCTGTGGACGTGGCTCGGAGGGCGTGGCAGGGGAAGCATACTGCAACCCCATTCCCTCCCCACCCCACTAGCCTGCTTTCCAGCTCCGTTCTCCTGTGCAGGGCAAACAAAGAAGACCCAGCCGAACAGCTGGGACTCGATGGGAGGCAGAGAAGAGATGGGGTTGGTGGGGCCAGTCAGAGGTGCGATTTGCCGGAACTCTGAACTACTCAAAATTCCCACTACCGGTTCTCCAGAACTGGTCAGAACTGGCTAAATACCACCTCTGATTCTACAACAAAAATGGTATTGCTTCTATTCTATTTTGAGAACAACCTGTTTTGCAGGCAAGTTGCCCTTATATTGTTTCTCTTCAGTATTCGGGAGTCTAGTATTGTGTCCTTTCCAATTAAAAGTTCTCCCTCCCCTTCTTCTGCTATGACACTGGTTCTATAACATGTGGAATGGCTTTCTCATGCTTAGCCCCTCCCTTTAAGTACAATATGTTGCACACATTATCGTTATTCCTCGTCATAGGCTTTGTTTGTTCCAAATGTGTTGTTTACTCTAGTCACATGCTCTTTGAGGTTTCAAAATACTTCACCTTTCTCTTTTAAAATGTATGTGAAAACATATTTTGAAAAAGCTTGTAAAAAGTCAGAAAGGGATCCTCAAAGAAAAATATCTGCAGGGGTTACTCTGAACGAAATCTAGAGTTTCCTTTGACTATTTTTCATTGCTCTAATATAATAAATACACTTTAATTCAGGATCGTGGCACTAAGTATTTTCCATCTTGCATATTTTCTTTGCTGAATTTTTATTAACCTGATATTATATTTCTACCTTATTTTATTTTTATTGGTTCAAATATATCAAATCAAATAAATCATCATCATCATCACCACATTGTTAAATTGTCCATCAGCTTTGAAATATGTTCATCTTTTATGTGACCAAATTTGCAAGACTACAGACTCAGAAGTCTATAAGAATACTCAGTTGCCACATTTGTTTCCCCCCCCCCCCCCCCCCCCCCCCCCCCCCCCCCCCCCCCTACCCCACCCCCCAATACACAAAACATTCTGCTTTTTACATTTTGTCTAAAGAATTAATCCCTTGTTAAGACCTCTTCCCATGATCTGTCTTTTCTCTGTAAACAAAGTGACAATTCCTTTTAAAACAGATCTTTCATCTTTTCTTTGCAGCCATTTTTGTATTTATAATACTGTTTTGTAAGCATGGAACATAATATACGTGTAGAAGGCAACTTCAACTGTTTTTCCCAACAGGTTTTTCAGTTTAAATAAAGTGTTCCTTTGCCCTCTGCCTGAATGCAGTCACAATGCAATCACAATTGCTGAGATAGGCTAGAACCTTACAACTCATGGCTATGTCCGAAAAATGACCTATGGTTGTGGGGAAAATAATGATGAAAAGTCCCATTTCTGATTAAGATCTGTATGAGTCAATGTTGAACTCATTCTGCAAATGATATCTCTTGCAATACATATCTTGATTGGCAGGGCTGATACTTTGTAAATCTCTGGTTTTCTTTTGTTTTGAATCAGTATGCTTCTCGTTGACGCCTTTTTGTGTAATTAGGTGCTTCTCATCTAAAAGTCCTGTATTTCTATCTCTGAGCATTTGGTTTTGATATAAAATTGCTCCAACAAGAGAAACAACTACAAGAAAGAGGAAAGAAAAGGAAGGAAGGGAGGCAGAGGTAGTATTCAGCAGGTTCCGACCAGTTCTGGAGAACCGGTAGCGGAAATTTTGAGTAGTTTGGAGAACCGGCAAATACCACCTCTGACTGGAGATTTTATAGTATCCTTCCCCTGCCATGCCCCCCAAGCCACGCCCCAGAACTGGTAGTAAAAAAAAAATTGAATCCCACCATGGGAGGGAAGGAGGGAGGGAGGGAGGGAGGGAGGGAGAGAGAGAGAGAGTTATGAGCCTGATATGGAGATCTTTCTCTTTTCCTAGTTTGCTTTCTGAGACTGAAATCTTGTAAATATTCTTGAAGAAACTTGATCTACTCTAGATTTTCTTTTACCTGGGAGGAAAAAAAAAAACAATTTCTGTGTAAATCTCAGTTTGTGGAGCAAAAACAACAAACAGTTGTAGTTCCCATGGGCAATTTGACATCTTGCTGGCCCAAGTGTTTGTACTGAATTTGTATACTATACTGTACTGGTAGTCCTTGACTTACGACCACAGTGGAGCTCAAAATTTATGTTGCTAAGTGAGACATTTCTTAAATGAGGTAGGTTTTTTTTTTTGCAAACTTTCTTGACACAATTGTTAAGTCAGTCACTGCAGTAGTTAAGTTAGTAAGTAGTTAAGTTAGCAGTAGTTAACAGGTTTGTTAAGTCAATCTGTCTTCTCCGTTGGCTTTGCTCATCAGTAAGTCACATGACCCCAGGACACTCCAACTGTCATCAATATGATTCAGTTGTGAAGCATCTGAATTTTTGATCACATGACCATGGGGAGGACCAGTTGTAAGTGTGAAAAAGGGTCCTAAGTTACTTTTTCCAGTGCTGTTATCACTTTGAACGGTCACTCAACGAACTGTTGTAAGTCGAGGACTGCCTTTATGTACTGATTAAGACTTTTTAATGTACAGTTACAGCATGAGGGAAAATTGCAAAGTCCTGTGTGCTTCACTGAAATGGTTTTCTCCATATTTCCAAGGCACTTTCTTTACTATGAATAAGCAAAAAAAATATATCACTGAGTGTCGGATGTATATTGTCCTCCCAGGCTTTCTTGTCTGTAGCCTGCTCTCCTTTCTGTTTTGTTCTTCTAGATTTAGCTGTTTGGTTCTTTTAGGACATGGGTCAGCAGATTCAGGGGCATTCTCATGAAAAAAATCTTCTTTGCATCACAGAGCAGCTTGATTTTTTTTTTTCCGGGTCTGCTACCTGGGTCACAGGTATTGACTCCTTTTTAACCAGTCTGCCTCTTCTGCACACCTAAGATCACGGAAATGAAATCAGATCAAATCTCAGCTACCCAACCGTACATTTGTTTCTACTTAAAGCACTTGTTATTTTTTACGTTTCCTTTTGAGCTTGGCTGAGGTGAAAGTAGCTTTATGCAACAGAATTCTACATTATATGCCATTCATTCCTTTGACTCAGGTTTACAGCGATATGTGGTATTTGGCTTTCTACCTAAATGGGATTTCCTGATTATTATTTTTTTATTTTTTTAAAAAAGGGTGACCGTCTTTAACTGCTGTATTGTGTTCGTTTCATTTGGCATGCATATTCTTCTAGTCCCACACTATCTGTGTCAAGCAAATGAAGTAAGGAAAGGTTTCTCAATCAAGAATATCAGCAAACAGCTAAAAAGCTAAAGCAGTAATATTTGTAAACCTCTTAATGGCGTTTCACTTTAAAAAAAACAACAACACCCTGTTGGCACTTGTATGGCATTCAATTCTGAGGCTGATAACAAATAAATAATGCTTGATTGCAATGTACTTTAAGAGGAAGCCAAATAAATAGTATGATTTTGAATTTATTTACTAACATGTTTAAAAATGCCTTCAGGCAGTGGTGGGAATCAAATTTTTCTACTACCAGTTCTGTGGGCGTGGCTTGGTGGGCGTGGTATGGCTTGGTGGGTGTGGCAGAGGAAGGATACTGTAAAATCCCCATTTCCTCCCCACCCCACTAACCTGCTTTCCAGCTCCATTCTCCTGTGCAGAGCAACAGAAGAAGACCCAGCCAATCAGCTGGGACTCAGGAGGCAGAGAATAGATAGGGGTGGGGCCTGTCAGAGGTGGTATTCCGAACTACTCAAAATTTCCACTACCGGTTCTCCAGAACTGGACAGAACCTGCTGAATACCATCTCTGCCTTCAGGCCATTGTTTCTTTATCTGGATTCATTATCAAAAGTAACAGCTAAGCAGAAATTGTCATTTTTTGAACAATTTTCAAGGTATTCAACCTGGCATCTCTGGGGCACATGGTGTTAGCAAAATTTGGCTGTCCTTACTTTGTATTAGATTAGGGGATTCCCCCCCCCGCCGCCGCCGCCATTTTCAGTAACAAAACTGATAACTCTGGAGAGAGGGAGAAATACCATTTTAATTCATCAATAAGTATGAAAGTGAGACTGGCAGTTAGAAAGATTAGCTGGAGAAGTTTCATCTCTCTCTCTCTCTCTCTCTCTCTCTCTCTCTCTCTCTCTTTAAAATCTAATAAATATTTCTTTGACACATTATTTACAAAAGGTATCTGAGATATTTATAATAATTTTTGTTAAAATATGCATGGGCAGGTCCCTAAGCGATCTTGATATTTGTTCAGCATCTGTTAAAGGCAGAGATATCATGTTGCTTAACTTCTAATCTTTAGTAAATCAACTAAGAAAAGAACTTTATTAGGAAGAACAGAACAGAACAGAACAGAAAAGAAAAGAACAGAACCATGATATAATTGAGCCCTATGCCATCTAGTGATTAAACAGTATCATGGCACTATTTATATAACATTATTTATATAACATGTCTGGAAATGGCACTGAGTATTATTGAGGTGCCCTGTTGCTCTGTCTCCTTTTAAAAATATACAGTATAACCCTTTTGGCACTATATTTGAAAGGGGGGGGGCATTTTCTTCAGTTAGCTTTTTTTTACTGCTAAAATGGATGTACACAAGCATTCCTCCCTTGTATTAAAATAATAGGTTTTCTTAATAGCTAATTTGGATAATGACACAGAAATTTGTACAAATGTACATTGCAAACAGATTAATCATTGCATGGTTTTGCCTTTTGGAAATTATTTAGAATAGATGACCACATGCTGATTGATTTCTGGAATAATTGTTTGTAGAAGTAATGAGAAAAAGCTTTCTTACCTATCAGCTGTGTTAGAAATATGCTTAGAAGCTGGAGGAAGAATACCTGAAAACTCTAATTGCTTAAAATAAAAAAGGCAGATTGACTTGCAAATGTTTCTAGTTTAAATAATTTGCTAGCATACTCATTTGTTAAAGGTTGCAACAGATTTTGCAATCAGATGGAGTTCTTAAATTAAGGCTATGTCTTTCAATAGACAGGCTCAAGTTCAAACAAATGTTTATGACCATCATGTAGGATGACCATTATTTAGGATCTTTGATGCTGGAGGCCAAACGTTGATTATAACAGTCCATTTTAGCAATAGAAATCTATCCCACTATTAAATGGGCATTAATTTATCTTTATTCTACTGGAAGATCTGTGAATAAAGGAGATAATTAGAATTAGATTTTGGTAAATACTATTCTGATCATGATTGGAAAATCTGGATGATTTATAAGCAAGGCAAGAATATGCTTTGATATTTAGAAGGTTCTGCATGCTTTAAATATTATTTGAAACAAATGCTTTGGGCTCAGACAACTGGAAATGAACTACTTCCCCCTTATTTGTTAAAGTTGTGTTATTTTTCTAAGGCTTCAGGTTTGCTGAGAGGATTCCTTAAAAAGCATCTTATTTTCAGGCTGGAGAAAAGTCTGAAAAAGTCATACTACCTGAATGAAGAAGAGATTCCTGCTATGTTCCTGCTAAATCCAAAGCACTTCTTCCCTCGATTTCAAAATGCACCCAGCTCTAGTATTTAAGGATTTTTCTAACTACATATTTTTGTGCCACTCATGTCAACTCAATATAGATCATACTTTTTCCAAGCAGTGATCCAGAAAGATGCTCAAGCAAATCAAAATGAGGGCACATCTACTGAGAGGTTCCAAAATTTGAAAAAATTGAAAAGTTCATAATATTTTCTTATTTAATTTTCCACACTACAATGTGACACAAAATAAAGAATCTTTTGCTGATTGTCGGTTTAACCCCTTCAATGAAACTGCATACAACGATGTTACATGAATTCTTTAGACCATTTCTCCTGTATCCAAGAAATATATATTTATAATATGGAGTCTTCCTTTATATTAAGTCAACTTAAATACATTGGGCTTGGTATTGATTTGAGAGATAGTACTAGTTGGATTCAAGGGAAAGTTCTGGAGCCTTCTGAGGATAATTGAATAACGTCTGCTAACATGAGTTAATTTTACAACAGTTTCTTGTGTATTTGGTAAGAGCCGTCAACACATAGATCATTCCTTAACTGCCTCTTTTAATGCAATGAGAATAAGAGTAATTACTAGAGCAGGGAAACAAACGTTAATGGTAGAGCATCATGCAGAGGTTTTTGCAGACGGGCCAGAAAAGACAAAATGACAGCAATCACCATGCAATCAAAGCTCATTTAAAAAGTGGGTGCAATGTTAAACACTATATACAGTACATTAAAAAAAGAAAGAGATGGGGCTTTGATTGCATGGTGGTGGCTACTATCTTGATTTTTTTTTAAAAAAAAAAACTTCTTCAATATATACATTCTTGGCTTTCTACATTCAATTATCCATGCTTCCATATCATCTCCATTCCCTGTAGATGTCCTTTTCCAGCAATCAGTGCAGGTCATCTTCATCATAGTATCCTCTAAGTTTCAATTTTCCCATGGCACTTATTTCAACATTCTGTAAATGATTTAACTATGCTAGTGTAATGTAACTTTAGTTTTGAAAACTACCAATAGTATTGAAAGAAGGACTGTAAGTAGCCCATTGTTGTCCAGTTCCATGCCTTTCATCATGCATTATCAATGGACCTGATTCTAGGTGCCCATGTTAGCATTGCTATAATTGCTAACTAGGTTAGCCTTGTGAAGACTTTTAATTTTTCAAAGTAATCTTGATTTAAAAAGTAAAAGTATCTGGCATCCCAGCCATTCCTCAGACCCATGGACCGCAGAATTTAGAAGTTATGCATTTGGGCAGTCAACTAGCATAATAACCTAAGAACTCAAAGCCCCCCCCCCCTTTGAGTTCTTATGTTATTATGCTAGTTGACTGGCATTTTGGGAGCTCCAAAAGCTACTCAGAAATAAGAGCTTTCCTAATAAACCTCTCAGGAACACTTGGGCTAAATTCTTGAAGAGTAGGATCAAATTAAGAGATAGTCATTTTCTATGAGTATGTTTCTGAGATGCCCACTGTGACAAATAAAAATGTCTGCAGTTGTGTTGAGTGGATTATTTGGTTTTATCGTCTTCATTATTGTTTTGAGACTTTGGAAAAAGTACAGAGAAGAGCAGAAAGAGGATTAAAGACTAAAACATATGAAGAACAGTTGCAGGAACTGGATATGGCTAGTCTAGAGAAAAGAAGGACTAGAGATGACATGATAGCTGCATTCCATTATTTGAAGAGCTGCCACAAAGAAGGTGGGTCAACTTATTTTCCAAAGCACCAGAAGGCAAGACAGGAAACAATAGATGGAAACTAATCAAGGAGAGGAGCAACCTGGAATTAAGAAACTTCCTAACAGTGAGAACAATTAACCAGCGAAACAGTTTGCCTTCAGAAGTTGTAGGTGCTTCAACACTGAAAGTTTTAAAGAAAACACTGGACAGCTACTTGTCTGAAATGGCATAGGGTCTCCCGCTTAAGCAGGGGGTTGGAATAGAAGACCTCCAAGGTCCCTTCCAGCTTTATTTTGATTGATTGATTATTGGCACAAAAATAACATCTATTTGTGTGGAATTCTTGTGGTATACTAACTTCATCGAATGAGTGGAGATCTGGAAGGATACTAAGGCACCAGTGGTCTGTTTATTTACTTTCAATTATATTCCTAAATGATATTGGGAGGTATTATTTTGATATCTCTCTGAATTAATAAACTCTGCCACTATTGCAAACAAGACTTAGGAAATTTGCTGTCTGCCACATGATTGTAATCTCTGCTGTCTTGCCTTTGAAAGAAGTCTTACTTGTTTGTTCAGAAGGGATACTCTCACTGATTAGCAGTTTGTAGAAGGCAATGTTGTAATATCAGCCGTTTTAAACAGGTCTTCAAGATACAAGATGTTGAGTGGGATCTTGCTAGCATGTCTTCTAGATATGCTCTTTGTTCTGAGCTGCTGATACAATCCCACTTTGAGGGATGTTATCTTCTTTGTTTATGTCGTCTTTGTATATGACAGCTAAGAAAGGTGTCCTTTTTAATGAAAAATCTCCCCATTGCTATTATTATTTTCATTTTGAAAACTACAGCGGATATTACTTTTGTCTTGCAATTTCTTTTCAACATTCTGGTAAGGTGACTCTGCGCATAGCAGATGGAACTGTCCAGCAAACTTTAGCCTTGAAGCTTGAACACCTAAGCAAAGCCTGGCTGAACATATCACCCAAAAAGTTACAAAAAGTAACTACAACTGGGACATTAAAGAAAATTCATAAAAAATTAGTTCTCACACTGCTTGCAAGAAAGCTACATAAACAAGTCCAAGAAATCACCAGGAGTTGCATTCAATTTAAGGGACACTTTACTTTTAATCTGATTGTAAATTTAACCAACTAATTAATTAATTTTTATAACTGCCCACCTCAGTCAGTGACTCTTAACAATTCCATTATAATGCTATATTTTGTTATTGGTCAGTCCTCTGAATTGCACAGTACTAGCTATTACAGAATCACCTATAATCTGCATGTCTGACATGCCCAACATAGCAACCCATAGTTCACTGACTTTGGTTACTGGCTTATTTTCACATAACCAACCTGGGTTATATTAATAACTATATACTAGATTAACCACCCTGGATTGGTTGGCACACTATACTGAGCAATGAACTCATAATTTAGCCTACTTTGTTGTGCATATCCAGCTTTTGTGTGAATTCTTATAGTGATTACTTCCAGTCCAGGTGAAGTAGGCAGCTTTGTGAAGCAAACCAGCAATGTTAATTCACAAGAACATGTTATTCATAGAGATCTATTAGCACTGGAGTCTTTCCAGACTTAATCTTCAAGTGAACTTGGACCAATATCCTGAGAGTTTTCAAGAATGGTGCAAACGTATACGCAATCACTTAGTTCTGGCTTAACTATTGAGAGCAAGCCTTACCAAAAAGGATCAAAATAATTGTTTTAATTAATTTAAGAGCATATTGAGCCAGTCTTTTTTTCTTTTTTTGGTCTCACCCACTGGGGGTGTATGGTAAATCAGTTCAATAAGTTATATAGTCAGTGAGACAGAAAGATCCTGAAATACTCTCAAAATGAACTATAAAACTATAAAACTCATTTGCCAGTAGACTTTGTGGGCTGCTCACATTTCTGACTTTCTTAATTGATACCAAGGATAAATTGAGTAGACTTTATCTGCCTTTCACTGAGTTTGGGCAATAAACTGAGCCTAAACATAGCTACCTTGTTTGTGGCTTAGCATACTATATGAATTTAGGTAATCTGTTTTTTAAACTTAATATGCTTAATATGTTGTTTCTTTTAATAAACTATATGAGCCCCTCACCTACTGCATAAACAGTTACCTACCTAGAAAATGCTAGTTGTGTCCCTTGTCTCTGTGGGAGTGCAGTCTCTAACACAGCAGCTGAATTTCAAAAAGTTTTATGAAGACAGTGTAACCTGCATTTATCTCAGTCTAACTATTCCGAGTTAGTATGTATATGTATGCATGTATTATGGCTGTGTTCACATCATTAATTTGCTCATTCTTAGTTTACCAAATAGATTCCAGCTGCATGTATTCATAAAGTCAGTTGCATGTTGACCTTGCATGCTATGTAACTTTATTTGCCCCCCATCAACTTGATTCTCTACTGGTGACAGTAAAACTTTTAAATCTGGCATGACTGAGGTTGGCAAATCATATTGCATTGTTGGCCTCTAGCATTACATTGTTACCTGTTGCTACTCCTCCTGTAGTAGCCTAAACTGTCAATCATCTGGGTGTCAGGCTCTCTGACACCTAACTGCTCTGTTCTCTCTCAACCTTTTGATCCTATAACCTTTGATTTTTCCAACAGATTGTGATTAGATAGTAAGGGTCATCCTCATATCCAGACAGGCCTTTTTCTACCCTCTATGTCTATGATGTTTTATGCGGCTGAAAATTTGGGGCAGGAGAGGATGCAGCTGTTTTTACCATCAAAGTTTGCAGTGGACTAGAGCAACGGATCAGAGCAACAGATGGCACTAGAGTTTCATAGCGGGTTTTGATGTATACCAGGATGAGATAGAGTCATTTGTTTCACCTTGGGTACAAGACAATCTGTTCTAAATTACCCCAACTGCCTTGGGATTTAGGCATCATTCCAACACACAGCACATCTTTACACTGTTTACCTGAAAGTGAGAGAAAACAATGTCGTCTACATTCACTTAATAAGATCTTTTGAGGAGGCAGTTTGAGGAGTATGTTTACTGTTTTTCCTCTTAAGGAGGTATTTTAAAATTAATATTAATGGAATAATGCAGATTTCTTTTAACCTGACTGTATTAAAAGTAGGTGTGTGAATTCGTAATCTGTGCTGAATTTCAAGCATAAAATCCTTTCTACTCCATCCTGTAAATAATTCTACGTTAAAGATATTTCTTTCACGTCTCTTAGTGAAGCTTCACATGCAGATTTGAAGGTACCAATTTTTTAAGGAACACATTTTCCAAAATCAGAGTTCATGGAAAAGCTTGAATTAAGGCTGTTCAATACCACAGACAACACTGCTATCCTTCAAAAAGATCTTGACTATGTATCAGAATGGTCAAACAAATAGAAACTTCAAATCTCAACAAATAAATGCTCTGTCTTACATATTGGCAAAAAAATAATAATCAGAAAATAAAATACAAGTCAAGATCTTGTTGATGATCCAAGCTCTGTAAAGGACCTTGGAATACTCATCTCTAATGATCTAAGTGCTAGAGCCCACTGGAACTACATAGCCAAAAAGGCATTAAGAGTTGTTAACCTAATCCTACGTAGCTTTTTCTCTGGTAATATCACACTACTAACTAGAGCATACAAAACATTTGCTAGACCAATACTCAAATACAGCTCATCAGTCTGGACCCACATTACGTATCTGATAATAGCACAGTTGAGAAAATCCAGAAATATTTCACAGGAAGAGTTCTCCACTCCTCTACTCATTGTAGAATACCTTATGCCACCAGACTTGAAATTCTAGATCTAGAAAACCTTGAATTACGCTGTCTTCGGTCTGATCTAAGTATGGTATATAAAATCATACATTGCAATGTCCTACCTGTCAATGAATACTTCAGCTTCAACCATAACAACACAAGAGCACACAATAGATACAAACTCAAGGTTAATCGCACCACACTTGATTGCAGGAAATATGACTTCAGCAACAGAGTGGTCAATGTCTGGAATACTCTACCTGACTCTGTGGTTTCTTCCCCAAACCCCAAAAACTTTATCCTTAGACTGTCTACTATTGACCTCACCCCTTTCCTAAGAGGTCTGTAGGGGGCGTGCATAAGCGCACCAACCTGCCTACCGTCCCTGTCCTATTGTTTCTTTTATTTTTCTTATATGTACCCATTTCATGTATTCATAACTATGTATATACTTATACCTATTATCTTGTAAGCGATTGACAAATCAAAATAAATAAAATAAAAAATAAAATAAAGACTTAATGAGAAAAGAAATGACAGTCTATGGGTTGTCTGAAGGAAGATTGGATTGCTGGTGTTTTCTATTCAACTCAACTCTTGCAGAGACCTGAGATTTATTCAGTGAGGCTCTCTGTATAGTATAGTGCCTTTATTTTCTATGCTTTTTGCTGCAGAGAATCTCCAAGGAATTGGGGGGGTGAGGAGCACATAAGTTTCCCTGTTACAAAACTCTCCATGAAATAAATAGGAAACAACAAGCAACAAAGGCTAGGTCCATTCTTAAGTCTCTAATTCTAACTCTTGTTCCTTGGATGGTGCTGAGAATTAAATTGATTGTGGTAGCTCTTCAATAAAGTACAGGTCGTCCTCAACTTACAACAGTTCATTTAGTGATCGTTCAAAGTTACAACGGCACTGAAAAAAGGGACTTATGACCATTTTTCACACACATGATCATTGCAGCATCCTGATGATAATGTGATTTACATTCAGATGTTTGCCAACTGACTCATAGTTATGGCCATTGCAGCGTCCCAGAGTCAGGTGATCACCCTTTGCAACCTTCTCACAAGCGATGGGGAAGCCAGATTCACTTAACCACCGGGTTACTAACTTATCAACTGCAGTGATTCCCTTAGCAAATGTGGCAAGAAAAATCATAAAATGGAGGAAAACTCATTTAACAAATTTCTCTCTTAGCAACATAAATTTTGGGCTCAATTGTGGCCATAAGTCGAGGACTAAATATACTATTAAGAATACATGGATAAAAAAAATTAAGAAGAGATTGGACAACTATTTGTCTTAAATGATATAGGGCAGTGGTGGCTAACCTTTTTGGGCTCCTGTGCCAAAAATTGTGCGTGCGCTTGCATGCTCAAGTGCCAGCACCCAGAAAGCAATGCGTTCCCCCCCCCATGCCCCTTACGCATGCGCACGCAATCCCCACCCATGCACCCCCACCCCCATCACCCCCTTACCTGCACTGCATCTCACAGCTGACTTTCGGTGGTTTGAGGCCTTTTTCAGCCTCCCAGAGGCTTGAGGAAGGCTTCTGCAGGTTTCTGCAGGCTGAAAACTAGGCCCGTTTCATCACTTCCAGTATTTCTAAAAAAACAGGAAGTGACAAAACAAGCCTAGTTTTTGGCCTGCAAAGCTTGCAGAAGCCTTCTTCAAGCCCCTGGGAGGCCGAAAAAGGCCTCAAACCGGCCAAAAATCAGCTGTCAGGCATGCGCATGTGTAGTGAGTAAGTTTGCCTGCAGCTTGCGTGCCGGCACAAATAGCTCTGCGTGCCACCTGTTGCAAGCGTGCCATAGGTTTGCCATCACAGGTATAGGGTTTCCTGCTTGAGCACGGGCTTGGACTAGAAGACCTCCAAGGTCCCTTCCATCTCTGTTATTCTGTTAAAATCAATCAAAGCACTGAATTGAGTGGGGTTGTAAAGCATTATGCATTTGATTATCTGGGCCATTCCTCAGCTTCATACAGAAAACATACACCAGGCTTTGGAACTGTCCCAAGTAAAATGGGTACATAGAAATGATAGTGATGTCACAGGAAGGGAAAGGTTTTTTTTTAAAGCCTTTAATTTTTTTTTAAAATGTTGGGAATTAAGGATGAGAATGGGGAATAGAATGCTTTTGGGGAAAAACCTGTAACCTCCAAACACCACCATTATAACATCATCCCAGCCCCCAGAATTAGATTTTTGAAATTTCAGGGCAAAATTACATTTTGACAGTGCAATGGGCATCATTTGACAGGAAGGAGGTGCAATTTGTCATTCAGTGCCCTGTCACTTTCTTTGAGGGGTGGTGAATTTCTAAAAATCACAGCACTGAACCATGGTAGTCAAAGGAGCTAAGGGTGAAGACCAGTCTGACCTCATCAGCATCATGCTGCAAGCCCACCCTCTTTCTACTGTTATTATGTTACATCATAAAGTCTGTCCCTTCCATGTGTCCTACAAAATCACAACACATGTAGAAAAGTGGTGGAGCTCATGCCACCACACCATGATACTGCTGACATCAGCTTAACCCTCCTTGCCTTCCCTGCAGACACTACTCCCTCCCTCAGCCCTATTGTCACCAAATTTCAAAGTCATGATGTTGGAGTCTGTGGACCTCAAGTGAAGTGCTGGATTTATTACTTCATTAAAGTCTTTGTCAGCCAGAGCTCTTTCGGTGTGACCAAAATAGTATTTCTTTGGGTTTTAGTCACTTTCTCAGCTTTCTGCTTATGTGGCCAGCAGTAAATTTGCTCGATGTATTATTTAGAACTATAGGCCTCTCTTACCAAGTGGGAATTCAACTTGATTCACAGTTCTCTGAAAATGGCCTCAAGGCTGACCAGTATAGATTAAGTTCTGCATGGCTTCAGCAATGAATAAATGGGTGCCAGGTTAAAACCTTCAGGCACTGCCTTAAAGGCTTAACATTGGTAAGAGTAGATGATAGTTAAGTTACAAAAGTTATTTTATCTGTGCACTTCTTTTTTCTATCTTCCTTTTTCTATCCCTGTAATATTACATTTCACTTTGGTAGCCTGGATTTGTTGCCCCTTCTAATTGGTCTTGACACAGAGGGCTCTTCCTAAAAGTTGCTTTAACGTGCATTCCTTCAGTCTTTGAATAGGTTGTAAAGACCACTTTGGTGTAAAGTACAGCATCTTAACATTCAAGCGTCTTTGGAGATTCTCAGTCATCCAAGTCATGGTTGTCCCAAAGGTGTTTTTTTTTTCAAGAGGCAAATTGGACTTTCTAGTTTTTCTTTGAAGACTTTTCGCTTCTCACTCAAGAAGCTTCTTTAGCTCTGACTGGATGGTGGGGAATGGAAGGAATTGTCTTGCTGTCTGCAAGGAATATAAATCCTTCCATTCCCCACCATCCAGTTAGAGCTGAAGAAGCTTCTTGAATGAGAAGCGAAAATTCTTCAAAGAAAAACCAGAAAGTCTCATTTGCCTCTTGAAAAAGCACTTTTTTCAAGCTCTATCCTGTCTCAGCGAAAAGACTGGGATTTAATCTGGGACAAGCAATTCCCCTGGTTTCATTGCATTGTACAATGAATGTACACAAACTACACTCCCTCTTAGATGCCTCTTGAGTCCCACCAAGAAGAGGAGGAGAGGATGGAGCAGTAATAGGCAATGTTTAAAGTCCTTGAGGATCTGCAAGCATTTTCTGGAAATCCATGCAAAGACTGGATGGCTTATGGGTACAGACACGCTCCTACTTCTCTGCACTTTAATATTGCAAAAAGTTGCAATTTGGCTAAAAATAAGTTTCAAATAAAATGTGGTTTAACAAAACAAGAAAAAGAGAATTCTTACTAATGGGATAAATTATTACCATATTCTTTTTGTAATGCAGAGGGAGCGGGGGATGAAACAGAGGAAAAATCCCACCAGGGGAGTCTTAATACTTTTAAGCCATCCTATTAGTCATATTTTGTCTGCAAGCAATTAAGGAATCCAGATACAAAAATATCCTGTATACTTGGAGTCTTGCCAAGTACTTTGTCCCATCTCTTATCATGCTTGTCCATTTGGGATTCTTTCATAAGCTTTGTTATATTCATCATGCAGATTAACAGTGCTTAACCGTGAATACCAAACTTTGATGCGATGGAGTGGGAATTGCTTGAGTAAACAAAATCAAAAATAAATGGAACCACAGCTTTGAATCAAAGTGCACTCCAAACTTGTTTTAATTTGCAAAGGTTAAAAGCAAATGTGGCTTTTGCCTGGGGACAAAATGTCAGGAAGGCACAATGGGCTGATTTACAACAAAGGCAAGGAGGATAACCAGAGAGAGGGAAATTTGATTTCCTACTGCTCTATTCAGCCTTTATTTAAATTGATTTCAGTTTCATGATGCTTATAGATATGGTTAGTGTTAGATATTTACATAGTCACCTCTGATTGGTTGGTCCGCGGTGGCAGGAATTTAAAGAGCTGTCACTGGTTGTAGCCGCCAGAAGCTCCGCTGTAAAAGGAGCTGCCATGGCTGCCGTCTTTTGTTCTGAACGATGCAATAAAGGAGTTAAGCATTCGCAGCAGCTAAGAATAACATCGAAAACACCGAACAGAATTAGCAGACACTTACCGGACACACAAAGGCAGGAACAGGCCTGGGGAGATAGCGAAAGGGCAGCATCTAGTGGAGATAAAATGGCCGCCCTAATGAGAAGGTTCCAGGAGTTTCCGGGGGAGGGGGCAGGAGAAAAGTTAGGTTCATCCGAACAACTCAAACACCAGCCAATTACTGAACTGCGCAGATCCAGTCGCACCCATAAGAGTCCCGCCTACTTATGTGGTTACGTGCACTAGGCAGGACAGGATTGGGTAGACCAGACCAGGTGGGGAGGGGTGTTAGATATTTACATAGTCACCTCTGATTGGTTGGTCTGCGGCAGTGGGAATTTTAAGAGCCGTCACTGGTTGTAGCCGCCAGCAGCTTCGCTGTAAAAGGAGCTGCCGCGGCTGCTGTCTTTTGTTCTGAACAATGCAATAAAGGAGTTAAGCATTCGGAGTCTCCCGCATATCTCTTGCCCACAACTTAACAGTTGGGGTAGGTAGGTTGCAAGTATCAGAGCAAAAGCCTTTGATGATAATAACATCTCACTTTTCCTGGTCAGATTTCTAGCTTGTTAATTTTATTGTAGAACTATCGTATCTAAAACAATTTCAGAAAAACATTATCTGGTAGCAAAAACAGAGACTAAATCCTACCTCTCTTTTTCCATCTAGTGCTTGCCCATATGTTTGCAGCCTAGCTACAATAGCTTTCTTATTTGACAACGATGCGGTCACAATGATTAAAAACAGGCAGGTTTTATTGAGATTTCCTGGAGATGGTGGCAAACTTTACTGCTATGAAGTTTGCATTTTTATCCTTTGAGTCTTTTGTTTGAAAATCATTTTATTGAAAGTGCAGTATGCAGACGAATAAAAATCAAGTGTAGAAGCCATTTCCATCCATAGCAGTAAATTTTGCTCAGCATCGTAAATTGGAGGTATTTAACAACTAATAACAAACGGCTCATGTTTTTCTCTCTTTTTAAAAAATAAATAAATAAATAGATGAAACAAGTGCTTTAAAATCTCTACAAGACCTTAAACCTATTTTGGTCATAGACTCTTTGAAACACGAAAAAGTTCAGCACCCCCCCCACCTCAGAAAATGGGACACTGAAACTACAAATGGAAACAAATGTCACCCAGATGGGCTTTATCTGCTACAATGTCCTACTAGTCAGTGACTACTTCAACTTCAACCACAAGACAAGAGCACACAACAGATACAAACTCAATGTAAACCTCTCCAAACTTGATTGATGAAAGTACGACTTCAGCAACAGAGTGATCAATGTCTGGAATGTACTACCTGACTCTGTTGTTACATCCTCTAACCCCCCTGATCCTTTAACCTCAAACTGTCCACTATTGACCTCACCCCATTCCTAAGAGGTCTGTAAGGGGCGTGCATAATTGCACCATCGTGCCTACCGTCCCTGTCCTATTGTCCCCATTTATTCATACCTATTTCCTGTATTCTTATTCATGGTTATGCTTATACCTATTATCCTGTAAGCGATTGACAAATCAAATAAATAAATAAAAATAAATATTCTGCACCCAAGGTTTTTAGACGTTTGTCATCACTACTGTAGTGTCTTGAAATTAGGCAAACAAACATGTTGATAGCAGCTAGAGTGAGTTACTAACATTTATATGAGGCAATAAGCAAAATGAATTCCTGTAACATTTGAAGCCAAATTTCCTCCCAGAAATTTTTATTAAAGATTTTAATTACAATAGTAAAAGTAAATACATACACTCTGAAAAAGGAGAAATAGAAAGAAGAAAAGTGCAAAGAAAGAAAAAAAAGTAAAAGAAGAAAGTAAAATAAAGAAAGTGACCTCTGAAAAGTGACATTTGTATCCCTGTGAGCTTGTTTATAAAAGGAAAGCCATTTCTTTTTACATGGAATTAAATGAAATTTTAAAAAAACAATCATGAAGAATTGTCACAAATAAATAACAGATTTTTTTTAAAAAAAACATAAAGGCACTGATTTAAAAATAGTTTGGGATACAAGAAAAGCTTTTATTAGATGCTATTTTATACAATGAAAAAGACAAAGCAAAATAAGAAATACGTTATTTTGCAAGAGATATAAAGAAAAAAAAAAAGAAGAATTAAAGAAATTGCCAGAGAAGATTAGTATTTCTCATTGAATTAAATTTTTACAGCATCTGCTATCAGTACTACCAATAAAAGAAATGGAAATAAAATTGAACTATTCAGAGCAAAAATAAAATCAAACAAACCAGGGAAATTAACAAAAGAAAGAAAGAAAGAAAGAAAGAAAGAAAGAAAGAAAGAAAGAAAGAAAGAAAGAAAGAAAGAAAGAAAGAAAGAAAGAAAGAAAGAAAGAAAGAAAGAAAGAAAGAAAATTATATTGAAACTGCAAAATTGCATTATAGTATTAACACAGAATGTGGCTATACAAAAAGTGTTTTAGCAGTAGTATTCTAATTTGTAAAAAGAACATGATATTTCCTTGGAGAAAATGGATGCATATTTAAAAATAACCAAAATTACAGTGAAACAAAGACTATTATGAATGGACCCATAACAATAAGGGAAGTTCTTCAGGCTATTAAAATACTAAATTATGAAAAATTCCACGACAGGATGGATTATCAGTCTCCTATTATAAATATTTGGAGGCTGAACTACAACACTTATAAAATATGACAAATTCTATTTAACAGGGAAGAAAAATGCCAGAGAGGCTAATATAGCATTAATACCAAAAGAGGGACAAGATTTGACTGTAATAAGAAAGAAATTATAGGCAATATTATTCCTGAATAATGATTATAAATTGTTCACAGTGATCCTAGCTAATAGATTGAAAATAGTCTTGGAATAATTTATTCATGAAGATCAATATGGGTTTTTACATAAAAGACAATTAATAGTCAATGTCAGAACTTGACATTCTAAAATATTTGGACCAGCACAATAAAAATAAACTGCATTAGTTTTTTTTTAGATGCAGAGAAAGCTTTTGACAATTTAAACTGGGCTTTTCTATTTAAACCTTTGGAAGAAATGGATTTTGAAGAAAATTTTATAAAATGAATCAAGTCAATTTATACTTCACAGAAAGCACAAATTATTGTTAATGGAGGTCCAAAAAAAACCATGCGATATACAAAAAAGAACAAGACAGAACTGCCCACTGTCTCTTCTTTGCTTCATTTTAGTTACTGGAATTTTGAACAGAGACATAAGACTTGATGAGAGGATTGTGGGAGTCAAAATTTTAAAAGGAGACTTGTGACTTAAAAGTTTTTGCAAATAATTTGGTATATGCTTTGGAAGATCCCTTAGAGGGAATTGAAAGATTAATGGGAAAATTAAAAGAATTTAGTGCATTAACAGGTTTTAAGATTAACAAACAAATAACAAAGTTGTGAAAAATGTATGAAGTTACAAGATCGAACAGAATTGATGAATAAATATCTTTAGCAGTTAAAACTGTTGGAACCCTGTTTGCTAGCAACTTACTTCCTTGTCTTCCCAACTTTCATGCTGCCAGCTCCTTAGTGGATTTTAACTTCCTCTTCCTTACTCATGAAAAACTGTTTTTTTAGCATGTAAGAATCTGGTTAGATTTCTTAGACTGAACTATTTATTTATTTTTATTTATTTATTTATTTGATTTGCCAATTGTTTACAAGATAATAAGTATAAGTGTATACATAGTTGTGAATACATGAAATGGGTACATATAAGAAAAATAAAAGAAGAATAAGAGAAACAATAGGACAGGGACGGTAGGCATATTGGTGCGCTTATGCACGCCCCCTACAGACCTCTTAGGAAAGGGGTGAGGTCAATAGTAGACAGTCTAAGGTTAAAGTTTTTGGGGTTTGGGGAAGAAACTACAGAGTCAGGTAGAGTATTCCAGACATTGACCACTCTATTGCTGAAGTCGTATTTCCTGCAATCAAGTTTGGTGCGGTTAACTTTGAGTTTGTATCTATTGTGTGCTCTTGTGTTGTTATGGTTGAAGCTGAAGTATTCATTGACAGGTAGGACATTGCAATGTATGATTTTATATACCATGCTTAAATCAGACCGAAGACGGTAATTCAAGGTTTTCTAGTTCTAGAATTTCAAGTCTGGTGGCATAAGGTATTCTACAACGAGTAGAGGAGTAGAGAACTCTTCTTGTGAAATATTTCTGACTTTCTCAATTGTGCTAATATCAGATACGTAATGTGGGTTCCAGACTGATGAACTGTATTCGAGTATTGGTCTAGCAAATGTTTTGTATGCTCTGGTTAGTAGTGTGATATTACCAGAGAAAAAGCTATGTAGGATTAGGTTAACAACTCTTAATGCCTTTTTGGCTATGTAGTTGCAGTGGGCTCTAGCACTTAGATCATTAGAGGTGAGTATTCCAAGGTCCTTTACAGAGCTTGGGTCATCAACAAGATCTTGACTATTCAGCTTGTATTTTATTTTTTGATTTTTTTGCCAATATGTAAGACAGAGCATTTATTTGTTGAGATTTGAAGTTGCCATTTGTTTGACCATTCTGATACATAGTCAAGATCTTTTTGTAGGGTAGCAGTATTGTCTGTGGTATTGAACAGCTTTACATCATCAGCGAAAAGAACGCAATTGCTCTTAATATGATCACAGAGGTCATTTATGTAGAGTATGAAGAGAGTTGGTCCTAGAACACTGCCTTGGGGGACACCACTATTGACAGGTACAGAATTTGATAGGACGCTCCCAATTTTGACCATTTGTTGTCTGTTTGCCAGAATGCTTCTATCCAGTTATTCAGTTGTCCAGAGATACCATAGGATTTTATTTTTAGGAGTAGTTTGTCGTGTACCACTGAATCAAAGGCTTTACAGAAGTCTATGTAGATTGCGTCTATTGCTTTGCCCTGGTCGAGTTGTGTCGTCCATATGTTTTTGCAGTGTAAGAGTTGCAGATTACAGGATAGTTTTTTTCTGAAACCAAATTGTTTATTGGAGAGTAGGTTGTTTGTCTCTAAGTGGAGGATGATGGATTGGTTAATAATTGATTCCATGACTTTACAGGTGACGCAGCATAAGGAGATTGGTCTGTAATTTTCAACTAGGCTTGGGTCTCCCTTTTGAAGATGGGGATGACTGTGGCTTGTGACCATAGGTTAGGCAAGGAGCTGGTCCTGAAAGATTTTTCAAAGATTATGCTTAGAGGTTTGGCTATGGCAGTGGATAGCTTTTTTAAGAAGTAGGCACATATTCCATCCGGTCCAATAGATAGAGATGGTTTTAGATTGCGTAGTGCTTTTTCAACATTGTCTTCTGTAAAATCGATATGTATTAGATCATTGTTGTTATCTGTGGTACGGCTAGGAAATACTGGGCATGATCCATTGCTGTTTACAAATACTGAGCCGAAGAATGTGTTAAAGATGTTGGCTTTAATGGTGTCGTCGTTGCAGTCTTTACCATCAGGTCCTATCAAGGGTGGGATAGACCTTGAGACTTTTAGTTTGTTGTTTACAAAATTGTAAAAAGCACGGGTGGAATTGGTGCTTAGAAGGTTTTCTTCTTGTTTAATGTGATAATTGATGCATTCGGTCTTTATCTGGTGGCATAAATTTTTGTATCGGCTTTTGAAATTGGCAACGTGACCAGATTTGTTTTTCCGCCAGAATGATCTCTTTTTGGATTGAAGTTTCCTTATTGTTATGGGTAATCTGCTTTTTTGTTTTGTTTTGGGAGTTGTTGTTGGTACATATAGTTTGATGACTCTTTTGACTTCAAGTAAAAATATGTTGTAATGGTCTTCAACAGTATTGCATCCAGTGAATAGAGATTGCCAATCAAGGGATGAGAGATCGTTGTCTATAAGATCATAGTTGCCTTTTTTGAAGTTACAATTGGGGATTACATCATTGTGGTGATTTTTGTGTGGGCGTATGTTGAGACAAAAGTCAATCATATTGTGGTCACTGCTGGAAAAGGGTTCTTTAGTTTGTATTCCGTAAATTAAATTCAAACTATTGCAGAAGATGAGATCGAGGCAGTTGTTTAGTCTAGTGTTGTTGGTTACTAGTTGTTCCAGTCCCAGATTTGTAATAGCATTGTAGAAGGTTGTGTGTATGATTTCAGTTGTACAATCATTTAGGGTCCAGTCAATATGAGGTAGATTGAAATCGCCAAGAAAGATAAAAGGGTATGGGCAGGATGCAGCCCATGTTAGTAATGTATTTAGCTTGTTTACATGTTCGATGTCATAATCAGCTGCTCTGTAACATAGTAAGAATCGAATTGTGATATTTAAGGATAGTTCACAGATGATGGTCTCAGGAAGAGCAAGCTCCTGGGTAACTTGGATATTTTTTAGATGTAAGGACTTTTTATAGAAGATAGCAACACCACCTCCTCTACGAATTTCACGATCTGATCGGTAAACATGATAGTCTCTTACTGTGGTAATGGAGTCAGGGAGAGATGCATTGAGCCATGTTTCACAGACAAATATAATGTTGAATTTAGCCATATTTAGTAGGAGGAAAAATTCAGGTATTTTATTCACGAGGCTTCTTGCATTGAGTAGTTTGCATTTAAGGCCAGCAGTAGTTGGAATTGAGGTAGTTAGGGGCGTGCATGCCTAGTCTTGGGTGATGGTGGATCGGTTGAGGTAGGGTTGTGGGTGAGGGTTAAAGCTGAGTTGCGGGTTGTGTGGCTTACTTTTGATACAGTCAGCATGGTAGTCAATGTACAGGTCCTTCTCTCCATTGTCTAGACGTTTTTTGAGTTCGGTGCGGAGTACACGGAGCGGGCACGTTGCTGTATGGTTAGGTCAGGGCGACAACGGAGGTTCTTATGGTTGGTGTTGGTTTTGGCGAGTGAATTTATAGTGTAATGAATTTACGTTTGCTTGATTCATTTTTGCAAATGACCCTGCACAAGCGTGGGGCCACAGAGCCGCTCTGTTTTTGAGCTCTCGCCAATGCGGAAATGTCAAGTATTTCATCAGCGGAGATGGTTGATGCTTGATAATCACTGATGATGTTTCGGACAGTTGTGATGTCATCATTGTCATTGATGTCCTCTAGACCAAATAAGATGGCGTTTGGACGTTTCCGTTCACGCTCAACAGCTTCTCTGATGAGGATTGGGATATCAATATTTGTCTGGGTTGTGTTTATTTGTGGATTGGGTTTTGGATTGGGTTGTGGTTGTTGGGTAGAGATGTGGTTAGTAGCTATTGGATGTTCAGGTTTTTGCGTTGTGTCTTTTTTTTTCAAGGTTGGATATTCTTTCTTTTACGGCGTCCAGGGATGCTACTATGGTGTTAAGGGATGTTTCAATGGTTTCAATGGTATCAACTCTTCCAACAGATCTAGTTTGGGTTTGCATGGTTTGCAGAGATATGGAAACTCATTGGATGATTCCAGGTATTGAATAAATTGCTTGGTTAATCCCAAGCAGTCATGATGAGCGTATTTTTACACAGAGAACATTTGATGGAGTTTTCATTATCCTTTAGATTTTTGTAGCATTTAAGGCATGTGCAGGAGTCTTGTGGTTCATTGGTGGGGATTATCTTCTCTTTAGGTTGTGGTTTGGCATTGGATTTTCTTTTTGGCATGGTAGGTTTGTTAACTACAGAAATAATTTATCCATTTGGGAAATCATGTGATAAGATACCTGATTGTATTTATTTGTTCCATTCTGTCACAATTCCACTGTCATTTTCTGTTTCAATCCCCCCTTCTGTCCCCAATATTCAATCAGAGTCTCTCTTTCTGTCATTTAAATCAGGGGTCCCCAACCACCGGGCCCTGGACCGGTACTGGTCCGTGGATCATTTTGTACCGGGCCACAAAGAATGAATAATCGTGATTAAAATATATATATAAATGGTGGCTTTCTTCGCCTTCGGTGAATGCTGCTGGGATCAGGGATCAAGAACACAAAGGAAAAAAGGGGAGGGAGGAAGCCATAGTTTCAGATCAGCCCCCCGATTGCCGCCAGGCCCCCGAAGTGCCTGCCGGCCCTCTAGCAACCAAAGCCTGTCCTGCTTTCTGGCTCAGTGGCTTCGGTTTCCTCCTGCCTCGTTCCTCTCTCAGTCGCTCTCTCGCTCCTCCACCAGCCCAGGAAGAAACTGCTTCAAAGAAGCCGGCAGGGTGGCTTTTCCTGTCGGCGCAGCTCCTCCGAAGCGCCTGTTCACCCCCACACAGCCGTCCGCGGTTCAATCCAGTGCTCCGTTCTGCCTGCCTGCCTTCATTTCTGGTTGTTTCGGAGCAGCTTCGGCTGAGAAAAAGAGGCGAATAGTTATTAAAGGGAGGGAGACACCTGAGGGATGAGGCTGAGGAAGGCAGGGCCGAGAGGCGGGGCTTCTCAGCCATCCTGCAGGGACTTGTCCTGAGCTGCGGAGACAGCCGTGGGCCGCCGCCACCCAGCGCTCAGTTTTGAAGGCGCTCTTCAGCCAGGCGCAGTTCCTGAATCTGCAGCTGAAACCCTCCATTTTAAATGTCCCAATAGAAGAGAATATCTGTCGCTCAGGGTTGCAATGAGGAGGCCTTGGCGCTCCCTGAACTTGGTGGTTTGCTGGTGAACGTTTTATTACCCGACTAGGTAACAACATCAGATGTTACCTAGTCAGGTAAAGAAACGTCTGCAAGCAAACCACCAAACTCGGACTCCACCGCCCCTACCCGGTCCTTGAAAAAGTGTTTCTGCGTGAAACTGGTCCCTGGTACAAAAAAGGTTGGGGACCACTGATTTAAATCCTTTGTTCTGTCTGGGACAACAAAGAAAAGGCCTTGGCTTCCTTTTGACATCCTTTCAGGCATATAAGGACTATTATTATCTGTACCTTAAATCGACTCAAAGTTACATGTTCCCATTTCCTTCAATTTCTCTTAATTTCATCATAATGATTTCTAATCCCTTAATCATCTTGCACGTTTCTCTGACCTTGTTCCAATTTGTTAGAGTCTTTTAAAAGTTTGATGCCCAGAAATGGACACAATGCTCACCAGTACAGTATAATGTAAAATGTTTTAGCAATCCCGTAATAAAGTTGGCACATATTCATTGTGATTGATTATACTTCCCTGATCTTTTTCTGATGAATAATAACCAAATAACTTTCCCCTACTCTATTTGTACATTTAACTTCTGTTTCCTAAATAAAAACTTTGAATTTGTGTTAGACTTTACTCTGTTATTTCTTGCATGTGTCTCCAACTTATCAGAATCTATCAAGAACGTTTAATTTTTATTTTTGTCTTCCAGTACCCCAACAGTTTTGTTCTCTACTTATTCATTCAATTCATGAATAAATTGGTACAGACCAAAAACACAACCTTGTGATATCCATAGAATATCCTCCCACAGTTAGATGTAGATTCTTTGAGTTTGATTTTCTAACCAACTTTACTTACTTACTTACTTACTTTACTTTACTTTATTGTCACTGCACCTCATACAACAAACTTAAATACCATCTTCAGTGTACATTATGACTATGAAAATAAACACAAACACACATCCTTCACATTTTATACATTTCCATCTTTCCATCCAATTTATTTTTCAGATCTTCCTAAGCCTTCAACTGTTTCCTTTCTATTGCTTAATTGGAATTATTTGTGTCTGCATTTTTAGTATTCCATTCTTAGAAATGCTTACACAACTTATTTTTCTTTTTTTCCATATTTGTCTTTCCATTCCACTGCCATGGAATCATACTCATCATTGTTTTCAATTTATTTCCTGCAGAATTCCTGCTAATTCTGCTTTATTAACTACGTCTTTCATTTTAGTTAGTGTCAAGCCAAGGACAGTTGATTTTATTGTGTATTTTAGAAAACAGAAAGTTGTCAGCAGTTGGAAAGATTATGCTTGGCAAAATTTGTGTCCCAACAGATGGGATAATTTAAGTCCCCAATCACTACCACTTCATGTCTTTTTGAAAGAACTGCAGTTTGATTCTGGAAAGCATCATTACCTTATCCTTGTTTTGGGGTGATACCATTAATTTTATGCTTTCATTTACTACTTCACACAATTTAGTCCAGATGTTCTGTACACTATTGCCAGTTTAATTTGCTTGGCTTTCTAACAGGTGTAGATGCTCTTAACGTGCAACTCTTCCCTTTCAATTGTTCCTGTTCTTTTTGAAGAAACTGCACTATTCAATGGCTACATTCCAGTCATGTTTCAGTTATACCTGTTAAATCATATTTGCCATCCTTCATTAAGAGTTTGAGTTCATCTTGTTGATTTGCTTTGAACATAAATTTAGGCTAAGAACCTGATGAGCCAATATTCACACTTATTCCTCATTAAGTAATTTAATAAGGCCCATTACAAAAACATGTCCACATCCTTCTGTACTGTATAAATCTTTATCTAAAGACCTATAGGAATCACTTTAAACTCGACCTGATTCTTCAGTCAAATACACACTTACTGGACCTTGCAAAGTTCAGCCTATTTAGATAACTCAGGCTGCTCAAGTGCTAAAATCCATTATATCTTTTCTGTCTTTTATCAATACTATTTCTGAAATCTGTCCTTCATTTAAAATATTCCTACCATTTTAAGTTCTCTTAATTGTTTGTTTATTTTAACCTCAGCCCCCACCAATTTCAAACCAAATTTGAGTAGTTCAGAATACAAAAGCAATACAAATGCAACCAAATAAACAGAAATACAATAATAAATGAAACAACAGATCCAGGGAACTACATCAGAATATATGTATTCTTCCATAACTAAAATATCAAACATAGATATTCCATTCACCTTACTCCAAGGCCTTGGGAAGGGTCAGGTCTCTAAAGTCTTCTAAAATTACCACAGGGTGGGAGCCATCCAAATCTTGAGGGGACTTCATTTCATTCTTGAACTTCTTGAGCTGTTCAGATTTCACAGGGACACAGTTTTACAACTTTGAACAATATTATTTCATTCCACCTTGATTAGTAGGAGGAATAACTCGAAAAAGTCACACCCCTCAATTCATGGGAGAGAAAACATAAGAAAGGAAGTGCAAATAGATCCACTCAACTTATGTTTGTTTCCTCATAAAAATAAATAAATGACCAATTACCAATTACCATTTTCTCTTTGTTTTATATAAGTATTCCACCACCCCCAGTTAGTTATTTTTCTGCTTAAGTCCACCACTGACCCCTCATTAGTTTTCAACATTTGGTTGATTGCTTAGAAAGCTGACTGCCTTATATTCCTCCTACAGTTAGCCTCTGCTTGCTCAAAAGGTAATAGTTACTCACCCACCTTAAGCAACTCTGGGGGCACTACCTTTGCAATATGAAGCTGTTCAGAAGACAATCAAGTGATGGCTCACCGCTGAACACGCAGTTCGTCAGAACACATAGCACTCCAGTCAACCTCTGTTCTATTTTGTCACTTTATCCCACTGAAACTTATTTATTTTAGGAAACGTGCTTTCTGTCTCCCCCCATCTAAGGCAGAGGAAATTTATTATTAAGCTGCTTCTAGCTAAATGAAAATCTTCGGTTTTTTCCCCCTCATACTAGTTGTAAATTATTTAAATAATTTGGAATTTATTACATTGCCTTTCAGTATTAAAGTCCACAGAATTATCCTAAATGAGTATGATAGACAGGAACTGCAGATAAAGAATGAGGTCATTTAAATGTGAAAATTTAGATAGGCTTGATATAAAGTGAGAAAAAACTTCATTTGATTTGAGAATACAAACAGTGGGAACGATCCTGCCAGATTTAAAGATGTTGCCACAAATTCAATAAATAAATTCTTTTAATGATGAATTCTTTTCCACTGGCATCCAGATAGGATATTACTCCTTGGGAAGGAAGCTGGGAAAAGCACCTCCAGTTAGACATATATCACAACACAGCTTTGAATTTGCTACAGAAATTGTGTTTATTATATGGGGCACATTTTCAATTATAGGATATAGAAACTGAAACCTTGAGTTTGGCCTAATTGTTTATTATTTGTTCACTAATCTTCTATTAAACCAGATGGAGGCTACATTGCCATCTTTTGTGTGTCCTTTACCTCAAATTTCTAGCTAGAGAAATGAACTTGATGGTCTAACTGGCTGCTTCTAACTATATTTCTCTATTTATTGAAATGCAAATAATGTGGAAGTGGAGAGGTAGCAATTTCTCTTTAAACCTTTTTTTGCTTTGTCATCAATACCTCTTGACCTCCAGAACTGACTCTTTCTGTTCACTGACATATGCAGACTTATTATTGTATCATTTGATAAAAATGTTAATTTTCATATTCTCTGTCAAAGTAAGATTAACTTAATTCACCTATCGGACCAGCCATAATGGGATTTGTTCAATTTTTGCTTAGTGTACAATACAAAACCCAACCACATGTGATCTTGGTTTTAGCACAATGAATGACCCTGATCATTACTGATTTTCAGCCTTTATTATGTGTAAATAAAATTACAAAGCAAGGTCACATCTTGAAACACTCTGTCGATTTATTAACTGTGGAGTTTTTTTCCATATATTGCATGAGAAGAAAGAAGAAATAATTTTGGGATGGAAATAGTAGTCTTAATTCTTTTTCTATGATGATAATGTTTACTGCAAGAGGCAGTGAGTTAACAATCATGCTTGTAGCCATCTTTTTCCATAGTAGGTTAGGCATAATCATTTCCTTAAGCATTAATTCTCATTTTATATTGTCTAGATCTCTTTACTATGTTAAAGCTCCATTAATCACTCTGATTTTTCAGCAGTTTTCTTAGGGCATATCCACACTGCTCCTGTCCTATGCACATGGCAGCTTGATTTTAAGCTGGCTTTTTAAAAAAAAACTGAGAAACTTTGGCAACCGCTTTTAAGGTCTTCGTTTTGCATTATTTCTTTTCTGCTGTCTCTTGCTGTGTCTTTGTTCCAAGAAAGCAATTGCCAATCAATTTCCTTTCTATGGGTGTGTTCCAGACATAAATATTGTAATATATTGTATGCCAATATGCATTTTGATGCTTTTATCTTGTTTGTACAATTAATTTGATGTATAGCATTCCCCCCTGATGTTCTTCCAATATCCACATGTACTTTAATGAGATAAAGCAAGTGGATTACAAAATAAGATGTAGCTGAGCACCAGGGTTTTCATTTCATTATCATATGCATTTGGCTCAAGACACAGTAGTTAGATCCTCACATTACACTAAGACTTAACTTATGGTTCATAGGGCCAAATGTTTGATTTACTCATCATGCTAAACCAAAGTCAAACAAACAAAATTATGGCTTATGTCAGGTGTGAACTCAGTGGGTGACTGTGCCTGTTGAGAGTAATAAAGACAATTTCTTCCCTACACATCACTGTAAAAGTATAAAAAACACTTATAGTAATGCCAGGCACTGCTTAATTAATTAATTTTCTTTGTAAATTTAGGAATTCTGTTATGATATAAGTCTTGCAGAGCAGTTCTTTGTATACAACCATCTTCTTTCATTTTATGGTGTTTCTCTTTTATAAATTGCTGCTAGTACGTTTAGGCATATAAAGCTGCAATAATCTCAGCCATCATTCAATTTCATTTTAGACTCATTTTAACTTTTTCTTTTCATTTATGTCCATTCAGATTTTTGGAGGCCAAACATGATGTGCCTGATTTATTCATCTTTGCATTAGAAAGTTTTGTATTATTGTATTATGATTTCTGACACAATGAATGGCTGTAAATTAAATGTAAAGAAGATCAAATATCAGCAAGTATTGGGGGCCCAATTGGCGAAAGAAAGCTCAGGATTGTATAGGTTGGAAACAACTGGAAGTGGCCTTCATCCTTCAGTGGTTAGATAATGGCTAAAATGATGCTGCTGCTGAAATATGTAAGAATCTCTCTCTTTCTCTCCCTCTCTCCCTCCCTCTCTCCCTCCCTCCATCCCTCTCTCTCCATTTGCTGACTTCATTTTACAAAAAGGAATGTTCTATGCCTGAATATGCATTGAACACCTATAGTATGATACTATATCATATCATACATTTAGTAAGTCCCCTTTTACTGAATAAAACCTTCTGTATAATGGATGAAGTGGCATATAAATAATTTTCCTTGACATTGCTTTGGATTGAATCAAGGGAGCATTGACAGTTTACATAAAACCCCTTTAATTGGGGTGATTGACAAACACAGATCCCTAAATGACAGTAGATGGCTTTAAGATATAATATAAAAAGCATCAACCTGCATTGTATACAATAATTTCGTTCTAAATTGGAAGTACTTTCCTTGCAAATAGTCAGAAAAGTTTTATTTTGCCTGTTTTGCATTTGAAAAACAGGTGGACGGCAAGCTGCTCAAAATTGCTTTATCCACATGCAACTGTTCAATGGCTGTGACAAATCAAACTTTAGAATTCTCTGATATAGTTGCAATGCTGGCCTGCTTAACTGCTATATTAACAAGGAAAAGTTGATTGGAATTGGGGCAGGAGGGCTACATTAATCAACATCATCTTATGTTGCCTTAGAGAAGAGGATCGTAAATGTAATGATGTACCCTTTTGAGTGACTTGGTGTTTTTTTTTTCCTGGTAAGTGAAAGAACCTCAGCTTTTTACATGATACGGGTTGAAAAAAAAACAAGCGGACCTGGGAGAATACGCTAGGAAGAAGAAGGTTGAAGAAAAACACAGCATCCACAAGAATCCTAAATACACTCTACTCTACCACTGTCTTTCCCTGTTAAGATGATGTTGTAAATGGGGTCATGCTCAAATCCAAGTTCTGCTTAGTGTCTTAAAATGCATGGGTAACAGTCCCTCAGGAACACAAAATGTTCCTGAATGCCTAAGGAAGAGTCTCTCAGGAACAGAGCCTAAGTGGCAACTATATATATTCTCGGTAACCAGGCAAGGGCAAATAATTAAAAGAACACCTCATTCTTTCAGCATTATATACTGGATCCAAGTCTCCCTTGATCTGTTTCCTATCTGGAAACCCATGTCTTTACTATATTAGCTTTACTAATGTGTCTTCTCTGAAGCAATTTTGACTAAAAAATCCAAATGTTCCCTAGTTGACAGCAAACATTTATTTTTTGCTATCATCTAGTGTCCATCTTATAACCTAGTTGTCAACTGTCTGACTATTTATTTTTATTTATTTATTTGATTTGTCAATTGTTTACAAGATAATAAGTACAAGTGTATACATAGTTGTGAATATATGAAATGGGTACATATAAGAAAAATAAAAGAATAAGAGAAACAATAGGACAGGGACGGTAGGCACGTTGGTGCGCTTATGCACGCCCCCTACAGACCTCTTAGGAAAGGGGTGAGGTCAATAGTAGACAGTCTAAGGTTAAAGTTTTTGGGGTTTGGGGAAGAGACTACAGAGTCGGGTAGAGTATTCCAGACATTGACCACTCTATTGCTGAAGTCGTATTTCCTGCAATCAAGTTTGGTGCGGTTTACTTTGAGTTTGTATCTGTTGTGTGCTCTTGTGTTGTTATGGTTAAAGCTGAAGTATTCATTGACAGGTAGGACATTGCAATGTATGATTTTATATACCATGCTTAAGTCGGACCGAAGACGGGCGTAATTCGAGGTTTTCTAGTTTTAGAATTTCGAGTCTGGTGGCATAAGGTATTCTACAACGGGTAGAAGAGTGGAGAACTCTTCTTGTGAAATACTTCTGGACTTTCTCAATTGTGTTGATATCGCATACGTGATAAGGATTCCAGACTGATGAACTGTATTCGAGTATTGGTCTAGCAAATGTTTTGTATGCTCTGGTTAGTAGTGAGATATTACCAGAGAAAAAGCAACGTAGGATTAGGTTAACAACTCTTAATGCCTTTTGGCTATGTAGTTGCAGTGGGCTCTAGCACTTAGATCATTAGAGGTGAGTATTCCCAGGTCCTTTACAGAGCTTGGGTCATCAACAAGATCTTGACTATTTAGCTTGTATTTTATTTTCTGATTTTTTTACCAATATGTAAGACAGAGCATTTATTTGTTGAGATTTGAAGTTGCCATATGTTAGACCATTCAGATACATAGTCTAGATCTTTTTGTAGGGTAGTAGCATTGTCTGTGGTATTGAACAGCTTTACATCATCAGCGAAGAGAACGCAATTGCTCTTGATATGATCGCAAAGGTCGTTTATGTAGATTATGAAGAGAGTTGGTCCTAGAACACTGCCTTGGGAACACCACTATTGACAGGTACTGGATTTGATAGGGCGTTCCCAATTTTGACCATTTGTTGTCTGTTTGACAGGAATGCTTCTATCCAGTTATTCAGTTGTCCAGAGATACCATAAGATTTTATTTTTAGGAGTAGTTTGTCATGTACCACTGAATCAAAGGCTTTGCAGAAGTCTATGTAGATTGCGTCTATTGCTTTGCCCTGGTCGAGTTGTGTAGTCCATATGTTTTTGCAGTGTAAGAGTTGCAGATTACAGGATAGTTTTTTCTGAAACCAAATTGTTTATTGGAGAGTAGGTTGTTTGTCTCTAAATGGAGGATGATGGATTGATTAATAATTGATTCCATGACTTTACAGGTGACGCAGCATAAGGAGATTGGTCTGTAATTTTCAACTAGGCTTGGGTCTCCCTTTTTGAAGATAGGGATGACTGTGGCTTGTAACCATAGGCTGGGCAAGGAGCTGGTCCTGAAAGATTTTTCAAAGATTATGCTTAGAGGTTTGGCTATGGCAGTGGATAGCTTTCTTAAGAAGTAGACACATATTCCATCCGGTCCAATAGATAGAGATGGTTTTAGGTTGCGTAGTGCTTTTTCAACGTTGTCTACTGTAAAATCGATATGTATTAGATCATTGTTGTTATCTGTGGTACGGCTAGGAAACATTGGGCATGATCCATTACTGTTTACAAACACTGAGCCGAAGAATGTGTTAAAGATGTTGGCTTTAATGGTGTCGTCGCTGCAGTCTTTACCATCGGGTCCTATCAAGGGAGGGATGGACCTTGAGTCTTTTAGTTTGTTGTTTACAAAATTGTAAAAAGCACGGGTGGAATTGGTGCTTAGAAGGTTTTCCTCTTGTTTAATGTGGTAATTGGTGCATTCGGTCTTTATCTGGTGGCATAAATTTTTGTATCGGTTTTTGAAATTAGCAACGTGACCAGATTTGTTTTTCCGCCAGAGTGATCTCTTTTTGGATTGAAGTTTCCTTATTGATATGGGTAATCTGCTTTTTGTTTTGTTTTTGGAGTTGTTGTTGGAACATATAGTTTGATGACTCTTTTGACTTCAAGTAAAAATATGTTGTAATGGTCTTCAACAGTATTGCATCCAGTGAATAGAGATTGCCAATCGAGGGATGAGAGATCATTATCTATAAGATCATAGTTGCCTTTTTGAAGTTGCAATTAGGGATGACATCATTGTGGTGATTTTTGTATGGACGTATGTTGAGGCAAAAGTCAATCATATTGTGGTCACTACTGGAAAAGGGTTCTTTGGTTTGTATTCCGTAAATTAAATTCAAACTATTGCAGAAGATGAGATCGAGGCAGTTGTTCAGTCTAGTGTTGTTGGTTACTAGTTGTTCAAGACCTAGATTTGTAATAGCATTGTAGAAGGTTGTGTGTATGATTTCAGTTGTACAATTATTTAGGGTCCAGTCGATATGAGGTAGATTGAAATCTCCAAGAAAGATAAAAGGGTATGGGCAGGATGTAGCCCATGTTAGTAGTGTATTTAGCTTGTTTACATGTTCGATGTCATAATCAGGTGCTCTGTAACATAGTAAGAATCGAATTGTGATATTTAAGGATAGTTCACAGATGATGGTTTCAGGAAGGGCAAGCTCCTGGGTAACTTGGATATTTTTTAGATGTAAGGATTTTTTATAGAATATAGCAACACCACCTCCTCGACGATTTTCACGATCTGATCGGTAAACATGATAGTCTCTTACTGTGGTAATGGAGTCGGGGAGAGATGCATTGAGCCATGTTTCACAGACAAATACAATGTCGAAGTTAGCCATATTTAAGAGGATGAGAAATTCAGGTATTTTATTCACGAGGCTTCTTGCATTGAGTAGTTTGCATTTAAGTCCGGCAGCAGTTGGGATTGAGGTAGTTGGGGCGTGCGTGCCTAGTCTTGGGTGATGGTGGGTGGTGGGTAGTTTTGGGTGATGGTGGGTGGTGGTAGGTGGTTGAGGTAGGGTGGTGGTTGAGGGTAAAAGTTGGGTATTGGGTTACGTGTCTTACTTTTGATACAGTCAGCATGGTAGTCAATGTACAGGTCCTTCTCTCCATTGTCTAGACGGGTTTTGAGTTCGATGCGGAGTGCACGGGAGCGGGCACGTTGCTGTATGGTTAAGTCAGGGCGGCAACGGAGGTTTTTGTGGTTGGTGTTGGTTTTGGCGAGTGAGTTTATAGTGTAAATGAGTTTACGTTTGCTTGATTCATTTTTGCAAATGATCCTGCACAAGCGTGGGGCCACAGAGCCGTCTCTATTTTTGAGCTCTCGGTCAATGCGGGAAATGTCAAGTATTTCATCACCGGAGATGGTTGATGCTTGGTAATCTCTGATGATGTTTCGGACAGTTGTGATGTCATCATTGACAATGCTGTCTTCTAGTCCAAATAAGATGGCGTTTGGACGTTTCCGTTCACGCTCAACAGCTTCTCTGATGAGGATTGGGATATCAATATTTGTCTGGGTTGCGTTTATTTGTGGATTGGGTTTTGGATTGGATTGTGGTTGTTGGGTGGAGATGTGGTTTGTGGCTATTTGATGTTCAGGTTTTTGTGTTGTGTCTTTTTTTCAAGGTTGGTTATTCTTTCTTTTACGGCGTCCAGGGATGCTAATATGGTGTTGAGGGATGTTTTAATGGTTTCGATAGTTGAGGATGTTTCAATGGTTTCAATGTTTGGGGATGTTTTGATGGTTTCGGTATCATCTCTTTTAGACAGATCTAGTCTGGATATGCATAATTTGCAGAAATATGGAAACTCATTGGATGATTCTAGGTATCGAATCATTTGCTCAGGTAATCCCAAGCAGTCATGGTGAGTGTATTTTTACACAGAGAACATTTGATGGAGTATTTATTATCTTTTAGATTTTTGCAGCATTTAAGGCATGTGCAGGAATCTTGAAGTTCATTGGTGCAGGAGTCTTGTAGTTCATTGGTGGGGATTGTCTTCTCATTGAGTTTTGGTTTGAGGTAGGATTTTCTTTTTGGCATGGTAATATTGGTAAAATAGTACGTTGATTGAATTAATTAAATGAACAATTTAGGGTAATCTATATAGTCAATATTACATCAAACAATATCAAACAATCTATTGTAGTAATCTCTCAAGTCAGATAATATTCCTAAGCAACAATCAGCCTGGTCAATTAATTACTCTAATCACTAGTCAATTATTTACACTAATCGTTACTCACACTGTTCATTTAAATCCACTAAATCAAAGATTTTACTGTTCAATTAAATTGCATGAATTTTGGTCTTTTAAACTAGTCAGTAATCATACTATTTGTACTAAACACTCTAATCACACTAATCAGTTAAAAAAAAACAATAAATCAATTAAACCATTAATAAAATATTTTATAGAAATTGATTATCTAGTCATTGATATAGGTTATGAGGTAGAAAAGTTGTAAGTTTTGAGGTGATGAGGTAGTATTAGGAGTCTTCTTTGTCTGCGGGGCTCGTCCTAGTTAAAATGGCGTACCCCTCCACTCTTATTTAAGGGCTTTTAGATCGTGAGGAAGGGATTACCGTCCTCGGAGCTCATCAATTTTTTCAAGGGATGGAGAACGTGGCTACCGAATCGTCCTTTCTCTGGATTCACAGGGGACTTAGAATCAGAAGGAAACCTCTCCGGAGGCGACCCACAACAGGAGACCGAATTGGGAGAGAAAGTTGGAGCGCTCTCACCCAGCGATCCTCCCGGCCGGCGCTTCTTGGATTTTCTTCCTTCTCTCTCCAGTCCCCGGGGCTCACGGCGAGTTGCAGCGGCGGACACAAGAGTCGGAGACGGCAGCTTTAGTGGGGACCGGAGCGAAGCGGCAGCAGCGGCAGCGGCGTCTCCTCCGTCTTTTTTCTTCCCTCGCTGCCCGTCGTCTCCCTCAAGTTTTTCAACAGATCGCTCGATCTCCTTACCCGACAGAGGAAAGCGGCGGTCACAAGAGTTGAAGATGGCAGCTTAAGCGGGGACTGGGCGGCTCCGCGGGGTCTGGGGGGCGCAGCTGGGCGGCCGGCTCGGAGGCGCCCCCCGGTTCCTCCGCTGCCGGGAGGACAGCGGCCAGAGGGAGGGAGGGGAGGAGGGAAGGACGGAGGACGCAGCAGCAACAGCAGCAACAGCAGCGGCGCCGCGGATGGAGCGCTGGCCGGCCGCGCTGGCGGGGAGACCCGGAGCGAGAAGCGCCGCGCTCTGCGAAGCGGCGGCGGCGGCGGCACCAGCAGCAGCAGCAGCAGCAGCAGCACCGGAGCCGCGTTTCAGCTATAGCTGAAACGTTTAATCTATAGATTCAGCATTTAATCTATAGATTAACTTTTTTGGTCCTAATTCCTAGGGGTTGTCTCTAGAGTAACTACTATAAGAAGAAATCAACCCCCTTGTCCCAAATAAAACATTAGCCATAAAGAAAAGCCTAGAAAAGCCTAGAAAAGCCAAAAGACCAAGACGCTAATATCAAGATGCATCCAAAATAAGAAAAAAACACTCTTGGGAGTTTTGAATTCCCAAAACTTTATTGGATATACCAGCTTGGTACCGAAGAATCAAAACCAGCTCCGGTTTTCTCATGCAAATGCTTGCTTAAATAATAGCTTTCCTTTCTCCCCAACCCTGGGTGATCACATTGTCCAATTTTGAGATGTCCTTTTGTTATGGGAACAGTCTATCTCTTTCTCAAGCACCTGCAATGGTGACCTTGATGGTTGCCAGGCTCTCCTGGTCCATGCACACGTTGTTAGCATTCTATTTTCACCCTTCCCTCCTCCCAGTTCAAAGCGGTTCAATCTTGTTGACACTAGTTACCAAAGCCATGCCTAACTTGTAAAAGAGACTTATATCTTAAAGGAGGCATCATTCTTCTTCCTTTGTTTTGCTTCTGGATCCTTGCTGGATTCTCCAGCCCATTTGCTAATTGTTCAGAAGTATCTTGAAAATATCTTTCAGTTGTTTGCCTTTTTTCATCTTCCCATTCTTATGAGGCCTCTGCTGATGCTTCACTTTTTATCTAAACAACTATCAGCCTTAAATGCCTTGGTTGAAAGTAGTTCAAAAGCTCAAACGCTTAGTTGACATGTTCATTGTGGACTGATCAAAATGTGGTAATGCACCATCCCAAATGCATTGGTCACAGCAACTACCAAATTCTATTGATTTCTTAAACTAAAAATGTCAATTTCAATAATTTAACAGTCACCTAAGTCTGCATAGGTTCAAACTATATACCTGTTATTTTATCTTCTTCTAGATTTAAAAATTGAAAGGTTTTTTTTATATCATCCCCATAAGCTTTGTTCTTAAATTCAATGGATAAAAAATACCTATTTTTACTATGTTTGGACAGAAGGAAAGAAGGTTATTGAGAAGGAAGTCAGTTAGATTGACAACATCATTGAAGATAATCAATTTAAATTGGAGCACTTACTTAGTTTTCTAATTCTTTATGTGTGGAGGATTGAATATGAAGGCAGCATACCTTTAAACTTACTTGCCGAAGAACTGTCTATTACAGAAACCATCACTCAGCTCTGCCTATGGCGGCACTCTGGAATGTCAAAGGAATGAGTGGTTAATTAACAAAAAAAGATCTAAATTCAGATATTAGACAGAAAAGGAAATGTCGAAGGAATGGAAGAAAATGTAATAAAATACATGGAATAAATGAAGTACAACAAAAAGTATGTACAACAAAAAGACCTGAAATATTACATTTTGAAAGTTTCAAGAGAGTTATGTTATTGGAAGATCCAATCTGGGTTGGTCACCGGGACCAGAGGTTTAGTCTTCCAAGCTTTCAGACTTATGCTGAAGTCCATCATTTGCCCATTATTTGCCTTCATTCGTGAATTATGTTATTGTCTGGTTATGCATCTAGTGTCAACCCTGAAGCTGACCTGGCTGTGGCCATTTTGGGCTTCAGTACTGCCACAACTGGAGCTGTGAGAAACGGAGGTGGAAGTAGAGATAGCTGGGGTGCTGTAGCCAAAATAAAATACTTTCTATTGGGAACCAAGGACATTCCCACCAGGTGTCCAGAAGGAGGGGACTGGAGTCATCTAGCAACTGGACTGTATCCTGATAGGACTATGTGACTGATTGTTTGGAGAATGTGATATAATTTTTACTTTTAATTAGGTGAAAACCATGGGAATATTTAGAGTCAGTTTTCACCAGGTTGTGTCAATATGACATATCCAATAAATCTATTCTTTGAGGAATCCAACTGCCTCGAAGTTTTGATTGCTATGGGTGTGTTACTTGGATCCCTGACATCCAGTTTCTGATGGAAACTTTTCTAGGACAAGTTAATTTATACAATTATTATTTTTGATTATAGTGGGAAAGCATTATTGTGAGAGCTCTTTGAGAAATGATATCATACTTACTGTTTTTCCTACTGATGTTCGTTGTTTTAAATATCTTCTTTCATTCTTTGAGCACATTTGGTGCTGAAAAAAAAAAAAGAAATTGGATATTCCAATTTAGGATTGAAAAGGACAGATCCTGTCAAGCATCTTTCAAATCTTTTAAAGGCAGCTTTTAGGAGAATTAGATGTACTGCTTGTTACAGTTTATGTATCACTTTATTTACACAGTTGTATTTATTCTGTAAGGAGTTTAATGTCAATTAGACCTGAAATGACATAGAAGCTATAGTAGAAAGAAAATGTAGACAAAATCCTGTGGGAGAGGCAGCTGAATTCTAAATGATGGCAAGGTACCATGTAATAGGGAAAGGGGCATGAGGTATGTAGAAGTAATTAGATAAACAGATTGGGTTTTGGTTATTTTTGGAATTCTTTAAGAAGTAGAACAAGCCATAATAAGCAATCGCTACAGGTTCATGCTGAAGGTTTAAGGATTAATCTCTAACCTTGCTGATCATTAATACCAAAATGGAATTTAAAAAAACCAACATTGGAATAAAAGAATTCAATTATTGTATGTCCTTGGACAGCAAAGGTGACTAACAAGCAAGCACTGGAGCTCATAACACCAAACATGTCAATAGAAGGTAAAATCACAAAACTGTATTTCACTTACCTAGGCCACGACATGCAGGGGAATTCACTGGAGAAAGCAAACCATGTTTGGAAGAGTTAGCTATAAAAGGAAACCCGGCCACCAAAGAACACAGTGACTGGACACCATCTAAGCTGTCATCAGACAGAACATAGAATAACTCAACGAAGTAGTGCAAGATTGAACGATGTGGAGAGACCTGGTCCATAGAATTGCCAAAAGTTGGATATGACTGAACGGATAACATCATCATCACCTATCTTAGAACTAGTAGTGACAAATTCTGGGCCATGTAAGCATTCAAGATACTAAAACAAATTGAATGGATTTACATCTGGATATCTAATTCAGTTTCATGGACAAAACTCTCACAGAGAAGAAGCATCAAGATGATTACCTATTATTTAAAAGATAAATATTGAATCTGCAAGTGAAAATATCTCCAGTAAATAAGAAAGATGAGAGGAATTTAAGGAAATGGGGGTTGCTGCATAAGAAGCTTTCAGAAGAACTCTACCAGGGACAAAGATCTATAAGAAACAGAAAGAGACATGCACCATGAAGAGTGGTACAAATTAATAAGCAAAGCTTGTACGAGAAGCATCAAGATGGTTATAATTCATAGAAGGAATATTAAAAATAGCCAAAAGGAAGAAAAACAAGGAAGCAGTGAATTTGCTGGGTAAAATGGAAAAATATAAACAAGCAACAGAACAAGCAGAACTGCTGAATTTGCACATTGCATTACGTTAATAAATGGTGCACATCTTGCCACACGTTTTCTTTATTGTCACAAACATACTTTCTTATTAATAATGTTCTTAATCCCTTGCTTAAAAACATTATTGTTTATTTTCAAAGCCCTTTGAGGGCTAGTTTGTTTGAAAGACACTCTAAAATTATTTTTCCCCAGTTGATTTATTTTCTTGCTGATTTCCTTGCTGATTTATTTTAGCAGCTTTTCTTGCTCATTTGAGCTAAATAAATGTAATTCAGACTGAGACAAAGGACACAACATGTCGCTGGCTACAGCTGGAAAGGTGTTTTGGAAACCTTTCTTGAAACTGCTGTTTCTCCTTCGGAGTTGCATAAAAATATGCCATGGGAAAAATATTCAGAGTGACATGGGTATTGACATAAAGTGCAATCAGTTTAAATTTTCATTTAAAGTCCCCTTGCCTACAGATACAGTTAGTTGAAATGGCATGAAATTGCTTTATATTCAGGAAGCCCCAGTTCTCTTTGTATGACATCCTGGAAATGGTTTGTCATACAACAATATGTATTATCCTCCTCCAAATATATAAGAAACTAGAGAAAAAGCATCAGTGTCAGATCATCCTTGCCTTCTGATCTGCAATTTAAATAGCTTAAAAAGATGGTTGAAGGGGGTAGATTTTCCCCTAACCACCACCCTGGTTCCTGTTTGTGTTTATTTTGCTGCATGTTTCTAATGAGAGGATTTTGTATCAATTACCCCAGAAAACCCCACAAGTCAAATCAACTAACCAACCCCGTTAGCGCCCCCCAAAAACCCAGGTAATGTGTAAATGGAAAGAAAATAAATATATTAATGTAGACAAAAGAAATAGGAAACATTTTATAATCTTGGTACCTAGCAGAGGTGGTATTCAGCAGGTTCTGACCAGTTCTAGAGAACCAGTAGTGGAAATTTTGAGTAGTTTGGAGCAGTGGCCCCCAACCTTTTTTGTACCACGGCCCAGTACTGGCATCACAAAATTATCCACAGACCGGTACCGGCATCAGCATGCATGACCAAGGCAAGGCGAGCCAAGCGACTGGCCAGCCAGCCGTCCCCCGCTTCTCCCCGCCACCTTCAACTCCTCCTTTGTACCTTTGTCGATGGGCTTCGGGACGGCTTCGGGATGGTCGCTCGGCTCGCCTTGCCTTGCGTGCTGAAAGAATCCTCGCGCCTTAGTTTCGTTCGAAGCTACCCCCCCCTTCAACGAAACTAAGGCGCGAGGATTCTTTCAGCACCCAAACGCCGCTTTCCAACCGACGACCGACAAGCTCACCCAGAAGCACTTTCTCAAGCGCCGTCGAAACAAGATGGTGGTGCCCACTTCGTTGCGGCCCGGTAAAAAATGATCCACAGACTGGTACCAGTCTGGGGCCCGGTGGTTGGGGACCACTGGTTTGGAGAACCGGCAAATGCCACCTCTGACTGGAGATTTTACAGTATCCTTCCCCTGCCATGCCCACCAAGCCACGCCCACAGAAACTGTAGTTTAAAAAATTTGAATCCCACCACTGGTACCTACTTTCCCACCACTGGTACCTATTTTCTACTCCCCAGACATATGTGAAAAGCAGCATTTGTAGAGTAAAATAACAAGCCTGGGCCAGAAATTGCATTTCTTCTCAACATTGCATCGCTAGGCAGAATAACAGAGTTGGAAATGACCTTGGAGGCCTTCTTATCCAACCCCTTGCTTAAGCAGGAAACCCTATACCATTTCAGACAAAAGCAACATTTCAGAGGCAACTCTGTTCACTTGTACATGGGCAGTGAGGATGTGATTCTCGCTGAGGTCCTATTACGTTGTTCTGATAACCTTCTTTGGACAGGCCCATGAACTGCAAGTGACTTTTAGCATATATGAACCATCTAGCACCAGTTATTCCTAGAGGAAGCCATCCAAGTCATGCAAGAGGAAACAACATGGTGGATTCCCCATATTCTTTAGGGACAGGACTTGTGTGGCTTCCTGAAGTGGCTTTAAAAAACAGCATTCGGATGTGCTTGATCTGCTGAATAGCAGTGCAGAAGAACAAAATTGACCTGCTACGATGCATGATGGGCTTCAGGGTGATTTAGACTTTCCAAAACTTGAGAAACATCACCTGCTATCTGTCAAGACGGATTAGTATTCCAACCCTGCTGTTTTTTAATTAAAAAAGTCATTTAAATACAAGAGTTAGGGAAACTGCCAAGAACCATTAAAAATACCTGTCCTGTAATTATCCCCCAAACTCTTTTTCCATTAATTTTTTTTCCTTCTGTGTTTTCTACCTATAGTCTTGACAGATTTTCTCTCCTTCCCCTCCCATACCATTTCATCTACCTGCAGTGGTGACATTAGGGTATACAGCTGGCTGCTTGTGTCCTGACAACCCTCCTTAAAAGCAGCTGTTTGGAAAGAAAGAATATACTTTCCAGCTATTGCTAGGAACCTTCTAGCTCTAGGGTTTGTATAACTTCACTTCCCTATTTAGAATTCTAGAGAATATTAGGAAGAGGTTGTGTAAAAGATGGATGTATATACCATACTTTGTCAGGAAGATAGGAAAGGCTTAATGTTTTGTAGAAGAAGTATGGTTTAGAATCTTCTATGCAACAATAATATGGATTTCAATTCAGCATTTCTTGACCAACTGGAAATTGCTACCTTTCTTTTTTTGATAGAAAACTTTCCTTTTCCTTTTCCCTTTCTTTCCCTTTCATCTTTCCCTTTGCTGTCTTTCTATCATACTCAAGCATTCCTTAAAATTCATCACATGCTGGGATTGCTTTCTATTGCTAAAAGCAAAATTATGGGAATATCAGGCTCAGTTACTGGGATCACACCTTTTCTTGTTTGTGATTAAATCCATGGCCTTCATTCATCCAATTGTATGTGTTATTGTTTTTTTAAAAAAAATAAATATAGTTAAATAAACTCAAGGTTAATAAACAATGGCTTGGCATGATTTAAAAATATAGTTTATTTAACTATATTTCTTTTTTAAAAAAAAACCAGTAACACATACAATTGAAGCCATTGAAATCTTCGAAGGTTCCTGGACTGCCTTCTATTCTAAGAAAAAGCTGATAGAAAGAAAATGCTTCACATTTTGCCTAAATAAACATCGGCTATTAATTTCTGTTCTCATGGTATTAGAAGATAAGGCTCACCAGATGACCAACCCATCTGTTTTCCAGGCTTTTGCAATAGCAGTCCAAATATTTTAGAGTCTCTCTATCTTTACATTCATAGCATTAATATCCTGAGCTTGCCTGCACTTTTGTACATCTATCCTGATATCCATCCTTTGCTGAACATGTCAACTAAACGGCACCTATTTGCGGGCTCCAACTAGCCAATGAATGGATGACCTTTGTACCTACCTGCAGGTTTGTCCCAAGTTCAGAACACGCAGGCCTGAACTGACTGCGAACTAACAAGGGCACTTAATTTCTCCTGCAGCAAAAAGAAAATAGTTAGCTTTTGCTTCCTGCTTCCTCATATTTTATATATTTATTTGGATTAGTATAGAAAATAGTAAGCAATAGCACTTAGGCATATATACCACTTCACAGTGCTTTACAGCCCTCTCTAAGTGTTTACAGAGTCAGTATATTTCCCTCAACAATTTTGGGTCCTCATTTTAGCCACCTTGGAAGGATGGAAGGCTGAGTCAACCTTGAGCTTATGGGATTTGAACTGTCAAATTGCAGACAGCCATCTGTCAGCAGAAATAACCTGTAGTACTCCACTCTAACCACTGAGGCTCCAAAAGAATAAAAAAGGTCTTCTAAATTCAAACTCCATGAGGATTAGGAGTAAGAAAACACTGATGGTAAATATGTAAACCAAAGTACCTGCCTACTGTAGCTTGTATAATGAAATCCATCTGTGCTTCCAAACATTATAGCTTGGTACTAAACTCTTTACTGAAGATCAGAATTTTTCAAACTCTACCTCTCCAGTTCCAGTTCTTATTCATTAGTCAGGCCCATAACACTCCCTGAGAATACATAAATGCAGAGTAAATGTCATGGTTTTGTGCATCCATGCCTGCAGAGAAGGGAGTTAAGAGATATATTGCATTCTTACCTTCTTTTTATTTAACTTTTATGTTAATCCCATGACATATACTCTGCATTTGTGACCTCCATTTGTCATCACTAGATTATAAATCTACTTTCATCTTTCTTTGTATCAACACTGCCAATAATTCTTCCCTTCTCGGAGCTGCTTTTGGTGCACATTTCAGGCACTAGTACGTTTTGCACGATCGGAAAACATCTATATTTATTGCTCTAAAACAAAGTTATTCAGTGTTATTCAGTGAATAACAGACTGTTACCTTAATTGGAAAACCAGTGGTATACAAACTGATCAAATTAAGGTTTTCAAATATTAATAAATCCACTTTCAGTTTTCCAGCACTTGGAAACAACAGATTCTAGAAATTAATGTACTTATCTAAAACCTGTGATGGGATAATTGGATTTGCTATTTGCAATGATAATAAATGTGTCTCTTCAGCAGTTATTTAGACTTTTGTACCATGCATAACCTCAAGGCTATGGAGATATAAAGGCCTTTGATGCAATCCAATCCAAATCTATAAGAATTATGTTTCGTATTCCACAATCCATGTCAGATTCCTATTTGGCTGAAACTAGGCTATGTTTCCAAGGAGGCCTACATGAAAATTTGTTGCTGGAAATCCTGGTTGAAACAAATTTGATGGTTTCATTCATAGCCCAACCTATTTATACAGAAAATATCTTCTTGGACCAAAGTATAGGCTTTTATTTACTCTAGTACAGGTTCTCAGCTCAATCTCATTAATTCTGAGACCAGAAGAAACTATGCTGTTATTATTACTAGCAAGCCTTTAAACGGTTTTCATCATTCCTATTTTTATAACATTTTTTGTTTTGTCCAGAAGCATGTTTATACTAGTGAGATTTAATATTCACCCTTTGAGGAACATCTCATATTCAGTACATCTCCATCCATTACCCCTATTTCTAAATCCATAGATTAGCCTGAAATAGAGATACTGTACTTGTAGATTTGATCTCCAAAATATAAATTCGACAGTTTTATTCATTTACAACTGCTGCTGAGCAGATGCTGTGTTTGAATCCTACTTCGGCTTGGATGATTTGGAGATTCAAATTGTGCCAAGAAGATTAAGGTTTTTAATGTCTGCCACTGCCACAATCTCTTTTAATGAGTCAATTCCTCATTTTGTTATTGATTGATCTGTGTAGACTATTGATCTTTGATGATAAATTAAGAATATGGAAAAAAAACCACCCTTCTTAGCATAAACTGTTGTATGCCACTTATGCTTAATAGAACAGGATTGTTATTGAGGTCAATGGCCAGTCCATAAAACCCTTGGATACATAGAATTGTGGTTTCTAACTTAAATACAGTATCAAACTTATGTTTTAAATACAATACTTTTCTATATTGATGCATATTCTCATTAATTAATCTGCCATTGCTGTGTACAATTTCCAATAAAATGCATAAAGTATCATAGCAGCTGTTATCATATATAGGGCCAACTCTGTGTACTTTGTAGAACTATGAAACTTAATTATGTTAAACAGAAAAATAGCTGGAGGGAAAGAAAAGTTGAGGTTTAGAATTGTTTTCCTTTTCTGATAAATCACCTTCCAGATTTGTTGAGTTTTATGACATTGCTTCCAAGTATGAAAAAAGATACTCCAAACTGATTATTGCAGTTCCAGAAGGATTTTAAATATGAATTATCTATTTTAGCAACTGGCAGTATATATTGGCAAAAACACTGTGTCCCAATTTTGTCTGAGTGTAATATGTGCAATAAATTTAATATTTAGCTTCCATTGGTATGTCCATTGTTGCATATGGATATTCCTGTTCAGATTAACATTTCATTTAATTGATACATTTAATAGATTCTATTTAATCATACAATCATTGAATTGTTCAGTTTCTGAACCGTATTTTAGGAACAACGTATAAATTAACTGTCCTGAAAGATGGTCTAACTTTTGCTAGCAATATTAAAAAACAAAAATCAGGGTCCAGATGCCTCAGGGATCATGATGTTGACGTAGTAATCCTACAACTTCTCCACCCTCCAAGTCATCCTATTTGGGAGGCAAGCACTGGGTTGGCATTTATATGTAATTGGGGTGGCTTATGTCCCCACGGTGCTTTTTCAGAAGGCAACTGGACTCCTTGTTTTTTCTTTGAAGACATTTCACTTCTCATCCAAGAAGCTTCCTCAGCTCTGACAGGATTGTGGGGAATGGAAGGATTTATATTCTTTGCAGACAGCTGGTCATTTGGATGCTTTTAGTGGGTCGTTTAAGCACTTGGAGGTTTATCTGTGACTGAGATGACTCTACAAACTCTTGGGGTAGTTTATGTGCATCAGACCCTTTATGGAACGATTTTGCCTCTTTATTATAAAAACATGCCATTAAAATAAATAATTACATCTGAAATTATTGATGGTTTGTTTCCTGTATCTTAGCACATATATTGGGGTGGAATTTATTCTAGATTCCCCGGAGGGAAGAGAGTGCATCCCAGAGGAGCCAAAGTTAAGACAGTACGTTCTTAGGAGTTCTCAGATACAGGCAGTCCTTGACTTACAACAGTTCATTTAGTGACAGTTCAAAGTTACAATGGAACTCAAAAACAAAAGATCTATGACCATTGTAGCATCCCCATATTCACGTGATCAAAACTCAGACATTTGGTGACTGACTCATATTTATGATGGTTCAAGTGTCCTAAGGTCAAGTGATCACCTTTTGTGACCTTCTGACAAGCAAAGTCAATGGGGAAAGCAGATTAACGTAACTACCATGTTACTAACTTAACAACTACAGTGATTCACTTAAGAACAGTGGCAAGAAAGGTCATAAAATGGGAGAAAACTCACTTAACAAACATCTCGCTTAGCAACATAAATTTTGGGCTATGTTGTGGTTGTTCATTGAGAACTACTTGTATATGTTTAATGGTACAAGTTTGGCAAGTTTTGCTTTAGTTGACAAGATTTTTGTCTCTAAGTGAGAACTATAAAGGAAACTGCTTAGAAGAACATCAGTGTGTGTCTTGGTGATACCAAGAATGACAAAAAAAAAAAAAAAAAAGCAGTTATGGTCCATATTAATTCCATGGAACACAATCACTTGTCCTTTAACTTCATATCTATTCAAAAATAAGACCACTTTTTTAAAGAATAACATAAATATTACGGCTTTAAGTACAAAATAGAGTCAAATAGAATCAAAATCAAGTCTTCTAGTCAATTATGTCCTGGTGACTTAACCTGGTCACAGTATGGAAGTGGCCTGCCATTGCTTTCCCCAGAAATATTTTTTCCAACTTCTGATTGTACTTTGCTGTCCTGGTACTCTTGGGAGTTTTCTCATGTGCATGCTAAACAAGTGTCCTGTCTTAATTCACTTCAAGCTCATAATTCATTTTCCTCAATAACCCAAGACCGCACCTCACTGTGCCATACGAGGACTCTTCATGACTTCTGTCCAAGGATTCTTTTTTCCTACAGATAATCATGTTTCAACATGAATATTCTCAACAGGAGCTAGAACCTTGCATTTACCAATAATGTGAAGGTTAACGTTTTCATTTAACATACTGCATCTACTCATTTCTGAAAAGTTTACTACTGCATTTGTTTCATAAGCATCTACCAAGGCACTTCCAGGTTGAAGGGATTAGCTAGAGACATCACCATTGCCCAGGGGATGCATGAGGGTGCTCCTTTCATGTCCCTGGTATTTTCCCACCAAAGTGGTATTTGCATTTGCATGCTTTCGAACTACTAAGCTGGCAAATTGATGGGAGCTCATTCCGTCACACGGTTCACACCCTCGGGGTTTGAACTGCCAAGTGTCCTAGCTATATGAGCCACTGCGGACACGCTTAATAGATTAGACTTATTTTGAAGCTCTACATTTATTGGAAAGCAAGCAAACAGGAAGAATTAAATTCTCCAAATAATCTTTATTGTGTAATCATTTTAAAAATATTTTTAGCAAGAGAATTCAGAAAAAGCCAGGAACAGAAGTGTGATTGGATAAGGATTCCCTTATAACTGTCAAAATAGTTTTAGAAATCAAAATTAATGCAGAGTGCTGCATTTATTAAAATGAGAAATAATCCTATTTTTTTCATTCTTCATACATTTAAGCTAATTTTCACACAAATGAAGCACTGTCAGTTGAAATTCCATATATAGTTGACACTGATGTTTAATGTCAGAACAATGCCCTGAGCTACATGCAAATTAAACAGATTTTAATTATTCCGGATACCCATTCTTTTGTTTTACTGTGTACATTAGTGGAATATTAACAGGAATTCTAAGTGCAACATCGTAACGACAAATACTTAATACATCAGCATGAAAGATTGGTTTAGTACCATGCCATTGATTCAAAATAGATCTCTATTATTTAGACAATTATATTATTTCTGAGTTTTCTAAATAAAGCTAAAATATGTCCTAAAATAGTCCTTCCTTCTCTTAGTGCATATATTAGTGAATTAAACATTAATGGAAGATATCATAATAAATATTATCTGTTCCATCCCAAGTAAAACATATAATGGAGATTGGTTCCATCAGGCATATAAAGGAGATCGGTTGCAATCGTTGTTCCATGCTTACTATTTTTATAGTTTACATTAGTAGAGAAGCAAATATTTATTTTTAACATTATGCTGACATTTCCGTTTATCTGCAGTGGTTGGCTTCTGCATTTTTAAAAAATAAGACATCAGTTGTTGCCTCTTCATCCAGGCAGACTGTGAAAGAATTCTCATGCAACTGGAATTAATTTCAATCCTTGATAAAATAATGTTTGCTTTTATTCACATTCCAGGCTACCCCCATCATCATACTTAATCCAAATGTGATTTGCTTGTATGTAGCTTAGCATGCTCTGTGATCTTAAGCACTGTGGTTTAGCACAATTCATGGCTTAATGTGCTATCTAAATTCAACCAAGTATATCTTCAGCAAATCAGAGTTAAATATGGCTTAGAGTGACCTGTGATCCTGTTCCTACAATCTGAATGTCAGCCATCTTTTATACTTTGGAGGTTTCCAGTTTGGATATCACAAAGAGAATCTGACCTCTTGCACGCTATTATGTATGTGATCTTTCATTAGCTTTTGTGCTTTTCCTATTGAACTCTGTTACCAATTCTACCTTTTCATAAGTTTCATTTCCTTATATAAGCATCCTCTTCATGTCTACTGAAAAGCAAGTTCACTTAAGTTCAGTGGAACTTATTTCTAGGTTAGTATACCTAGGACTCCATAGTTAATCTTGCCACTATTATCATGACCTTCAGCTTCACTGAAAGGTACACTTTTCTTCTTCTCTTGTATCACTGTATGTAAAATAAATAATTCTTTAAATGTAATTGTTTTAAATAAATGCTAAAACAACTACTAAACAATTAAAACAATTACTACCCACCTGCCTTCAATCGAGGACCTGTATATTGCACGAGTCAAAAAGAGGGCTGTGAAAATATATACAGACCCCTCATATCCCAGAATAAATTGTTTCAACTCCTTCCCTCAAAACGACGCTATAGAGCACAGCACAGCACAACAACTAGACACAAGAACAGTTTTTTCCCGAAAGCCATCACTCTGCTAAACAAATAATTCCCTTAACACTGTTCAACTATTTACAAAGTCTGCACTACTATTACTGTTAATCGTCTCATCACTCCTTATCACCCATCCCTCCCACTTGTGATTGTAGGACTGTAACTTTGTCTCTTGTATCCTTACGATTTATATTGACTGCCTCCTAGTATGATTTGATTGTTGATTGTACCCTTTGAATATCATTAAGTGTTGTACGTTATGATTCTTGATTCTTAACAAATGTATCTTTTCTTTATGTATACTGAGAGTATTTACAACAAGACAAATTCCTGGTGCGTACAATCACACTTGGCCACTTCTATTCTATGCCACTCTGGTTCAATGTCTTTTCACAGCCATTATTTATCCAATTTGCTTTTCAGGATAGGGAAGAATGCTGACAGCTCTTCTCCATTGTTGAGGCAATCAGGCTAGACTTTCTCACACCCCATATATCTCAGTGGAGCATGGGTGTGTATGCATTTGTGTGCAGATCTCAAAATAAGAAAGGGAGCATTATATTCCCTTTCTTACCCTGACATTGACCCAATCTGCAACTCTACCTGGTTAACTGGCCCTAACATTTTTCTGGTAAATTCCTACTTAGACTTGAATCATTCTTCCAAGGCTTGTATCCGTGGTCTTGAGTTATTGTTGATATGTTAATATTTTTAGTCACTCCGGATGCCAAACTGGTCTGTTTTTCTCTTTGTCTCTGCAATTTGCTTTTTTGATGGTACAATAAAATCCCAGGAATACTGTAATCAGATTACCTATATAAGTGCTGCAGATAATTTATAAATTATCCATGACAGTTCTGAACTTTCTGGCTGAGATACCAGGAAAAAAAAAATTAGGTGAAGCTTATTTGATTTATTTATCTGTCTATCACACTTGTATATCACAGTAATTAAGGAACATTTTCTAGCATGGAGCAAAAATGGTCACATTTCAGCTGAGCAATTAATTGAATCAAAACAGACTGAAATATGTCCAACAGATGACTACATTTAGGCTTTCTTGCAAAGATGGAAGTCAATTCTGTTAGCAAGAGTTGTCATGCTAGCATCTTGCTGTTACTAATATATGCATCTCAATCCTGGCAAAACATATTCAGAGCTTTTAAAATAAAGCTAGGTTATGTCAGTACAAAGAATTTTGCTAGTCACCCAGCAAGGTGGAACTGTGAAGCATTTGGCTGTCTAGGAAAACAATCTTAGAATTAATATATCATGATATTTTTTTTGCTATTCCAGCAAATGAAGTTGAAATAAATCCTGTCTTCAGGATAAATACAAATACAACAGTTATCTCTGATCTGGCTGCATTAATCTCAGTTTATTGTCCCAATTCTCCATCCAGTCCATTTTTCTACCCAAGCACTGTTCCAGAAGATCAAGTTGGTATTATCTGCATAAGTGATGAACTGGATGTCTTAATAGTGAATAAATTGAACAATGAAGCATAGATCACACAGCACATGTTCACTGCATACATAATTTTAAAATAAATATAATCTGCAGGTTATATTTTTTTCAACCTCCATTATCTTATTCACAAATGTTTCTTGGAAGATGAAAACACATTGTAGGTGAAATTATGATTAATTTTTCTCACATTTTTATAACCATTTTTGTGGAAATTTACACATTCAAAGGTAAAATACTACAAAAATAACAAAAATATAAAAACGTATTTGTCTTCCATCAAGATCAGTAAAAAGAGCTTAAATAACATATCACATTCTCTGATATTTCAAAAGAATATTTCTTCTTACCACATATCCTTTTGAAGCAGCAGAAAAATAAAAATAAATAAATTCAAAGTGATTGAGATTGAGAATGAGGTTCAGCCAAATGCAATGTCCTTTAAAAAGGCCATGTTAACCACTGTGAGCAAAGATGTTTCTTTCAGCCACTCAACCATAAGTAAATTGCAAAATTATTATTCCTATGGTTTACTCACAAGCAGCTGTACAGAGTCACATCTCAAAAGATGCTTCCTTTATCTGGAGAGCATTTTGGCATCCAAGATTTTGTATCGCACACCAATCTCCATTGTCACGTTATAACCTCCATGTCTTGCTGTGAAATAAAACATCTAGCTGGGTATAACATAGTTTTACATATCATTCTTGTTGTCTGTCATGTAAAACTCTGTTTTCAGATCCGCATTCTGTAATGGTATGCGAGACAGACCTTGAAAAATGGGGCAAAGAAATGGTCCGTAAGGAGCAGTCAGATAAGAAAGGACATAGCTTGCAGCTGCCTAATGTCCCAAAGGTGCTTTTTTTCAAGAGGCCACTGGACTTCTTTGTTTTTCTTTGAAGACATTTCATTTCTCATCCAAGAAGCTAGAGCCCACTGTAACTACATAGCCAAAAAGGCATTAAGAGTTGTTAACCTAATCCTACGTAGCTTTTTCACTGGTAATATCACACTACTAACTAGAACATACAAAACATTTGCTAGACCAATACTTGAATACAGCTCATCAGTTTGGAACCCACATTACGTACCTGATATTAACACAGTTGAGAAAGTCCAGAAATATTTCACAAGAAGAGTTCTCCACTCCTCTACTCGTTGCAGAATACCTTATGCCACCAGACTTGAAATTCTAGACCTAGAAAACCTAGAACTACACCGCCTTCGGTCCGATCTAAGTATAATATATAAAATGATACATTGCAATGCCCTACCTGTCAATGAATACTTCAGCTTCAACCATAACAATACAAGAGCACACAATAGATACAAACTCAAGGTAAACCGCACCAAACGTGATTGCACGAAATACGACTTCAGCAACAGAGTGGTCAATGTCTACCTGACTCTGTGTTTTTTTCCCCCTAACCCCAAAAACTTTAACCTTAGACTGTCTACTATTGACCTCACCCCTTTCCTAAGAGGTCTGTAGGGGTGCATAAGTGCACCAACGTGCCTATCCTATTGTTTCTTTTTATTTCTCTTATATGTATCCATTTCATGTATTCATAACTATGTCTACACTTATACCTGTTATCTTATAATCACTTGACAAATAAATAAATAAATATAAATATATAAATAAAGCCAGAGCTGAAGAAGCTTCTTGGATGAGTAGCGAAATGACTTCAAAGAAAAAAAAAGAAAGTTCAGTTGCCTCTTGAAAAAAAATATCAACTTTGGGACAATCATGACTTAGATGACTAAGAATCTCCATCGACATTCAGCTGCCTCATGGATTGAAGGAAAAAACCCAGAAGGGACTCTTCTAGCTTCTCAGACTGTAAAGGAGATGGCTGGAGTCTTGTATTTTCAAATTTGCAGGATTCTCTTTACAATATTTATAAGCTTTACAAATAGAATTAGCTCATCTGGTCATGTTACCTGTTTTGTATACCTGGGAAGGCCGACACCTTCAAATCAGCCTGGTTCTCTGTTTATCCAGTAAAATCTGTTTATATTCCATGTCTTCTTCTGAATCCATTTTTATAATAGCAGAGATGCTTAAGGCTAATTTCTGACTGCATTGTTTTAAAATATCTGTGAATTCTTCCACATCAAATAATATTGCTCCATTCTGTATTAACGGGTCTCTTTTCCTTTAATTATAATATTTAGTTCTCTCTGGTTCCTTCTATTCAATCTTCAAGTTCCTCTGTTATCATGTTTTCTAATCAACAACACTTTCCCACAATATTTCTTACAATTACTTTCAAAATCTTCTCATGCATTGTTGTCTTTTTTGACATTTGTTGTCTTGGATTTGTTAAACCTTCTGCTGCAGTGGTGGGATTCAATTTTTTTACTACAGGTTCTATGGGCGTGGCTTGGTGGATGTGGCTTGGTGGGCGTGGCAGGGGAAGGATACTGCAAAACCTCCATTCCCTCCCAGAGTCCCCACCCCACTAACTTGCTTTCCAGCTCCGTTCTCCTGTGCAGGGCAACAAAAGAAGACCCAGCTGATCAGTTGGGACTTGGGAGGCAGAGAATAGATGGGGGCAGCGGTGCCAGTTAGAGATAGAGGTGGTATTTGCCCGTTTTCCAAACTACTCAAAATTACTCCTTCCTGTTCTCCAGAACTGGTTAGAATCTGCTGAATACCATCTCTATTCTGCTGCCCATTTCTTCTTTTTCCATTCCTGATTTGCTTTTCTATTGTATTGCATTGTATTGTACATATTGCATTTTTCATAAATTATATTTTAACATCCTTTTGTTGGTTTCTGATCTTATTCCCCAATGACAACTAAGGAAAAAAAAATCCAGCAACCATTTATTGTTTAACATGAACTCTAATTTTTTTAGAATATTTTTTTTTTGCTCCCAACTTTAAAAACGAAAAGAACTCCTAGGAAGATCCAGGCATAATAGTCATATTTTAAACCTAGCTTTACTTCTTAAGAAATCACAGTGAAACAATCTGGTTTCTCTATGTAATGGTCATAGGAGAATTTGGATCACAATAATTTAATTAAATTTTATGAAACACATTGTTTTTGTAGATTTGGTTAGGGGGAATAGTAGCATGATAAGTAAGTGAGGGACCCCTGGTGCTCTCTGAGCCTGGTTGTTTTCTTGCCAGAGTGTCATTACCCAAACTAGGTAACATAATTGGTGCTAGAGGTAAAAATGTTTTCCTCCTTTATCTTATTGTAGCCCAATGTCTTGAGAGTAGATAGAAAATAAAATTGAATAAAATTGTTTTGAGAGTTTCAAGTTTCTTATACAGGTGTTTGGTTTTTACCAAGTCCTAACTTTTATCTGTTTAAATACTGCAAAGTCATACATTTAAATTTAGATAAATTCAGACTTAAGGGCTCAAGAAGCTCTAAGACTGAGATAATATTTTTATTATTCTCCATTTAAGAATCCTTTAGGAATCATTAAAAAAAGATTTTTAACACTTGAAAGAAATTAAGCCTACAAATTAAGATCCAAAAGCTAAACAAAAGTTTCCTTTGATTTTGATTCTGTTCATTAGGTTAAATTTCAAAGAACCACTGAATATGAAAGGAGGATGAATCAGTAATATTGGATCTGTTGGGTTAGAAATGAAAGAATGAAAAAGTCTCATTTCCTGAATTTTGACATGGCGAAAACTTTTTAGAGATAACATGAGGTTTGGATAATAAAACATACTGCTAGGTTTTTCCAACTTTCTCTTTAAACTCTTGTAACATATTTGTTACAAAATTATTTCCATTTGGCTAAATTACTGGTGATTTTGTAGGTGTGAAATACAGACAGAAAGATCATATTTCTGTTCCAAATTTGATTCTATAGTAATCATTCATATGTTCTTATGTCTTATTCTGCACTGATCTTGCAAAAATCTGCATTAAATTTTGTATTTAAATTAGCATGTTCAGCAAAATTAGCATTTTCGAAGTAGTTTTATTCTGAAGCACAAATCTTTATATACCCTTTTATACATATTTTTGAGGCAAAAACTACACTGCAAACCCAGTGAAGTGTGAAAACTGAATCTAATTGCATTTCAAATTGGCACATCAATCCGTCAAGTATAAATGTGGTTCGTATTGGATTCGCTAAGCACGGATTCCTCCAGCAATCATAGTGTGAAAACACTTGTAGAACTGCATTAATGAGTTTTTCATGCCTTGAGACAGGCCACTGTAAATTAAGAATTATCTGTTTCTATAATGAGAAAAACATCTTCCTTCTTCAATATGTACACATTCCTTTCTTTTTTTTGTAAATTTTGAGTTTTCACAAAGAGAAAAAAAAATACAAAAAACCCCATCTTTTTTGAAAGTAGCGTAATCCCGGGTTACATTGCTTCGTACAGACACAAATTCAGGTTCATGCTCATTTTTATACTCTATTCCATATCTTATTACTATTTTACATTTTCTGCATAGCTTCTCCCCTCTTTTAATTTTCTCATTTTAATTATCTCATCTCAATTCAAATCATTGTATTTATATTTTTTGTCTGTCCTGTTTCAATTATCTATTATCTTTTCTCATTAAACAAAATTTCTCCTGTAGTTAGTGATTGGAGTATGACGCCTTTACATCTTTTCCCTAAAGTTGTAACATTCAATATAATACATAACTTCCATTCGGATTCTGCTTGGTACATTCTTAAAATACACACTATATTCTTAAAAAAAGAAAAAATTATAAATGTATATAATTAAAACAACATTCCATTCCAATTCAATTCTATCATTAATATTAATACTCATTAAAGTCTTAACATCTTTAACATTACTTTTCAATTAAATATCATACTTCTATGGGAACAATTATAAGCTTTCCATAGTTAATTCCCCCCCTCTTCACTTATATTTTATAAAACATTAACTAATTAAAATGTTCCCGTTCCTTCCTAATTCAATTTTCTCATTTATTTTATTTCACTTATTTTATTCACAAACATTTCACTAAATTACACTATTTTATCCCTCATTTGAATCATACGTTGTTTCCAATTTTCTAAAGTTATTTCTATTACTAATATAACAATACAATCTTATGTACCTTTACAGAATCCCTTTTTCAGTTAGATTTTCACCCATTATCTCTAAATAGGTCCTGTTTCTCTATATCTTGCTCCGGTCCTTTGTAACTTCTTTTCCTTTCCTTCTTCCCTCTCTTCTTCTCTCTCCCCTTTTTACCCCCTTGTCTCTCTACCTCTATTTCTCTCTTCTGTATTCCCCTTTTCTGTTGCTTTCCAGTATACACATTCCTTTCTGTACAGAAAATTTTAGGAGGCCTTACCAATGTATCAGTGTTGGGATTCAACCAGTTTGTACCAGTTCGGGAGAACCAGTTGTTAACTTTCTGAGCAGTTTGGTGAACTGGTTGTTGGAAGAAATCATTAGGACAGAGAGCCGGTTGTTAAATTATTTGAATCCCACCACTGCCATGTATTCTTGATCCATGTACATGTTTGAATGTATAAAAATAATTATAATTACAGATATTGAGAGTTGGGTCTGGGCTTTAATTTTGTTTCAGAGATAACTTCAATATAATGAACAATTTGCAAAGCCCTTTAGTATAATAATTAAGTCAGCATCCAATTAGTGAAAAAATACAATCAATACACAAACAATGAAACCTAAGTAGTAAGAAAACAATTAACACAGTGGCAATAAAGCAGTGACCAATGATGAGTGTCAAATCTATTTTCTTCGGTAGGATTGCATGCTAATGCCAACAGGATGTGGGATATTATATAGGAAACATGGACTCTTTATCCTTCTTTGTCTTTGGGAAGATTTTTGGTCCCAAGATCAAAGGTACATCAAATGAAAGGCTGTTCAACTGGCATGCTGTATCACATTATTGTTATATTTTTTGTGGATTACATTTGTTTGGGTGGATTCTTTCGTAGTATAACAGTTGTTGGAAATATTTGTTGGACTTCATAGTTCCTTGTACCAAAAAGAATCATGTATATCATACTCACTCCTTTTCCATTTTCTATCATTAGCAATGTTTAATCCTTGAGGTATGAATGTGTTCCTAGTTTGTGTCCTGTGTTAGTTGGCACCCACAAATACCAGCATATGCTAGGATATCAAACAAATATTCAAGTGTCTTTTGGGTAGAAAAAAAATGAGGTATAGTTCATTAACCTGAGATGTTGGCTCTGAATTTAAGATAACCAGAAGGAGAAGTCATCCTTTGAAATATCCAGTCCCCAGCTTCTCCTTTTTATCAACTGAAGAATGCCCACTCCAGCTGAAATAAATCCTGATATTTCCTCCACACCTATAAAAATGTAAAAATTAAGCACATACATAGAACCCCTTATTTATACTATCGATTTCTACATATGCCAAATTGTCTTGTCACCCCCCCACATATTTCCCTCCCTCTTCAAACAGAAGTAAACAACTTGAAAAAAGTGAAACTGAATAGAGATGACGGCTTCCTAAACAAAAAGCCAATTTTAATTTTAATCTTCAAAGGCACCTCTCCTTTTCAGCAGCCACAACTGCAGTTATTTGCCCTTCCTTCAGATGATTTTCAACAACTTCGCTAAACCAACCCTTCAATTTGCAAGACCTTATTAGGACGAAATGCTCTTTTTTTGGTAACAGTTGTCTGAGAGTGCAACAACCTTCAGACAGCACAGACACAGAGTAGTATGTTCAAGCAGTACACAAAGTGCATTTATCAAGAATAAACCTGGGTAACAAGAATGTTGAAAACAAGAAAAGCTTTCATTTTTGTGCACATGTCCTTGAATTTGATTAGAATGTGTGGCCTGCAAAGGTCTTAGATCACCATTAGTGTTGTGAAGAACCGGTCTAAAGTCCAGTCCCTTGTGACCAGCTATGACTTGCCATTCTCTTTTTGTATGAAAACTGGTTATAGGAGGAAAACGTGAGTAGGGAACCAAGGCAAAAGACCCTTTGATATGAGGAAAATCAGCACTGAAGTCCTGGGAACATTATGTTAATGGAATTGCTCAATTTCTGGAAGCAGTGCTGATTAAATATTCATTGACTTTGATTATACTGAAATTAGGATGAAAGCGTGAACTCAAATTGAGTGGAATAATGGCAGTGTAAATAATGCATAGTTTCTAAATTGAAAACACCAGCTTGTACAGTTCTCCCTAACCTCCCTCTCCTGTTTGTCACTGTGGCATTTGTTTAGAAAAAGACTACACTTGTGTACTTATCTAGCTTTTATTTATGCCAGCTGTGGAAAAAGTGAAATTGAAGACTTTGCTGCACTTTCTCATTTTAGCAGTAAGAAATGAGATAATGTATACAAGCTGAAGGCCAAATCCATCCAATGATTAAAGGTATTTTAATCACTTTTTTTAAAATGAACAATTGCTTAAAAAAATTCAATCATTATATTTTTCTGGATGTTCTGATTAAGGCAATATCCAAGTCAATAAGCAAGTTTTTATTCACTTTAGAAAGTGATTTTTTAAAAATGGCACAAATCAGGGGCTATAAATAAACCGAAAACTAGGGTTTTGGATTTTGAAAGTATTTTTAAATATATGATGGTTTGATTCCAGGTAATCTTCAATTTATGACTACAATTAATATTTCTCTTGGTGAGCAAAGCAGTATTTAAGTAAGTCTTGTCTCATTTTTAATGAGCCTTTTTGGCCATAGCTGTCATATGAATCACTGCAGTTACTAAATGAATCATGCTGTGGTTCAGCAAATCTGGTTTTCCTAATTGACTTTACTTGTTGGAAGCCAACTGGGAAGGTTACAAATGGCAATCACATGACCCCAGGACATTACAACTGTCATAAATACATGCCAGTTGCCAAATGCCCAAATTTTGATTACATGACAGTAGGAATGCTACAACAGTCATTAGTGAAAAAAGTCATTTTTAAAAACTTCTGTTGTAACTTTGAATGGTCACTAAACAAAATGGTTGTAAATTGAAGATTACCTGTAATCACACTGATAGCATGAATCCTTTTGACCTTAATCAGAAGGCTTTAAGAACTACCAGTAACCTTTGCAGCAGTCGTGGTATTTGACTGGTTCGGCCTGGTTCTGGCAAGCTGGTAGCAGCGATGAGCAGTGGAGTTCCCTCCGCCGCTCTGCTGTTGCGCCCGCCCGCCCACCTGGGTTCCCATACAAATTCTGCTGAATTTGAAGCGCAGCTGCTTTGCGTGGCACACAATAGTGCCGCACGGCAGCTGCTGAAGCGACCGGCATCGTTCAGGCTTGCAGGAGGCAAGTTAGAACACCTCTGCACCTGCACAAATGCCTCTGCGCCTGCGCAAAGTGCATGTTTGGTGCATGCATGCACGCAAAGTGTGTGCACATGAGCAAAGCGCGCCCACCCAGCCACGCCCACCGAACCGGTGGCAAAAATATTTGAATCCCACCACTGCTTTGCAGGCTAAGCTAATTTTCTGACAGATGATAAAAATTAAATTCAATGCCATGTGCTTGAATAGATAAGAACAAGTAGAAAAAAAGTATGAACTTCATTTGTATAAAAGAATATATGCCGTTCCTTGAAAATGAACATTATTCCCTAAACAAATATCTTAGACCACCCACACGAATACACCTAGCTGTAAGAAAATTCTACTCTATAATTGGTACAGGTGTGTCAAATTTATGTTCTTAAGAATGATAAAATGTAAAAAAAATGATGAGATGATAATCCACTTTTTGAAGGCTATGTGGTAGATCAGTATTGACTTACATGGCTATTGCACTACTTTTTTTCTCAGTGGGAATCTGTAGAACTTTCAACCATATTTTCAACCATAACAATTTTCAACCAATTTTCAACCATAACAACCCAAGAGCACACAATAGATACAAACTCAAAGTTAACCGCACCAAACTTGATTGCAGGAAATACGACTTCAGCAACAGAGTGGTCAATGTCTGGAATACTCTACCCGACCCTGTAGTTTCTTCCCCAAACCCCAAAAACTTTAACCTTGGACTGTCTACTATTGACCTCACCCCTTTCCTAAGAGGCCTGTAGGGGCGTGCATAAGCGCACCAACGTGCCTACCGTCCCTGTCCTATTGTTTCTCTTATTCTTCTTTTATTTTTCTTATATGTACCCATTTCATGTATTCACAACTATGTATACACTTATACTTATTATCTTGTAAACAATTGGCAAATCAAATAAATAAATAAAATAAATAAACTATATTTTGAAGTTCAAGAATGAAAACAACGTCATTGGCATTAAGGAGTGCTATGTAAAATGAGGGCATAAGCATTCTATTTTTCTGAGTGATGTCATTGGCTGGCTATAGACAGGTAGATAAGAGAGCGCTGCTGTGAGATTAGAAGCCATGAAGCTATCTTTTTTCTCTCAAGCAAACCAAAGTTCACCCGCTGATTTAGAAATGAAAAGCATATTAAAGAGCAAATAGTTTAAGGCTCAGGATTCTATTCAAACCCCAGGAAGCCCGTTTCTTCTGACAAGTGATGAGAGGGGTTCTTATTCATTCTTCTCTGTTGTTTTGTACATACCAGGGCTTCCGTGCTGTTTCTGGTTTACTCTACCACGAATCTCATGCTGGAAGTTGGAAAAGAGTATTCTCTAGTGCTGACCTTTCCATGCAGAAACGTGTTGCCTAGGGCTGACCTTTTACTGCTGTTTTCACAGGTCTGCAGCTGCAGAGCCATATCTTCAAAATATACACATACGTATATGCAGGTAGCTCTTTGTTAATGATCACGCTTGAGACTTGAAACTCAGCCATTATGTGAAGCAGTCGCTAATGGAACTGTAGCAATGCTTATGATCTTACTTCAGCTTTCCTTCACTTTACGGACCTGAGATGGTTGCAAATGTAAGGATTGACCATCATGTTACTTTTTTCATCATCCTCATAAATGAATTTCCATCACCATTAAATGAGGACCGCCTGTGTTTACTGAGGACAGACATTTGCTGTCTGTTAGATGCATTTTTGCAATCTAGAGCCTTGATGGCAAACCTATGCCACACGTTCTGGAAGTGGCACACAGAATCATCTCTCAGGGCACGCCAGCCATTGCCCATTGCTCTTTTGGGTTCTGGCGTGCACATGCACCCTGGCCAGCTGGTCTTTGCACACGCAGGAGCACTGGAAACCAGAAGAGCAGCTCCCCAGAGCACATGTGCACACTGGCCAGCTGGTCTTCACACACACATGCGTGTTAGAAACCAGAAGACCAGGTGGCCGGTGTGCATGCACCAAAAAGCTAAGCTTCTGGTTTCCAGCGCTCCCATGCACACACATCGAGGAACTAGTCTTCTGATTTCCAGTGCATGTGCACACACGCACACTCCTGTTTCGGCACTCAGTGCTGAAAAGGTTAGACACTACTGATCTAGAGCAACCATCTCTTGTCAAGTGCAATCTAGATCTTAAGAATTGTTGATTATTGATTAATTAAATCATTGGTTTAATCATGAAGTCTCTTCTTAAATATTTACAGTTTCTAAAGTTCATAATTTTGAGTCTTCAATGGACAATATAATTAAGTGATATAATGTTATATTTTAGCCATGTGCAATCAGCTTTGATTCAATTCATATTGATGGTTTAGGATTCAGTTTACATTTGCAATATGGGAGGAAATTGATTAGAATTGAACTATTTTACTATTCAATTTGGGGAAAATGTATTCTTATACTTTCCTCAGAAATCATCAAAACACCTGTAACTGCTTCCTTTTTTTGGCAAACTTAAATGAAAATAGCAAGGATGATAGAAACCTTGGACAAGATAAACAGTATCAGGTTTCACTAAGTTTAAAATCTTCAGTAATTGCTCTGAATTTTTTTTAAAATAGTCCTTGTTTACTCTTCTTCTGGGAAAGAAATGGTGAACGGAAAACAACTCCACTAAAAGCAGAACTGGCAACCGTGGCAGAATGAACAGCCAGTGAATAGTTCTTCTCTTCATAATTTCTCTCTAGACAGGGAGAAGATTTGATGTAGCCCACAAGTACTCCATATAATTTTTCCTTAGAAGTAGACTACAAGACAGAAGTCTGTGGTGGGTTTAGAATTCTGGAAAACAATGGAATACTCAGCTTTCTGGTCAAGCCATGGTTGGCCCTGGATTTATATATATTTTTTTTAATAAATTTATTTATTCAACGTTTCATCAGTTAAAAACAAATCTTCACATTTTACAATGTTGCTAAAGCAGAGAATATTATAAAATATGGGATGTCTGGTACAAACGGATAAGGAAAAGGAATTAAATGATAATTTTGTAACATAATAAAACAATAAGGTTTACGTGTAAATAAATGTAAATAAAAATGTATGCATGTATATATAATGCTTGAAATGATGAAGTAAATACAAAGATATATAACATGCTAATAGAAGTGAAATGCAAATGTGTACACTGCTTTAGCATACCACTAATTATATTCTTAATACCTAATAAAAACAATTCAGGTTTAAAATGTATATGTTTCCCTATCATCTTTTCTTTTCTTTTTTTTGAAAATAATTTTATTGGTTTTTAAAGACAAACAAAAACAAACAAAACATATTTTCTTTTCTATCCACTTTTAGAAACTGCTTGTTAACTGCTTTTCAGATATTAGGAACTTTTAGATCAAGAAGCTTTACATCGCTGGATGAGTTTCCTTCCCTCCTTAAAATATTATTTTTAAGTCTTTAAACTTGTATCCATGATTTTTTGAATACGAGTTTAAAAACATAAAAATATTTTGGAACAAACAGCAAAATGGTAATTAGAACTTCGATTTTGGAAAGTTATAAACAAACAGTCTAGATGGGTTTGAAATAAGATTTTGGAATTAATTGTATAAAAATTTCTCTAGAAAAAATCCTTTTGTTTTGAATTCTATTAAAAAACATGATAGGATGAAACTTTGAAAGTTGGCAGAGGAAAACAGAAAGAACTAAAGATGACAACTAAAGGAGAAAATATTTAACTCTGACATACTAATGCAGAATGAAGTGAAATATTTTAATATTGGACATATTGAAGTTGTCCATTTTTTTAACAATGGACTCAGAAGTTAATTTAGGAATGTCTGCCTCTATAGAGATATTATGAATAAAAATGTAATGAAAGAGAAATAAGTAATATTGGACAAGATTGATACTGATCTGAAAGTGGATTTAAAAATGACAAGCTATATTATTGCTAAAGAAAAAGAGTAGATATACAAAAGAAGCTGTTTCATGCCTTAATACAAGATATACAAATAACAATCTAAGACAGTTAATCCAAGACAGAGCTGAATAATTTTTCTATATTCGATTTACAAAAGAAGCTTATTAAAGTTTTAAACAATTTTGTGAGAAGGGACAAAGAAAAATGATGGGAAATCAAGTTCTAGGACATTATTTAGAGTAAAAAGTAAGACTGTTGAAAGTAAAAGGAAGGAATATAATGTTTGTTTATTTGATCATGATTCAAATAGATATGTCATAACCCTAAATGATTTTTTTGCTAATCCGGACTGAATGATGACATTTTAAGGATTGGTTTATTGACAATAGATATGGGAAGATATTTTTTTTTGCATTTTAATAGGAGGTGGTAACTTACTTGTGATGATGAAGGGATAAGTCATTTCTTTATATATTTCTTTTATTTTTCTTTACTATATTATAAATATTATATATTCTTATATTTTTTCGTATTGCATTTTCTTTCTAAACTTTTTTTCATTTGATTTTCTTTACTTTGTATTCATTTTATATCTTTTTAATACTAACTTTTAATAAAACAGCTATGTAAAAATATCCTTTCTTCCCTTTTTAAAGTTTTTGTAAGATGGAGAGAGCAGAACTGATGAAATAAAATCAATCAGCGAAGTATAGTACCCATGTTCTAATGAACACATTGCAGAAAGTATCCGATTCCAACTTTTTATAAATGTTCAAAAACATTTTCCTGAAGTGACAAATTTAACACAAACCTACTGAATGACCACTGCCACCCTTTTGGGCGGGTTGTTTTGCTGCCTCTAATGATTGGGTTTATTGTGATGCCACAACAGTTGGTGCAGATAGTTATAAATTCCATCCCTCCTGGAAAGGACCCTTAATTTTACTCTTTAAAAAGTTAAATCCATTTTTATTTGTGTTTCTGGAAAGCCAACACTGAAGGATAAATAGTTGGTTGTCTTTGTGGGTGGTATATTCTGCTGGCCAGGAAGATTGGCTTAGGAAATTGGCAAGCTTGGTCCTTAATGGGATTAATGACCCTCATCAGTGGCCAGTTTTGAGATGCCAAAATTGTAGTTTACTGCCAATAATCTGCATTACTTAATAAAAGGAAAAGAAGCATGTGGGCACGGTGAGATACAATGCTAGAGAAATAGGCAAGTCACATAGAAAGAGGCTGGCATTGAAACATGGTAATTCAGAACCTTATGATTCCCTGTCCTTAAAACAGAAAATGGGCTAATCCGTGATCTTTCATTGCTGAGAGAGTTATACCTGGTTTACTCATGCAGAATTTAAAGGTAAATTTTGATTTGAGCACACATGCTCTCTGGACCATCTTTGAACCTGTTAAGCATATGAGAGAACTAAGTGAAAGCTTGCAGCTAGCCACATGAAAGAATTCAGTTGAGAACTCAGAAATCATCAAGTCCAAACCAGGTCATCTTGATTCTCCCAAATAGGTTCTGACAGGCACAGAGTATAATGAGTTATTAAACTCATTGGCTGACTATTTTAAGTTAAGAGCCCATCACACCATACAATTTCTCCTCCCCACCACCATTCAGGTTCTCCGTATATGGAAGTGAAGTTGCAACACTGCATAAAGTAGGAAAGCCACTGTGAATATATGAAGAGCTTCAAAAGGCTACAAAGCACTTTGAAGCTGCTTGATTTGATTCACTGCTTTGAAGTTGGTCTCTGCTTCGATTCATGAATCTTCTTTGATGAGTGATTTGTCTTGAAGCTTCATCAGTTTGAAGCAACCATTTAAAACTTTGCCCAGTCTTATTATATTTTCAGTTGTTCTTAATGTCTGATAGAACTGTTAATAAATTTTACTTTGTAAAAGTAAATACTTTAAATTGTACTGTGAAAAAATTGCCTATAGATTTCAAATTGGTCTTATTATTTACTGTCACTTTGCAAGGAATACGTTGTGAAATAAGAACATAAGTCTTTACCAGTCTCAAACCAGACGACAGCCCTACTACACATATAAACACAGTAGATGAGACAGGGTCATTAGAATCATGTGAGATTGGTATGCAAATTTACCAGATAAATAGCATGGTCCATTGTAACAGTATTGAGCCAAGAATGTATAGTGCAGTGGGAACAGATGTAGGTTTAATACTTATGAGCATTGTTAGTACCAAGGTCAACTCATGGCATGTTAACATTTACTAGCACTGATGATGTTACCTAGTTAGGGCAATGAAACGCCTTAAACGAAATTAAATTCCTACTAACCATTATTCAGAAGTTACTGTCAGGCACGTTTGCCAAACATTAAGTTCCAATTAAATTGATTTTTGCTCGTACCAATGCATAGGAATCTAGTCAATCAACAGCACTGTTTTGATGCTGGATATGGGTTAACAAAATTCAAGAGGGGTTTGACTTAGTCCTCTTGTGACAATGTAGAGATTCTAGGCTGATTCACATCTTCTGATTGGTTGAATATGTGATTGCATAATAGTATTTTTCTCCTTCTCCTCCTCCTCCTCCTCCTCCTCTTCCTCCTCCTCCTCCTCCTCCTCCTCCTCCTCCTCCTCCTCCTTCTTCTTCTTCATATGGCACATGTTAGCCAGGGATCACCAAGGTGGCTGCCTGCCTCTGTGAAAGGAATTGGGGGGGGGACAGTGTTATCTTTACCCATGGGATGCCTGAATGCCAGGAGGCAATTGGAGGGAGGCTCCTTTCTTGTCCCTAAATGGTTTTATTCACTCACGGGAATCGAGCTGCTGACCTCAGCGGTGCGCAGACCCAGTGTTTTCCCATGTGAGCCATCGTGGCCAGTATTGGCTTTATTGGTTCCTTCACTTATTTTAAATGTACTCTGCAATACGAAATGTCTATTCTTGATTTTCAAGGAAATGTGAAGTATTTTCAAATCCTCTACGTCTATATTGGAATGAGTTATTATGGTGGTTTGACATTGAAATGAGACACAGGGAACTGTCTCTGAGAAAAATGCCAACCCTGAGAGAACTCAGGTAGCAGTATTTATTGAGAAAACACACAAGCAAAATATACAGTATGCATATTCAGAAAACAATGACCTCAACAGGAGATTACTTCACCAGCATGAGAACACACAATCTTGGAAAGTCCCAGATGTTACCTTGCTAGGGTGAGATCATTCAGCCACGGAAAGTCTCATGGGAAAGTTTGGAAAGTCCCATGAGAAAGCACAACTGTGTATCTTGTACCTTGAACTTTCACCCATTTTCCTATTCCTTCTAAACTGGCAGAATCAAAACAGAATGAGGCACTCTGAGCAAAGATACTCCTACCCCCACCAAGAATGCCCACATCTTCCTAGACTTACTGCTAGTTATACAAAGGCCTTACAGAAAATGATAAAATGATCAATAGGTTATATTACCACATTCCCTCCTTTTTTATTTATTCAAAGATAGGGGTGTTTTAGTGGCATAGTACACAGTCCCTCATGACCTGATCCCTCACGCCGGAAGACTGAGGTACACATTTGTAATAGATTAGGAATACATTGAATAAAACAACATAATAAGATACATATAGCAATAATAATAACAACCCCTTGCAATAAGGAGCGAAACCATGATCCATCAGGAAGCCAGGACCACAGACTGTCCCAGAATGATGCATTAAACCCATCAGCTCCAGATTGATGCTGAGCAATACGATCTTCCATGTCCTGAACAGTTTTTGTAATGTTTGGCTCATAATTATGTATAAAAACACAACAATGTGAATGAATTAAAGCACAAACTCCTCCTTGAGCAGCTAACATAATATCTAAAGCATATCGATTTTGCAAAGTAACTGTACGAATTTCAGACATTTCTACATTAATCATCTTAATATTCTTTATAGTATCATTAAACATAGCAACAGTAAAATTATTTAAAATATGAATATCCCTATAGTTCATAGCAATTCCCAAAGGCGGGATAAGACCTCGAGAAATTTGTGTCCACAGATTACCTCCCATGGTTAGACCCGAATCCAATTCCCGACGATTTCGGATCCGAACCTCAGGAGGTAATGTGTCTAACTTATAGATAACCGGAATGACAAACCCCAAAGTACATGTCCCTGACCAATTTGCAGGGATTTGTTGATATGCCCACAGTCCACATAAAACCAAAACCCTTCCAGCTGTACATAACCTTGTTGACTTGCCGCTTGCATCAGCTGTTTCATGTCTAGATATTGATACTGGCCAAATCGCCAGACTCATTTTTCCCATTTACCCAAGTTATGTTGTTCTCTGAACCATTTGTCCACTTAATAGTGTAATTGCAGACACTATGATTCCCCAAGAATTGTGAGTTTGTAATGTTTTGGAAACATAAATGTGCTGGAGACTGCAGTGCAGTCTTCACCTTGACCGTGAAGTTCATGGCATATGAAATGTTATGCTTTCCGGTCTGCAAAGTAGACCGATTAAATGGAACTCCATGTAGAGTCAGTCCTTCTCCCACTCTCCCAGGAAGGTGCATACACAACCAACAATTGGTGATGTTCAAGTTTTTGGCAGTTGAGCGCAAATCTTTAATGTAATTATTATCTATCCACAAATCATCGCCCAAATCTCCGGCACGCTGAACATGCTGTCGCTGCTCTCTCCGCACCCGAGCAGCCCAGGACAGATTAGGCAGAATCAACAGGATCAGGAACCACAGATGCGCCATCCTGCTCCTCCGAAACTTCCTTCACAGGTGCCTGCGAATGATCAGGCCGAACACACCGACCAGGAACCCAACGAATTTGACCAAGATGTTCAACTGCTGCATAACCACGTCCCCACGTTATCAGCTCAGCAGGAACCCATGCCGGATCCGGAAGGAACCGCACCAACACCCGAGGTCTCACCGCATCTGTAGAAGGAGAAGAAAAATGCCTGCTGGCCGCGCCGCAGGGGGTTACCAGACAAATTTAAAAAATTTAAAGTATACAAAGCTAGATTTAATTGATCTTGAATCGCCGGAAGCCCCAGGAGCTTCCCTCCTTTTTTATTTAATTTAGTCAACATGGTCTTGAGCGTGGCAAATTTATGTTCCACGGACCATTGTTTGCAAAACTGATCAAAACCGGTGCTCCGATAAGCCGCACCATTATCAGTTTTTAAAGTTTTAGGTGTTCCAGCAACTGAAAAAAGTCTTAATGCAATGATTGATGACATGTTTAACCATCTCACCTCTTTGAGGGGTAGCCATTAAAAATCCTGAGTAAGTATCCACAGTCACATGTATATATTTCCAGGGCGCAAATGGTGGATATTGAGTAACATCCATTTGCCAAATCATTGAAGGTTTCAACCCTCTGGGGTTAACTCCCATAGGGATATTCGTGCCCTGCTTTGAACAAGTTGGACATTGTTGAATTATGGCAGCAGCTTCTGCAGTAGTAAGTTTGAATTGCTGTGCCAATGCTTTAGCATTTTGATGAAAATAACTATGACTGTCCCATGGCTGGACAGTGAGGACTGAAGTTACAGCACTGTCAGCTTTGGCATTACCTTGTGATAAAATTCCAGGCAAATTACTATGACTACGAATATGAGCAACAAAACACACATTCACACACTGCTCCAAACATCCTTGTAACAGCAAAAGCAATCTTAAAATATCAGGTGATATTCCAGGAGACAAATAAGAACCTGCTACAAAGGGTAACAAATTATACACATACAATGAATCCACTATTAAATTAAAATCCTGATTGTGAAAATTTTGAAAAGCCAAAACTACAGCAGCAAGTTCTGCCTGCTGGGCAGACTTCTGCTCTGAAGTCACTTTTGTATGCCAAATTCCAGATTTATCTTTCCAAACACAAGCACCAAAAACTTTCCCTCCATCAGTAAAAACTGTAGGAGCATCTGATATGCCCAATGGTATCCTTTCTTACATTTTGGGCACACTGATTTAGGACGAACACCCTGTCCCATTGATCTCTTATTCTGCTGACTTTGACCTCCTCCAGGAGCCCGACATTGCGCTTTAAAATGTCCAGGCTTCCCACAATTGAAACAATTCCCCTTCTGAGCATGTCCTGTTTGTAAAGCCAGAGCTAAAGTTTCCATGTTAAAAGACTGACTCCCAACCTTCCTACATGCATTAATCAAATCTGCGATTTCTCTCTCTCCACTTGCTACCAGTGGATTTAAAATCTTTTGCAATCTGTGTTAGCTTGTTCTACTGCTAACTTAAAAAGCAACTCTTTCTGGGCGAATTGATTATCAATTTGTCTTTCAATAGCCAATTTCAGTCTGCTAATGAAATTTTCATAGGGTTCATTGTTCCCTTGTTTGATGTTAGTAAAGGTCTTCTCACCACCTTCGCCGTCAGGGAGAGACCCTATGGCTTGAAAAATTATTTGTGGGAGAAGAATGAACCCTTCCTCAGGCATACCATCTCTCTGTTGTTCCACTGTTGTAAAATTACCAGCTCCGTAAAGCTGATCTGGGGTAACATTTGCTGTTCCCCTCTGGACTGCCAGCTGTCTCCATTTCTGATCTAACACCAAATATTGAGCTGGAGTTAAAATCATATTCAACAGAGCTTTCCAGTCAGCCGGAATCATTTTATTTCCATAACCAACTGCTTCTAACAATGCCTGAGTATATGGTGTTCTAACACCATATTCTTTTGCTGCTTGCTTAACTTCCCTCAAAATTCTGAGCTGTAAAGGCTTCCACTCCCGCTGCGGATTTAATGCAGCATCCATGACAATTTCTACTGGATTAAGTTGAACTTCTACTCCAAACTCCACCAAATCATCTCCTGATAATTCCCCTCTATTCTTTGCTTCTTGAATAGCTGCAGTAACTGCATCCACCTGAACCCTTAAAGGTAAACTCTTATCCTCTGACAAAGTATTTCTAGCGCCAGACAGTTCCCCAGATTTATCTGGAGGTGCCGTCGGCGGCAACAAACGTACCGCATGGTAAAGCGGCAAACCTTCTTCGGGGGTGATAGGAGCGGTTGTTCATAAGTAGCTAATGCATCCATTATCACCCTCCAGGTTAACAAAATTGAAGAAGGGGCACGAGGTTCCTCGTGCAAAAATTTCCCTATCTTTTTCCAGGACTCTACTTTAATACTACCTCCCTCCGGATATGACTTAATATTTTTCCAAACATACTGTAGTAAGTCCTCAATTTCTTTCTTTCCTACAGCACAACCCCTACTGCCAATTCCAAACCCAAAACTATTCCCAATGATCCCTCTCAATTCCCTGATGTGCTCTTTCTGAGCCTTCGAGAGATCTCCCCCATACTCACGAAAAGAATCTATCTTCGTCCAGCGAAGAAGATGAGGGCCCAGTCAGGCGTCCGCGACGATGAGTATAGGATGCGGGAAACGTATAGCTTTCCAAGCTATCACGTCGGGGTCACCATTTATGGTGGTTTGACATTGAAATGAGACACAGGGAACTGTCTCTGAGAAAAATGCCAACCCTGAGAGAACTCAGGTAGCAGTATTTATTGAGAAAACACACAAGCAAAATATACAGTATGCATATTCAGAAAACAATGACCTCAACAGGAGATTACTTCACCAGCATGAGAACACACAATCTTGGAAAGTCCCAGATGTTACCTTGCTAGGGTGAGATCATTCAGCCACGGAAAGTCTCATGGGAAAGTTTGGAAAGTCCCATGAGAAAGCACAACTGTGTATCTTGTACCTTGAACTTTCACCCATTTTCCTATTCCTTCTAAACTGGCAGAATCAAAACAGAATGAGGCACTCTGAGCAAAGATACTCCTACCCCCACCAAGAATGCCCACATCTTCCTAGACTTACTGCTAGTTATACAAAGGCCTTACAGAAAATGATAAAATGATCAATAGGTTATATTACCACAGTTATCTATTCTTCTTTGTTTGAAGAAGAGGGGTTATCTACTTGCTTGGTGTGCCTTGCCTCCCACAGCACTGTTTTCTTATGATGATACTAAAAATCTGTGCCTTTCTTCTGATCTTCCCTGTCTACAGCATAGCAGGGCTTTCATGCTCACAAATACTTAATAACCTAGACTTGTCTCTATGTAAATAATTAATCAGAAAAAGAAAATAATATAAATTCCAGCTTTCATTTTGCTATTAAAATTGCAAAAGCATTAATGCAACCAATAAGTATTGTTTTAGTAATTAGATAAGTTCCATGCATTGTAGCAGCACTGTGGGGTGGGGAGTGGGAGTCACAGCATCTGGCAGGAACTAATATGACTTTAGTTGTAGAAGAGAAGCTTTATTATTTTTGTTAAGATTTCATTTTTGTTCTATGTACAAACTGTGACCCCTCCATAGGGATCCTTAATAAAACTCAGCCCTGGCTCTATCAAACTAACAGTTTATTGAGGTAGTAATATGCTGATTAGTTTCTGGTTGGTATCCTGTTGTCTAACACAATGTATTGTCCTCATCAATTGAAGAAGAGGGAAAATATTTTTGTGATCAATAGCCAATGCCATATTCTTCAACCTAAAATATGATACTTTTCTGGGAACCTATTAATGACTGGTGAAAGCTGATTTAGTCACATGGAAAGTTAAAAGTCCTAATAATTTTTAAAACTCTGAACATATCACTGCCCTGACTTTATTTGAAAAGCAAGCTTCTTTCTTTCTACCTTCCCAACCAGTGACTGGTTTAGGGAACTGGAGGCTAAAACATATGAAGAACGGTTACAGGTACTGGGCATGGCTAGTCTAGTGAAGAGAAGGACCAGGGGAGACATGATAGCAGTCTTCCAAAATTTGAGGGGCTGCCAAAGAGAGGAGGGGGTTAAGCTATTTTCTAAAGCACCCGAAGACCAGACAAGGAATAATGGATGGAAACTGAACAAGGAGAGATTTAAAACCTGGAAATAAGGAGAAACTTTCTGACAGTGAGAACAATCAACCAATGGAACAGCTTGCCCTCGGAAGTTGTGGGAGCGCCATCACTTGAGACTTTCAAGGAGAGATTGGACTGCCATTTGTCAGAAATGGTGTAGGGTCTCCTGCCTGGGTGGGGGGTTGGACTAGATAATCTACAAGGTCCCTTCCAACTCTGATTATCTGTTATCTGACTGCTGAAGGAAGAAAAGTTAGCTCTTGCAGAGAGCTGAATGGATGACTTCCAATGTGTTTTCCCTGTCTTCCATTATTTCACCCATTTCTACATCCCCAGTTCTCCTCTGTCTGCAGGTTGGTTGGGGGAGACTGCTTCCTTTTGTTACATCCATATCAATTGCCTGCTTCCTCTTTGCCCTCTCACCCATCCTTACAAATGATAAAAGACATATAGACATTAAACCAGCCCAAAATAAAACCTGAGCTTATTCCACACAAGCTTAGCTTTGTTTCCACCTAACCATGTCACAATCATGCCATAGCAACACTTGCTATCCTTTTTCTCTGTGCTCCTCATTTGTTTGCAAGCTGTTAACTCTACTGGTACTGAAATACTATTGACCCCATCCAGTGCAGCAGAGCTAATGTTGGTTGTGGGGACCAAATTTCATACCGGTGCTGAATAGAATCCTGCTGGCTTAAGAGCTTGTGAGGAATACGTTGACTGAGCAGAGAACAAAATCCAGATAGGTGTTTTCAGATAGATGGATGAACAAAAAAAACCAGAAGAAAACAACCCTCTTCTATGGGATTAGATGGAAACAGGCTTCTAGATACAATTAAGCATAAGCCTTTTCGTTCTTCACCAGTATAATACTTTAAACTGAAATTGCATTTTTATGTAACATCCTTAAGTATATATATATTGAAAAGTATATATATATTGAAAAATTCAAAACTTGGTAGTACTTTGCTCTATTTCTATCTTACTCCACCCCCACCCCCCCGATAAATATTCTTCCTGCAAATACTTAGAATAAGAGCTCCCTTCCCCTTTTTGATGGAAGATACTATAAATAGGTTGTGTTATCAACAAGAAAAAGGTGCTACTTTTCTCCATTCTTCTTTGCTCCAAATTTGCTTTCTATCTAAGGGAAGGGAAGGGAAGGGAGAGCTGTAGATTTTCAAATGGCTTTAAGGAAATTCTGCTTTAATATGACTGCTGTAAAAAAAAAAGCCACTGTTGACAAACATCCAGTAATGCTCTTTATGAATTATATTTCCTAAATTTTTGCTATTCTCAGATAAACATTATTGTGTCTCTCTCCCTATCTTTAAATGTATGAAATTGTGCGAAGTTTAAAGCTAAGAAAGTGTTTAACTGTTTGGGGTATAGAATAAATGGCAGAGTTGAATGCAAAGCGGGATAACATGCAGGAGCATGGAAGAAGAAACAATTGACAGTTTGTATCTGTAGGTTTGTACAAAATTCACCCAGGCACTGTTCTTTTAATAAGAATGCAACACTGTCAAATGTTTATCTCCCATGTGGAGAATTAATAATCAACTGTATTTAATTGATCTAACTTTAAATAAGCCTTGTGTTCTACTTTGGTCAATACATTAAGCCTGAAATAATTCTAAATCTATACCAGGGCTCTTTGTTTAATATCAACAGAAGACATGGCTCTTTATAGAGCAAAGATAACTTCAGATCCATGGAGGCTACAATTCATAGTAGAATGGTAAAAGGGCAATATAAAATAGAGAGATGGGAAAAAAGAGAGCATGAAGCCAAAACAGAAATTTTATATCCGAATAAGAAAGGGTAAATTGCATAAATATTTTATTAGCCTTCTTTTCAATTTGGATTGAGGCGGTTTGGTTTGGTCTGTTTTTAGTAGGAAAAGGATTCTCATTGCAATGGAGATATTTAATAGACAATCAAAACTATTAATAGATCACTTAAAGCAGCAGAACTAAAACAGTGAATGCTTTTAACAGATATATGACGGTTAGGGTGAGTTTGCTTTCTCCTGTATGGTAAGGATATATGACATATATGACATAGTCAGAGGACCAATCAAAACCCAGTTATTTATTCCTTAATAGAAGATAGGCTGTACTTTTTGGTGCAGTTTCCCTCTATCTATAGTGAGTATGACTTTGAAGGACAGAGGGAAGATTTGTTACCAAAGCAACAATGTAGCTTGAGCCCTGATCAAGAAAGTGGTTTATAAAAATGCCTCAGACATAACGATAAAAGAGGGAGGAAATGAAGTACATTCACTTGTTCCTCCTTCTTTCCCCACAACAACAGCCCTGTGAAGTGAGTTGGGCTAAGAGAGAACGATTGGCCCAAGGTCACACACCTGGCTTTCATGGCTAAGGCGGGACTTGAAGTCATGGTCTCCCGTTTGCTAGCTTGGTGCCTCACCCACTAGACCAAACTGGGTCTAGTTTGGGAGTTTAATTTCTCCCTACTGGACTTTTCCCTCCTTACAGCAGTGATTTCCTCTCAAGTGATCTGAGGAATCAAATCGTTAAAATTGGCAGAACTTAGTCTGCCGCTACTAATGTAAGTGCATGATTTCTCCAATATTCTTATACACGGTGGATGATTAAACTGTCTGATAGCTAAATGTAGAGCTTTTGGGAATGAAGAAGCAAAAGAAAGTTGTACGCCTAGGGATTTGAGCTTCTGCACAGCCTACCAGTTTTAGTTAATGCTGTCACAGTGGAGATTTTTAGGTCACAAGACCACACTAAGGGTTTCAGTTAAGACCCTGCACAGTAGTAAAGTCACATTAGCCCTCAGAGGTGAGTTTTACAGGTTGAAAATGTCTCTCTTCAAAAGACACATTATCAGACAGGAGAACTTTAAAAGGCAAAACTGCTGGGTGGCTTTCTGTCTGCATTTCTCTTTACTTTGGGAAGTGTAAAATGTGCAAGAGAAGGAAAAAAGAGAGCTTGATGTCGAATTGGAAATCTTTTCCTTCCTTATCAAGAAATAGCAGCTGGGTTTATCTCCTCAATAGCTCTTTTTTGCATTGAAAGATCAAAAATGCTTTAATGCCAGTTGCACAATTATAACATTAAAAACAACAACCAAACAGCCTCTGATCTGATAAACCTGGGGTGGAAAAATAACTAATTGAATGTTACAGAAATGTTGGAATCAACTTGAACAACTATATGCAGTGGCCAAAACTGAAACCCAAAATTTTAATGTTTTACAATATTGTGAGAAAATAGTTCACAACGATGCAACAGTAAATCAGAGAACTGTTTGAGAGAGCACTAATTTTATATGGCTATAAATTTTAAAAGAGAATATACTAGCCACTACAACTTTATATGTACCATCTCATTTAAAAAAAAAAAAAAAGATGCCACATTTCTTTATGGGAGCCCAATAATCCCCAAATGGATGGATGCAAATCTGATTCCATGAAGTTCTCAAAAAGAATGATTTTTTTTGCAGAGAAAGATAGGAAAGAAATGAAAGAGTTTATTTAATAAAACTGCTAGAATGTCCTCTAAATTCCAAGCAGTGAGAAAAACAGAATGACTTAGAAGTAACAGAATGCACCCAAAGCAGTGGCATTAAAATTATTTTATTAAATTTCCTGCTGTAATCATGAACATTCCTTGCTATAACACAATTTAAATAAATAGTAATTAGACATTTTAAGGTTTTTAAAAAGATATTCTGAAAATGAAATATGGGCACTAAAGCCTAAATCCAATTAGCTTTTGCGGATACAGAAACTTTTTTCATATATGATATGGTTATTGTAAAACTGCTAATGTAAAATTAATTAAAAACAACAACAGTGTAATATTTTTATTAAGTCCTAAAAAACAAAGGTATTAGTTATCAAACTGTTAGCTGACCACATGGTAAGGCATATTAAGATACAGTTGATTATTAAAAGGGGGGAAAAAGAACTTTGCATTAGTCAAGGAAATGTATGAAATGAGAAAGAACAAAAAGAATCGCTTTGTTAGTTTTGACATTTCCCCAGATAATATTATGAAAAATAGAGGAGTACTCAAATCAACAGGTTTCTTTTTTACTAGTTAAGCTGATCAGAAATGCATTGTTGCTAAGTAAAACATTCCTTAAGTGAGTTTTGCCCCATTTTATGACCTTTTTTACCTCAATTTATTAAGTGAATGACTGCAGTTCTTAAGACAGTACCATAGTTGCTAATTGAATCTGGCTTCCCCATTGACTTTGCTTGTTAGAGGCTTGCAAAGAGTGATCACATGACCCCAAGTTACAAATTCAGGTGCCAAGCATCTGAATTTTGATCATGTGACTATGGGGAGGCTTCAATGAACAGGGGTCCCCAAACTTGGCAACTTTAAGTCTTGTGGCTTTAAGCTATGTTGGCTGAGGAATTCTGGGAGTTGAAGTCCACAAGTCTTAAAGTTGTCAAGTTTGGAGACCTCTGATGTAAAAGATGATCATAAATCACTTTTTTTCAGTGCCATTTTAACATTTGAATGGCCACTCAATGAAATGTTGTAAGTCGAGGACTACTGGTAGATACGAATTTGGTTTACACCAAAATGGATATCACAGCCAGAAAAGTAAATATTTGTTTCTTCAACCTTGGCCTATATTTTTTTTTTGATCTCACAGACAATTATCCTTACTTTTTCTCTGAGCACTGTGATGAGACTAATTTTATTAATGCCTGCAAGGGATGTAATTATTACACAGTGGAGCTTTACAGAAATGCTGGCAAATATGCCTGCTTCTTTTCATTTTTCTCTGTGTGTCGGCTTTTAATTATCTTAGCTATTACTCTGCAATGCTTGACCCACTAGACACTTTTGAGCATCAACAAGATTGATTTCTGCCAAATATCTAATGCTTTTACTTCAGAAGGAAAGGGGGAAAAGACTCATTATCTTAAAGAGTGCTATGCTTCTACTTATCTCATGCTCCACTTTTCTCAGCTGTTGTGATTCCTGCTTATTTTCAGGAGACAGACCTCTCCATCATTTTCTCTGTGTTTAGGTGTTTATCTATATGGTTGTTTGGTATTTGTGCCAGTTTAATTTTGGGAAAAGGCAAAATGGCATCAGCATTTCCTTGTCTCACAGCATGTTTCATTTATTACTGAAATAACAGGAATGACTAATGATTACCTCAACACAATTCTGACAGCAGTTCACTAAAGCCTTGATGTGAAAGGATAGTTAGGGCTAACCTAATTTCTCTTGGGAAATGAATGGAACGGTTTTTATTTTTATTATTACTTTTGCTATTTTAATGGACATTTAATAGCACAACTATGAAAAAAGAACAAACAAGAAATAAAAGGAGATTTATATACTGTGTAAAATTGAACAAGGTTTTGCAGATCTTAATGTTTTGGAAAATCTGTGCTTAATGCTCATTTTATTTTTAGCATTTTTTCCTTACAAACCAAATGGAACTGAAGAAAGAGTAAACAAAACTGTTCTATGAGAAATGCTTGTCCCTCATCAATATCTGTCATTCATGCTAGAATTCAACTGTACAGAAAGGCTAAAACTACTATAATAACACTTGCTTGCAAGTCTGATTGTACTGTAACCCACCCACCCATTTTATAATCCAGTGAATTGAGAAGACATCAATATGAACATCTTCTGAATATTGTTTTGGGCATAAAATGTGTTTTTCTCTCTCACACATACAAATACAGATACAACACACAAACACATACACATACACACAATCTCCCTGGTGACAGATCTTGCATATTTCCACAAAAATCATTTTCTTATTTTCTACAATATTTAAAATAATTTTGTTCTAAGAGTATAAATTTTAGAAAAGAAAAAATATTTATGCCCAATGATTTTTAAGTTTTTTCAGAAGGAAGGAAGCAACAGAAAGGAAGGAAGGAAGGAAGGAAGGAAGGAAGGAAGGAAGGAAGGAAGGAAGGAAGGAAGGAAGGAATGATTGGTCTCATTTGAGACAACAATGAATCAGCATACAGACATGAGGTTGTACAACTTGCCTCGTGGTGTAACTGGAACAATCTGGAACTGAATACACTCAAAACCATAGAAATGGTGGTAGACTTTAGAAGAAACCCTCCCATACTACCACCTCTTACAATACTAGACAACACAGTATCAACAGTAGAGACCTTCACATTTCTAAGTTCTACTATATCACATGACCTAAAATGGACACCTAACATCAAAAATGTCATCAAAAAAGAAAAGAAAGAAAGAAAGAAAGAAAGAAAGAAAGAAAGAAAGAAAGAAAGAAAGAAAGAAAGAAAGAAAGAAAGAAAGAAAGAAAGAAAGAAAGAAAGAAAGAATATTTCATCTCTTTTATCGTGGCTGGGAAGACAGGAAATATATCAGTGCATGACTGCCCGAATCAACCTATGCTGGAAGTACTTAAAACTAAACCTGTTAATTAAGGAAAGAGGTGACAGACATGTGAATATGGCAATGGGCTTACAGTAGGATTATTATGAGGATAATGAAGGTGAGGTGGTAAATCACCAATTTATTCTAAATTCTAAATTCATTCTAAATCTTAGTGTTAGTAATAACAGGCAAAACAACTCAAATTGTGCATCTCATTAAAATATTGTATGTGCTTGTATCAGTAAACTGTTGATAAGCTAATTTTTATTCATACCAGTTTGAGGACTGTATTAAAATATGATACCTTTTTTATCTGGGCTCTATATGGAAACTTCATCATTGAGTACTTTTATAGTCATCTGGATTTAGGACTGATGGAAATCAAGTGTTTTGCATCTGAGGTCTAATGATCTAACACCCTGAAATGGTTTTGCTAGTAAAGCAAGTTTTTCACAAAGCAGATCTTGCCACTATAGATAATTCTGTGCTTATTCAAGAATGGTAAGTTGCAAAGAAGCACTTCATATTGCCCTCAATTAATCTTATATGGGGTTGACAAGAATAAAAACCCCAGCAGATTGGTGGCTCAGAGGCCATCTTGAAAATAACATTTTTAAAGAAGTGATTCACACTGATTGTACCAAATTCTTAAAGTAAGAACATTGGAGTGGAACTATTAAACTTTCACCTTTATGGAAATGGAGCTATCTAATGTGAAGTCGAGGGTATGACAAATGAATATTACTTTCTATGCTAATGTAATGGCACTGAAGTACAAATGGAAAAAGCTAATGCTCTGGTAGATCTAATGGGACTCTTTAAGTGCTTCTATTTGAATATCTACATATTTGTGGCTAGCTCATAATCATTGCACTTTGCATTAGCAAGAATAGATGCAAAATACAGGAATACATTGTAGTGGAAAAGCCATGACAAAGATATTTCTTGAAATGAGAGCAAATC